>NC_060130.1:807139138-807445388 GCF_021461395.2 Schistocerca americana | reverse complement strand
ATCGGTTCTCTCGAAGTACCAGGTTCATTGGTAATGACCAGGGCATCAACTCACAAACCTGTGAAGGAAGAAACAGATCTATTCGGCATAATAATTCCCTTCCCGCAGTGCATACACTATGAAATGACATATAATTAACGCATCTGAAAAAAAAAGAGTTCCGTCAACCTGGAATGAAAATATACTAATAACACCGCCAGTGAGCTAGCTTGTAAAACATAAAAACTTTCGTTTGTGGTCTATGTAGTTTCCTAGTACTGAATACCTATTAACAGACACTATGGCAAATCAAAAAAGTCTCAACTTGTCTGGATGTATTTTTGCTCCGCACAGTATTAATCACGCATGCTGCAGGATTCTTTTTTGGAATTGTAAATAAATTTTAAATAGTTATTCTGAAGCAGCGGGACATTACTTCCTGGTCAGTAGCAGTTTTCAAGTAAAAAAATTTCTATTGCTTTCCTATTCGGCCAAAGTGCTTAAAGACAACTCAACTTCTAGGGTTCAAATGGTTCTAATGGCTCTGAGCACTATGGGACTCAACTGCTGTGGTCATAAGTCCCCTAGAACTTAGAACTACTTAAACCTAACTAACCTAAGGACAGCACACAACACCCAGCCATCACGAGGCAGAGAAAATCCCTGACCCCGCCGGGAATCGAACCCGGGAACCCGGGCGTGGGAAGCGAGAACGCTACCGCACGACCACGAGATGCGGGCCAACTTCTAGGGTACTACATGGACTGGGCCTTTCATATACCCTATTTTACATCGCCCTAAAGCTACAAATACTCCAGAGAAATCTGTAATCCATGGTTCTAAATTTATGGAGCGAGAAATTATTTGGTCGCTGCATTAAAAAATAAATTTTCGACTATTCTGTCGTAACGTTTCAGACCTGGTAGCTCTCTGCCAATGTCAGCAGGACAGTCGAAAATCCCACCGATTAATCAATATATTTTCGTAATGGAGTTGACCCCCTGTAAAGAACGACATGAAGGCAGAAAAATCAGTGGCGCACATTATTAATCTCATTCAGTACTTATCATTCTAATCACTGTGGTACTGTCCTTACTGAGCATTTAAATTTCCACAGAACCTCATATTAACTCACTAGAGACTAAATTGAATTGAGTCCCGACTGCTAGTTCCGTCCTACGTGGCTCCTGTTTTCATCACTTGAAGTTACAATTTGTTTTACCAAACACAGTTTTCCACAGCTATATTGACTTCGATGCTGACGTTAAACATCTATAATATTTTATTTTATTTGGTTAATTGCTTGTTTTGTATTATCTGTTCGGTAGAACTGGAACTGAAATGTCAGTACTGATATTGGCCTCCTTTAGTTTCCCTAAATTAATTGAGGGGAGTGGTCGGGTGGCTCCTTCGAGATGCCGAGACGGGTTCCCAGCCTCACCCTTTTTCAGCTTATCTAGAGTTTCGTCTCTGGTCTCAGTGTCGACGGAACGTTACACGCAAATCGTTGTCTGATAGTACATTAAGTTCCTTTAGTTATTATAGAAATTACCATTTCTCTATTAGGTATAAACCGAATACTGACCGAGACATGATATTGACTTAAAGGGACTAGTTCGTGAATACAAAGGAAATATTGAAAAAAATTGTCGGTTTCACAAATAGTGTAACTCAAAGATTAGAGATGTAAGCCCGTGTAATGATTACCATTTTTAACAGATCTTTTGGGAAGAATTTAATGTACAACCCACAGCTTTTGGCCTCTTTTTAAAATTGTGTTTTGTGTTTCAAGTGAAATAAAGCATGTTAATTATTTATGTACAGCATAGGTACACGAATCTCTAAATAAAAAGAAAGCAGAAGCCAGATTTTTTTCTGGAAGTTCCTTACACTACCATGTTTAAAGTACACTCTTAAAAAGATGTTGCTTTCATAAATTATCGTTCAAAATTTTTTAATAATGATTAATAATAGTTTCAGTAATTATCTCATAGTTTTTCTTTAAAAAGGTCTTTAATTTTCAAATTTAAGTCATACGAAAAGTCTACTTCTCGTTATGTGTGTTTTAAGACAATATACAAAGTTTCAGCGCACTGTATTCAAACAGTTTTTAACCAGTGTGTACTAGAACATCAGAAAACTAAATTTCCAGGAAATTCAAGTTGAAGTTGTACCTCTAACTACCCTGCATAACACTAATGCGTCCCAGGTCCACAGTCATCTTTTTCTGGTATTGTTCTCTCTCCTTTTTCTTTTTCAGACCTCTTATTATTGCTTCTTTGGTGGCCTACCCAATGATTTCTTTGTTTCCAAAAGTCTCCTGCGGTCTATCAATTAAAACTCTTTGCATATTGAGTCCACCACGCTTTTTCATCAATTCCGTAACCTTAAACCCTGGCACTGCACTATCATTGAAACATAGAAGAGCGTTCAACACACCTATTTTCAAGGTATTTAGTCCTACCAGAACAGTTTTTGGTAACCATTCCCATATACAGTTGTTAAGCTCTTGTTTGACTACTGTGTCCTACCGTGGAATTACTTCTCTAATAATCTTGGGTGACTAAGATATTAAAGACTAAAATTCACAAAAAACAAACAATAGAGAAAAAAATCTGTTTTAGCAGAGATGTGTGCGTGACATAGAGACATCGTAATGAGTGCAAACATTTTTAAATTCCTCTAGTTTTGGGGCTTCTTTCGGTATAGTTTCGTTGAAGTAAACGTTTTATTGTTCAGAAAACTACAAAGAATTTTTTAAAGACAAAAATTTAAAGCATCGTTTTTTTGAGACTTATTCACGTACTAGTCCCCTCAAGTAGCGTAATTGTCTGTCTTAAATTTTTCTGCATTTTTTTTCAAATTTGATATATTTTTAACTATTTCTCTTAAGATAAGCACTTTTTTCCTTTGCTTAAATATTCAGGTTACTGTATATCTCATAACAATCCAGCCACTGGTGTCTTGGAAGGCAATTAAATCACAACCGGTGTTCAAACATCATGTGCTTTCTTATTAGAAGTTTATTTTTCCCATCACTTCATGACGGCAGAAGACGAGCAGTATTTGCGTGCTTTCATAAGACTGTTTTACTTAATTTCCTACCTTGATTCATGGCCTCAGCTTTGCAGCAGGAAGCACAGTCATGCTGCACCAATACAGTCCGCACATGAGCAACGTTTTCGCTCCTAGTTGTGGCTGGTGCGATCATTCAGCAATTCTATACCAGACTCTCGTGTAATAAGCATCAGCTAATAACGAACCTCGCCACCCTCTCAATTATTCGCTAACCATATTTCGTCAGATGAAGTTGGCACAATCCCCACCCTCGCCAGTATTACTGAAAAGCGGTCGGAGCCGCTTCTTCTTTGGCAGCATGCAGCTATGAAAGATTTCTCTGTGACTCATTTTTCAGCCAGCTATATTCTTCGCAGGGCTATTACAGAGATAATTAGAGGCAATGATAATTCAGAACTGGCAAATTATGAATGGGTTGGATTTTTATTCGGGTTGACACCGAAGAAATCCAAAATCCGTCAGATATAAAGTCTAATTCTCTGAATGATTCGCACGTCACCACCCAACTGGAAATAAGAAATCTAAAGACTTTCAGTTGAGAAAGGAACCAAGAGCATTTTCTTACGAAACAAAAAATGGGATATGGCTCATTCATGAGCCATTTTGTCATTTTACATCCGTGTAATACTGCTACTGCAGAATTATGCACCTGTATTCTGAATTCAGACTGATTAAATGCATACATCCTTCTGACTGGCTAAAAGTTAACTACGCATCTTAGAGCGAATCAGCACTTGTTTATAGTTCAGCATAAGAGTCACCGCGAGAGCGATGATGGAAGAGCACAAAAATACATAGTGTTTGCATCAAGACGAACATACTAGGCGGATGGTACATTTGTCTGCTGGCCTTTCAGCTAAATTTGAAAGGAGTTTAAATCTCAGAAAATTTTCAGCAAAATAAAATGCGAGAAACTGGGAACCCATGATTTTTCTTATCAATTAAACGAAGATCTTAGCTCTGAGAGGAGGTCAGGTGGTCTCATATAACAAGAACACACAAGATCCCACCGTGTTTACTTTACATTTGTCCAATCTAGACTACAGCAACAACTAACAAGAAAACATATTGTTTCCGTCATTTAAACGACGAGCGCGATAGTACTCGAGTCATGGCCGTTCAGAAAAAATTTGAGCACATTCTGGACACAGAATGCAATCGGAATATTTATGAAGAGCAATGTCTAATATTTTTGGTGACAAATGGTGTAATGCATCAGATATTGGTGATCAGGAGAGAAAATGCCCACGAAATCGTACATAGTCGAACCAATTGCTTTATAAAAAGTGTATCTCCATATGAAGCACGCATGTTTACAGCAGTGTTGAGGAGCTTTGGGGCCGTGTAAAACAGTTTTGGAGGAAATACTTTTTTTCTGGGAAAGTGTATCATCTCATTAAAAGAAAAAGTTGCGCGGACAACAGGTTATTACAAAGAAGAAAAGTATCCGCCAGTAACGATTCAGAAAGCGCAACGCAATATTTGAAGCAGTGAATATAGTGTTTTTTAACCATTAGCTTGTACCTTGAATGTCATTATCTAGTAACTAATTCTCTGCTTTACCTTAGAATATTCGTATATCATATTCTGAATTCAGCAATGCAGCAGCATCTGTCTAATGGAAAACAGTTGTCAACGGAAAGGTGAGAGAGTGTGGTTTCTTGAAAGTGACAGAAGGTTTCTCCTAGGATTACAATGAGAGACATGCCAGTATGTACTCTTTGTGAATAACAGTGAATAAACATGTTTATTTATTATGTATTTTTAAGTCTCTCATAAGGTTACAAGTGTAACTTAAATGGCTAATGTCGGGGACAATGTGGTTAGAGCTGGAATCCAAGCTCGGATTGAGAAAGGCTCGACAAGAAAACGGGCCATGTTCCTGTCAGAGGAATTATCCCAGCTTTTCCCTTAAGCGATTTATGGAACTCACAGAAAAGGTAAATCTGGATGGTTGAACGGGTTCCTGAAACCCGTAGTCCCGAATAGGGATGGGAAAGACCGACCGGTTAAAATTTATCTCGGTATTTTATTTCTGAATATCCGATATTATTCAGTATTTGTTCGGTATAGATTATAACAGGTGTTTTTATTTTTTACTAATAATCAGGTAAAAAACCGAAGTATCAATTAGCATAGTAACAGAGGTAATTTTTTTCGTTTTTAAATAAACATTTTTTAAAGAACGAATAATTTCTATTCCTAAAACTTGCATTCCTTTGAAGCATTGAAATATTATAAAAAATGGTAAATGCAATCAGTGCTATTTTAATAACAATGCCGACAGAAACTAGAAACAAACAAATGGCATGAGAATTCGTACAACACTGCTGTGACAGTAATGTACCTGTTATCATGTGGCGTCCAACAGACGGTACGCGTGTACATGCAGTGCGAAAGACTTCCTCTATGTGGTCTGTATGATAGTTTCTCACTGTCGTTGTCGGAGATTAGTTGTATTGCACAATGTCACCACCTCTAGACTGGAAGTATTTTACAAAGCAAGGTATCAATGAAGTACAATGCTCCATTTGCTGTAAAAGACTAAAAATGGAAGGAGAAAACTTAACAGCTCGTTCACAGTTTACAAATAAAATAGAAAGTGGCTGATCTGCTGCCTGTGTCCACACAGCAGGCTTTTAACTGCTTTCAGCCCTTGGAAACAGGCAAATTAACACGAAAAACAGAGTTTTTCGACACCAGTTTTCGCCCTTTACCACTGAGTACTCGCAGTATCCAAATAGTGGTATGATCTCCGATTAAAACATGATTTTAGAGCAGTGTGAAAAAATGAGAATCAGTAGAATAATATTTGTGATTTCTCGTGGTAGTCTTTTCGAGAAAACGAACGATGGACGGACTACGTTTTTCTATTTGATTATTTCATTTAATATTTTGATTCTGTGAGTCCTGAAACGGAGGGAGTCAAAAATTTTCTATCTTTGTTCGATTACAGGAACTAATAGGATTAAAAGAACAAAAATCGTTTATTTCAGAAACAGGTTATTTTGGGTGGCTTTAACAATCCGGTTAGACTGGCGTTGAAAAAAACGTTGTAACTGAAAACCGGTTGTTTTAGCGATAGCCGCCATCGCTAGTCCCGAATACGAGTCCAGTGTTTTCTCACTCGCTTAATGGTTGTCATATTCTTGATATTGTAAAATTCACTCCTTCAATATTATCGGAGCAACAGATGCATTTAAATTTTTAGACAGCATACACGCTGATGTCGAATGTATATAACACTTCGGTTACAACGTAACATAGCTGAACAAGAATTCGAGAAGAAAGTAACTAAAATACTAAGTGACAGTATTTAGTGACACGAGCAGACTCAAAAGGGACGAGAGAGGTTCGCCGGTGTTTTTAGACGATTATAAGTAATTATTGACGGGCAGTAAAAGCGTTTTAGGTGTTTCTGGGAAGTTTTAAACTGTCAGCGCAGGTAGGAGCGGAACAGCGGGGCGTCCGTCATTTGTCGGGGAGATATATGGGCCGCAGGCAACATTTGGAGCTGTTGACGCGGGGGACGGAGTGGCGAGGCGTGTTCCGTTGTAAGACAGGAATTCCGACGCTTCATTTATTGGCTCGCCGGAGGTAGTCAGCCACCTACAACGTGCCGCGCCGACGTTCTTTACTTCACTCTGCTCTTCCTTTTCTATAAATGATCATTTGCTGTTGGAACAGAACCGAAATATACTGCTGCGTACTGCTGTGCTCGAGTTTACTCCAGCTGCTCTACTAAACGCCATAAAAAACAAACGCTTTCGATAAAACGTGTCAGCTTACACCGTATAATCACTCATATAACTGCAGTAACTGCTTTAGCAGTTATTTTGAAAAGAAAAATGCTTGTCTGAAGCACGACAGTAGCTACTTCACTCACAGGAACATCATATTTGGTACAGTAGTGCACTCTAGCAACCAGAAAACATCACTCTACATGTTTCTAATTATGGAAATGCGTTTCCGCTTTGAGCAAACAGTAATTCTTGTTCTTTAACACACATTGTCAGTGGGTTCATTTATTTTCTTACGAGGGAACCTCCCCATCGCACCCCCCTCAGATTTAGTTATAAGTTGTCACAGTGGATAAGCCTTGAAAAACTGAACACAGATCAATTGAGAAAACAGGAAGAAGTTGTGTGGAACCATGAAAAAATAAGCAAAATTTGCAAACTGAGTAGTCCATGCGCAAGATAAGCAATATCAATGACACTGTGAGCCCAGGAGCGCCGTGGTGCCGTGGTTAGTGTGAGCAGCTGCGGAACGAGAGGTCCATGGTTCAAGTCATTCCTCGAGTGAAAAGTTTACTTTCTTCATTTTTGCAAAGTTATGATCTGTCCGTTCGTTCACTGACGTCTCTGCTCACTGTAATAAGTTTAGTGTCTGTGTGTTACGACCGCACCGCAAAACCGTGCGATTAGTAGACGAAAGGACGTGCCTCTCCAATGGGAGCCGAAAACATTTGATCGCAAGGTCCTAGGTCAACCGATTCCTCCATAGGAAAACACATCTGATACATTCTATACGACACTGGTGGCGGTATGAGCGTCACATGATAGGAATATGTTGTCGACCCACCTAACTTGTACACTTGGCGAACGGGTAAAAAGATTCTTTCCTTCCTTGCCCGATTTAGTTTTTCTTGTGGATGTGATAATCACTCCCAAAAAAGTGATGAAAACATAAGAGTTTGTCACATAAACCGCAAATAAAAAATGAAACTTTTCCCTCGAGGGAAGTCTTGAACCGAGGGCTTCTCGTTCCGCAGCTGCTCACGCTAACCACGGGACCACGGCGCTCCTTACGTAACACTATCCTTGATATTGCCTATCTTGCTCATGGACTACTCAGTTTGTATATTTTGCTTATTTTTTCATAGTTCCACACAACTTCTTCCTGTTTTCTCGATTGATCTGTGTTCAGTTTTTCAAGGCCTATTCACTGTGCCAACTTATAACTAAATCTGAGGGGGGTGCGATAGGAAGGTTCCCTTGTTAGCATCATATCGCACCTCTGCAAGAAAAGTGACACGAGTCGAAAAAGAGCATCTTTATTTTATGTCACTGAAAAATGCATGCAAAGTGCCGCAACGTCCACAAAAAAATGTGATAGAATTTGCGGCCAACAGTACTTACTTGAAATGTAAAGGAAACTTACACTGTTTCAACAGAAGTTTTATAGAATTAATTCTTTAAGTCGAGTTTCAACAAGTACTGCATTTTTGAGTTGTATTCTTGCCGCGGTGCAATACTGAGGATCACGTGGCTGTCTGTCATTTTCAGAACCGCTGATGTTTTGCTCCATTTCGTCTTTCGGAAATACTTGGCATGACTTGCATGTAACATCAATATGTGATATTGAGAAAATAAATCTACCCACTGGCGTTGGTGAAATATCACATCAACATGTTTGGGTGTAAAAGAAGAAGAGCTTGTATTAACGCAAGGTAGATAACTGCACATTTGAAAGCAAACAAGGACAAAATGTGATCCAATTACAAGATGAATAACTGAACGGATTGGTTTAAAGGTAAAGCAGTCATCAACCTGAAGTTTGATTTTTAACACTACAGAGCATTATAAGGAATGGTCTTATTGAACGTGGTTTGCCCTTGCCTTCCTCCAATCTGAAAATCGTGTCATGCATCCAGTTATTGCAGGGGTCTACAGTAGAAAATGGAATTTAAAAAAAACCAATTTCATTGTTTTACATCTCCAAGTCATTTCTGTTTCTGAAAGTCACAGTAAGTGTCAGAAAAAATTTAAGGAATAACCAAGGATTAAACTATAGACTATTAGATTTGTAGTGCGTGTTTTATCCGCGCAGCCACTCATTACGCGAAGTTAGGTTGGTTAATGCCAGGCAAGTCACGTGACTACCACACGCTCTGTTTACTTCATTGGCTCTTCAGCGCACATGAACCCCAGTTTGTTCTATCAGAGATTAAGTTACCGTCATCTCGTCAGAACGAATCAAATATTCACCCACTCCTTCTGCGTTGCTGGCATCCGGCTCTGGAACAAGCTACACTGCACTCTGCACACAATTAAATGCGCTATTGCTTTTAAGACCAATATGAAACTCTTCCTCCTACGAACTTCGTAATGTTTCCCAAGAAATTAACGTATACGGCCAGTGTCCTCTTGTCAAAGAGTAAAACAAATACTCCCATTTTCTGCCCTCTACGCTTCATGCCCTTTTCATTTCTAAATCAGTCACGTCACTTTCTTTTCCCCTGGATTCATTAACTTTGTTTTACCACGTTTCTCTGCCTCCCCTCTTGCACCTCTCATACTACGCCCATTGCTGCTAACCCTCATAACTTAAAACTACCTTCCAGTAACTTTTCTCTATTGTTTTACTCATGAACTATTGTAAAATCTGTTTATTTTTTCTATTTCTGTACGATATTAATTATTAAATGTTTTATAACGTTGTATGTGGCACTAGATGGTCTGTAACTTATAACACGCTTATTGTAATAAATGTAATGTAACATATTGAGAATTTCTGGTTATATGTAAGACAGGAACTAATGGTCCTATTCTTGCGAAGTCAAATAAGTTACAAGCCTTAGACGTGCAATCTGTGAACACAGTCATGTGGCCACTTCGATATTAGTGAACAATAACTATCTCCTTTCCCCTGATGTCTTCTTAATCCAAGCGTACAAGACAGGCATTGTTTGTATGACATTAGGAACTACGTAACCGAAGTACAATTAAGTGAAGTAGAAAACGTCGGAATCTCCGCGACGCTTTCCGTGGATGATTATGTTGTATACAGTGAAATCACAACGCTAGAAAATTGTTGCGAAATGCAGGAAGACCTGCAGAAAATCGACGCTTGGTACAGGGAGTGGCAATTGACCTACAACATAAGCAAATGTATTACGAATACATAGACAGAAAAATCTTTTATTGTATGAGTATACAAATGCAGAACAATCATTGGAAGCAGTTACTTACATAAAATATCTAGGAGTATGCGTACGGGGCGATCTGAAATCGATTGACCACATAAAATTAATCGCGAGTTAGACAGATGTCAGACTGAGATTCATCAGAACAATCCTCAGGAAACGTGGTCCATCAACAAAGGAAGTATCTTACAAAGCACTCGCTCTACCAATACTTGAATGTTGCTCGTCAGTATGGAATCTGTACCAGATAGAGGAAATAGAGAAGATCCAAAGAAGAGCAGCGCGTTTCGTTACAGGTTCATTGATTAAGAACGAAAGCGGTACAGAGATGATCAACCAACTGCAGTTGGAGACGCTGCAAGAGACGTATTCTGCATCGTGGTGTGGATTATTTTTAAATTTCCGAGAGCGTAGTTTCGTTCCGCCTACGTATATCTCGCCAAAAGACCACGGAGACAAAATTAGAGGGATTCAATCACACACGGAGGCAATTGTACTTCCCTCGAACTATTGGCAACTGGGACAGGGACAGGAGGGGGAGTGAGAGTGGCACATAAAATATCCTCCGCCACACACCACAAGGTGGTTTGAAGAGTATAGATATAGTAGATGTAGACATACGTTTGCCAAGTTTCATTAAATCACAAGAAACTTGCAAACGATGACAGCCATGGCGAACTAAAAAGCTTTCGAATTGTGTTCTCGGTATCAAATATGTAAGGACAGATTATTAAGAAGTAACGCTCTGTCGACGATTATGTCATCATAGACTAAGCATAAGCTCGTATAAGACAAGGATTGAGAGAGAAATTACACACGTCCCTTTCCAAGAAACTATTCCGACATTATCGTAATCTATTTACCGATTCCTGTAACCAAAACAGTCTTTAATCGCAAATTTTTTCTTTATTCAGTGACCGCTTTAGAAAAGTTAGGTCATCATTAGATTAGCTCTTTCAGGAGACGTAATCGAATGATGAACTATCTGATTGAAACCGGTCACTAAACAAGGAAAAATTACGATCAAAGACTGTTTTAGGTTCCAAAAGTTTTTAAACATTGGATCGCTCTGTTCTTTAATGGGATCATTCACTATTTATGGACGCCATACCTGACGTACATCACTATAGCCGGACTTGTATTTGATCTCCACTCCTCCAGTGTGTGTATAGAGCGCGCTAACCAATGCGCCACCCCACTCGGAACGACGATAAACGCCAACAAAGGAAAGTTAACGATCGCTAGATGTTTTTGCGCTGTAAATAAACACCTCACGTAAATGTGGTTCCTTGAACACAGTAAAAAGGGAGCACTGGAAAATGGTAAAGAAACAATAACCAATGTTGGACTACTGCGTAAATTACATAAATTCGGGGAGTTCTCATCAAAGTAAAAGAAAAGAATATAAAGAGTATAGCTACGCTGACAACTCACAGGCATAACGATTGAGAGTAGCGTAAATGAAAGCACTAGCAGGTGTCCGCAAAAGTTGATTTATGAACGATTTGAAGCTCCGGAGTTGTGCATTCCAAAAATGTATTAGCACCGTGTCATTAAACAAAGTTTCTATGTTTTTGGTTATTCCGTCCAAATCATAGCTCCACTGTCAATAATTTAATAACAATCATATAATCATAGCGTATGGTTCTATGACCTCGTGTGCGATTATAAATTCAGCGGTTGCGTATTTACCAAAATTTTTGTTTTGTTCTTGCATAATGTTCCACGCACTAAATGGATAGTCTCCGACCATGCAGCGGACAACGACTTCGTCGTTTCAGAACATAAGTTCTGGCGATGAAAAGTACACAGTTGTTAAATTTCCTGCATAATAATGCATACCATAAATATCTGTTTAGATTATCGGCATACATTTTAAGAATACTGACAATGTGATAAATTAAAAGTCTCTGTATTGTATATAACGAATACCATACCTGTTAACAAATAGTAAATGATCCTTTCCCCGCAGTGTCAATACGCTCTGATAATTTCTAATTAAAATAGTATTGAAAGATTTGGCGATAGTCTTTACAGCACAGTTCATTTGAAGAAAGAGTGTATTACTCGCAACTGTTTCAATAACAATCTCACGAACGAGATTGCCTCCCACTCTTGCCCTGTTTTAATTAAATTATTTTGAGGTGAAGGGCGAATGTAAATTTAAAATTATTAATTGGCCGTCAGTAGTTTCACTTATATTTTCGGAAGTTTTATCTAGACATAGAACATTACTAAATTATCTCATACAAGCAAGTGGTAATCATACCGTAAAATGTGAACATTAAGTTCGCAAGCAGATGATGGCAAGTATCGGAACGTCGGGACCATTTTCAGAGATTCCCGATTTCTGATATTAATTAACACTATAGATTTCGGGGCTTAATATCAACTTCCCGAAATTTTGAAACAATCTAATCAATACAAGAAATTCTAAACTGCTAAATACACAGTCGTGCTGAAACGGAGTGCTGATTTTAGGTCGAAATTCAGATTAAATCAGTGACTTCCACCTCTTTGCCTATTTATAAAAACAATGGTTATGCACATGGAATATTATCTGCTATACATCTTTATATTTAGTGCTACTTTGCTCATGTTTCGACAGCGCATGTATATTTATTTACGATATTAAAATGAAGCAATAAAAAAAGCTTCTCTTGTTAAACCTATGAAAGTCATATCGTAATTAATAACATTTTAAGATATTTATTGCATTTTTGCAAAGTTGAAACGTTTTTATTAATGCAGAGAGGCTAAGAAATGTGCAAAATAAAGTGGCAAATAAGGTAGTATGTTTGTATGACGTACTTTGATATTGTCGTTTGTAGACAGCTAGATTTCAAGATCGTAAGAAATCACAGCCCCGTAATCGGTTGTTATGGACGTTCTCGTATCCAGAGAGACAATAACTTAGACATAATTTACTCAGGTAATCTTTTCTCTTTTTTTACGTATAGGTAATCCAAGCAGTAGCTAGCGGTTACTAAGATTATTTTAATTTTTTCTTCTTTCTGCACATTTCGGAAAACTGGTAAATCGAAATGTTTGTAAATTTGTGCAACATTTCAATCTGCACTTAGTCGGAGGAAGGTAAAAATTTCTAGATGTGATGACACTAGGTAAGCCGTCACCGAATTCGCTGCAACTCAGAAATCGGAGTGCAGCTTTTGTGGTTCGACCACTGCCTGGTAACTTCGTAAAACGGGCGTTTTCAATAGAAAATAAAATAGAGGTAAAAAGACTAAAAGCTGGATCAACACCACTGAGCACTGTTTTAGTTATATGCATATAAAAAGGAAGTGCATTCCGAAACCTAGCCAAGCTCCGTACCTTTTGTTTGTGTGCCTACCGACGACACAGCGCTACTGCGTTCCGGAGAGTCGCCTCTTTTGTTCATAAATAATTCGTAATTTTCCACCAGAACTTTCCCCACATTACTAATGTGAATGGAGTACTAGACTTGAGCACTAGTTCAGCTCAACCGATATTTTTTTGTTTTAGGCAGAAATTAGAAATGAAAAGATTACAACAAAAGACGGAGATAATGTACAAATAAAATTTTCTTGGTCTTTTACTGATATGGTGCTGTGGTCTCATTTAACGAACGACGCAATCGTTTATTACAAAAGTTGCTTTTCAGGGTGTATCGAACTACAGATGTAATATCGTGCAATTCATGTTTTCACAAACAGCAGACTCTCTTAGCCAAACAATATTTTCCCCCAAATTTAGATGTGACCTAAAAACTAGTGTCAGGAAGAAGGTTAAGTAAAAGCTTTAAGTATAAGAGCCATTTTTGTCTGATTCCTAATCCTGTGCTATAATCGTTGTACGTCTACTATAATCATGAAAAGACGACATAGAAATAAAACAGTTTAGAGTGAATAAAAATTGCGATAAGAGTCACAATATACCTTCTACGGATTTCGCTTTGGAGCTCCGTAAAGCAAAGAAGATAGTTGCCCATTGTTGCGGTTGATACTTCATGTTTAAAAAAATCTTTCCCTGGTCATGATTTATGTCGTGCAGTAAATAACTAACAACATGCAAATTATACAGGCACCAGTGAGAATCATTTTGAATATGCAGACACTCGACGGTTAACATTTTCCCCTCGGAGCGACAGTGCATGCACAGACGAAAGAGACGAAGCCAAGATTAAAATGTGGCACCACGCTCGGGAATAACACCCAACTAGACGCAAATATGTAAAGCACGTGAAAACGAGAATAAATTCTTTGAACGCTTCGTGAAAATGCAAGTACAACGTCATTTATCAAGTGAATCACAACAAAAATTAATTTTTTGTGATAAATACCTTCATTCATAAGAATGATTTCACTGTGAAAGGCTTGTAAAGACTCGGGAAATGCCCACTTCCCTAATAATCTGAAGCTGTGGGCTGGACGACAAACCGTAGCCAGATGTGAACACACCTCGCTCCGCGGTCCGACTATTGACAGCTAACAACAACCCACTAATTCTCCGCAAATTCGTTAATCTCATTTTCTCATTCCCATTCTTTGAGGGATGCGCACAGTACCGAAAGCAGATTCAGAAACGGATATAGACCACACAAGTGTCATCACAGAGACGATTCAACAGACGCAAAAATGACCATAAAAATGCAGCACCCGGCAAAAATGATATTAAAAGACTACACCTACGGTAAGCCCCACTGACATAATAATACTGACACTAGTAAATATATTTGAATTCTATATAACACAGGAAACAAACCAGCGTCATGGAAAAGCTGCAGAATCATAATGATAACAAAACCGAATAAACCTACAATCAATGCAAAATCATACCGACTAATATCATTGTTAAATACCATAGCCAAAACATATGAATGATCGTAACAGAGCGCCTCAGAAGATATGTCGGCTCCGGAAAACATCTATTCGGTTCACTACGCTATCTCGGGAGCAGTTAACGGAGGCCGCTGGAGCCTAGTAATTTTCGTGAACATACAGCGAGCCTTTGACAAGACGCGGCATAAAGGGCTACTTCACAAACTGGTACACCTCAAAAACACCTATTAGAAAAGTCGTCACTCTGTCTCGCCTAATACGTGTGTGATGCATTGACCGCACAACCTGCATGTGCGGTGTGTTGCCTATAAACGCGGCACAAGGAGGAACCGACTGGAGTTTTACTCGTACAGAGCTCTGCGTGATTTCTATGGTCCGCGCCACTGCAAATTTGCCGACCATCCGGAGAGAACCAATATTTGGTACAGACGTTTCTCCCAAGTTATGAGTAATTTCTCTCATTGGTCACAGCTCGAAGAAAGCAGACGAGCAACATAGCGACATAGATGCCCCAGAATTATGCTGTGTTTCCTTCGGCATCCTGAAATGACAATACGATGAACTTTATTACACAGCTGTGAGAGAATATGTGAATTAAACAGTGACATTCACAGTAGAAACGTAACTTCACGCGTTTACTGCACGCTGAAGCAGAATTCCCACAAGTAAATATTTTCCCTTTATCATGATATTATATTTTTTCAGCAACATTATTTCAGTACATAGCAAAAAGGACTAAGCGAATGCGAAATATTGCCAAGTTGCGTAAGCTGGGCATACCCTTGCAATCACAGGCTCTCGACTGTAGAAACATCGCACTACCTACCGAAAACGAGAATAATAACTCAAAAATTTGTTCATTATATTATTTACAGAACTATCTTAAAATATGTGTAGTAGGCGAAAGAAATGAAAGAAGGCTATGGGAATGGGTGACAATAAATAAAAAACAGCCGAGTTTCATAAGAAATGTCATTAGAGTGTACCACGAACAACCGACTGTGAAAGATTTCTCGATTGTTCATGTCATTACATGCTAGAATTTTTGTATAAATTTTGGAAAGCTAAATACAACGTTTTTGAAAAGACTACTACTGAATTATGACTCCGTAATACAGGATAACCTAACAAGCTGTGCTATGTGTAAAATACGTTGCTAATTAGCTTGGTGGAAAAATAATGTTTATGTAAGACAACATAAAAATAAAAATAATAATGATAACAAAAAAATAAAAAGCTACCAGCTGAGTTGAAGGACGAAAATTTTCAGGTAAAATGTCTCTGTTGACTACTTAACTACGAGCAATTTGAAGAGTATCTTAAGGTGGAAAGAATATAAATTTCGACCAGCTTCTGACAAAACATAAAATATTGACTATTTTCATTGTAGCCTGAAGTCAGTTTCAGTGATACTTGTTTACTTGGGAAGCAGTGTGCCACGCCCCTGCTGTAAGAAGCTAGCAGAACGAGGCACGTTAAGACTGAAACCTGGACGTACCTTTGATAGATTCGGTTTTGGCGACTGGCGGGCTGGTGTACGTGGGCGGTATGACGTCTACGACGACGGTAGGCTTTCCTAGATGTGCAGCCGGCGGAGGCTTGATGTCTTCCGAGGAAGACACGACCAGCTGGTGTTCCATCACGCGGAACGACTGCTGCATGCTGCGACGAGCTGGTGGCAACGGCTGGGCGCAGGACACTAACTACGTGCTCAGCACCGCTGGGGGAGCCGTATTAGCGACCCGTAAAGAGACGCCTTCCCAATTGGTTGGGACGGACGCGCTTCGCCATTGGTCGGCGGCCGGCAGGGGCGGAGCCAGCGGCCACGCCCCGTACTCTCCCCTCGCACCCCAAAAACTACAGCTGATGCCGAGCCATCAAGGAAAATGATGACCAGGAAATCGCCGAGATTGATGCGGGCGAGGCAATTCCTATTACTTTCTCCCTCTTCATTCCCGACCCCCCCCCCCCCCTCTCGCTCACCTCCTCTCATCCTATAATCTACTGCAGTGCGATGTTATTGGTTGTACATTCCCTCCGCATTCGGTTAATAAAGATGGTTGCTCGAATTGAGCGTGAAGATCATTCCTTGCGACCAATAGACGTGCCTGTCCCATACCAAACCCTGATTTAAACACCCAGTTTTCGATGTTTTCCGATCTATTGCTTCACGAAGGATTTTCCGAACAAGCTATTTTCACGTTCGCACATTTATCGATTTTTTGTGACTCTGCGAATGATCTGAATCCCGGTCAGTTCTTAAGGATTATTAGCGGGCTCGTGAGTCGCTACTTACTGTGACGATCACTGGCCCCGCAAATGAATCGTTTCCGGAAACCAAACGTATCTGCGTTTCCATGTGGCAGCAGAGTAACGTTAAAACAATCCTATTTTTTCAGTTTTCAAGTTCTGTACAAGGTGTTTTGGCACAATCTTATGCATCGTGAAAAATTTTCCGTGCAAACGCATATAATCGCATTTTTCTTGATCAAATACTGTCTCGAAATAAATCTTATTTGGCCACGATTTTTAGCAACATTATGTTGCTAAAACGTCTTTCCTATGCTCAAACTCTCACCACACTCGATAGTGTCTATTTACACAATTACTGCATTGCAGTTGCTAATCGTATATAGTGAAATGCTGTTATTTGCCACATTTTTCCGTTTTCACTCCCTTTATGTGAAAGCGTTACTTTATCCAGAATTTTTCCTTTTTGTTTTTCAGACAGAGAATAATATGCCTTTAATGATCCAGACATAAGTAATGATGCTGAAACATCTCGGATGTTTATGGATTCAAAAATTTTCCCTCTTATCGCGTGTATGCATTGAGTGGTAGGAGAGATCTAAATGGAAATATATATAAAAACAGACAGTGAATAATTCCGACCTGATTATATATATATATATATATATATATATATATATATATATATATATATATATATATATATATAGTACAACAGAAAGTACAAAATGAAGCAAAGGCAGAAGAAAATTACAGACTTGGTAATCGCAATCACGTACGGTGCAAATGTTGGTGTACGCATAAGATCGCGAACCGTACATGCCTTATGTCTTTCAGGACAGATTTTAACGTACTGTACTATTTGTTTGGATTGTGTCTACCTTAAAAAAACAATAAAGAAACCTTCCATCTCTGATCACATCGGTGCACAAGCAGTTCAAAGCTTTGGACGTAGTCAATCTTTGATCCAATACAGCAGCTGGTTTCTCGCTGGATTTAATCGTCTCCGCTTCTTAGGTAAGCCACGCTCATAAAAGTTACCGTATGCGTGCAATCGTTTCTAACAATGTAATATATGAATTACGAAGTAAATGGTTGGAATTTGATGTAGTGGAATCACGTATCATACTAACCGACAACACCATTTTTCCAAGGATATTTTCTGATGAAGTCTTACGCACGGAAAGTACAGAAAATAGCTGTAAATTCTTTAAACTGACTGTGTAATGTATCACGTTGCCATTTTTCTCTCAGCTAACGTGCAGTTGCACTGAAGAATTTAAAAAATCAAGTTTCATTGTAGTTCGAATATCACGTTTAACTGTAAATCCACATAGAATTGGCGAGGAGACCCGGTTCTCAGGCCAGATCAAATAAAGGGCTAACAATAATCCACCTACTAAGGCATTGTTATGTTGAAAATAACATTTTGTGATAGTGACAGCTTTTGTTTTACAGTTCAACCAACAAAGTCACCAGGTAACCAGTCACTAAACGCTGTGTTTGACAGTATCGACGTATTTCCGTGGATTAATTTCAACTTGGATTTTAGGTTATCAGTAAAGATCTCAGGAACGCAGCTACATTAGATGTAGAATAATTAAATAAGCTAATTTCTTTTCACGTAACATGGGATGGATAATTCGCTCTTAGGTCGTCTGAAGTTAAGGTTAAGCGTCCGAATCATCGAGTGACTAACTTTTAAAAGAATAGTATGTTGTTGTGGAATGTTTTTTGTTACTTTAATATTTTAAATTATAGCCACTAACACAACTATTGTGCATATAACAGTGCACTTTAATGCGTTTATTAGAACGGTATTTTAGTTGAATATGGAAGTAACGTAATAACAACTTTACTGACACTACAGCGCGATGTCAGTGCCGTGATGTGAAACAGCATGGACCCCATTTGTGATACAACAGATCAATCACAATTAACTGTTAATACAGTGTAGAGAATAAGCATCGCAGAGTCTCTTTTCTTTCTTGATGCATCCCTGAATTTGTGTCTTTTCTTCATTCAAAGAGTACGGCGCATGAACGAATGCATAAATAAACGGACCCATGTTTCTAACACAGACTTTTACAACTGCACAAACGTTATACAAGCCATATTGCGTATCAGAAAATACTTAATATCAGTGTTATTTACATCGTATCCTCTCTGTAAACTGAGTTAAAATATTTTAGTTGTGTGGTGCTTTGCTCTTGTCTGCCTTCGTCTGGTGTCGTTACACTGCTTAGACACAGCTGGATAAGAAATGCAACGCCATGAAGGAGTCGTTAGAAAAAACGTGAGGTATGAATAATGGAGCCAAATGCACGGCTGGAGACCCAGAGTAATACATGTAGGCCTATATTACTGCGAAATAACGGATATTTTGAGGGTCCAACCCAAATTACAACAAGGAAATTTTTTATGCCAATCCAGTAAGTCAGGAGAGCACTATTTTAGCCTGGATAAGTGCCAGTTTTTGACATTATGACACACAGTCGATACGAAGAATGGGAGGCTGGTGAGAGTTTAGCGCCCCGTCGACGATCGAATCATTAGAGACAGTGAATGTTGTCGAATTGGGGAAGGATTGGGAAGGAAATAGGCCGTGCTCGTTCAAAGGAAAATCACGGAAAAATGAGCTCAGGATGTTAACCTCCGTACACGTGAATGAGACCATGGGCTTCCACTGCCCCAGCCCGCTCATTAGGTCGCTTCGAAAGCCACGCTACAGCTACATACGAAGGCGTGCTGCAAAGTAATGCCTCCGAATCATTTATTCTGTGTTCAGTATCGGTTGAGGTACTGCATGTAATGCATATTACTCCGTCGACCTTCCTGCTTCGCGGAAGAAAACTGGTACCCATTGCCACTAGAGGGCCCCGAATTGTAGCGTGTAACATGGCGGTGTTCAACCTAGCTGTGTCGGTTCGTGAGAAACAGCGTGCTGTAATAGAGTTTCTAACCACAAAAAATATGCCTCCAATTGAAATCCGTAGAAGAATGGAAGCTGTGTGGGTGATGACATCAATAGGGCGTTTGGCTTTTCGTGCTGACACCTTTTTGACCCCGAAAACAAGAAAGTATCGCCGGCCAGAGTGGCCGCGCGGTTCTAGGCACTACAGTCTGGAACCGCGAGACCACTACGGTCGCAGGTTCGAATCCTGCCTCGGGGATGGCTGTGTGTGATGTCCTTAGATTAGTTAGGTTTAAGTAGTTCTAAGTTCTAGGGGACTAATGACCTCAGAAGTTAAGTGCCTTAGTGTTCAGAGCCATTTGAACCATTTTTGAAGAAAGCATCAATGGAGTTCCGCCACAACGGATCGTTTGACGCCAAAAATTTCAAGACCATCTCATCAGCAGGCAAAGCCATGCTATCAGTGTTCTGAGATGTGCAGGCACCACCATAAGCTCTGCATGGTACTGCAAGGCCCTCAGAAAACTGAAAGCACGACTTCAAAGAGTTCGTCCATACATGGAGCACCCTCTCCTTCAGTGTGACACTGTCAATAAAGGAATGAGACTGATTTCCTTTGCAAGATGTGGCAACCCTGCAGATTTGCGTAGGCACAATACCTTTGACTGTGGTCTATAAGCTGCCTCTAGTCAAAGTGGCACATTGATGCAACTGCTCAGTCGTGAGTTGTGCTGTAATAAGTTAACATGTGTTTGTGTCTCTCGTCACGGAAATGGGGCCGCATAATATTGCGCAACGGTATGCCATTTCTTTTTGCGTTAAATTGGGTGAAAACGCGACAACTTACGGTAAGCTTCAGAAGGCTTTTGGAGAGGAGGTTATGTCAAGAGCTTACGTTTTTCGTTGGTATAAAATGTTTAGTAAAGTCAGAACGAATGTTGAAGTCAGAAGTGAAATGCATGCTTGTGTGCTTCTTTGATTCCAAGGGAAATCCGAAGGAATTGTTTATAAAGAGTGGGTGCATCCTGGACAAACAGTTAACCAATATTACTACAAAGAAATTTTAGAAAAACTTCGTAAAAAAGTTCTTCGTGTCCGTGCCAACATTGCTGATAATTGGATTCTGCAATACGATAATGCGCCATCCCATACTGATCTGTCAGTACAGCAATTTTTAACCTCAAAACAAATTTCAGTACTACCACAGCCACCTTATTCACCAGATATCGCTCCGTGCGACTATTTTCTATCTCCAAGAGTCAAAACGGCGGTCAAGGGACACCATTTTCAAGGCGCTCAGTCCGGAACCGCGCGACTGCTACGGTCGCAGGTTCGAATCCTGCCTCGGGCATGGATGTGTGTGATGTCCTTAGGTTAGTTAGGTTTAAGTAGTTCTAAGTTCTAGGGGACTGATGACCGCAGAAGTTAAGTCCCATAGTGCTCAGAGCCATTTGAACCATTTGGACACCATTTTCAAACAACAGAAGATGTCCAAAAAGCTGTGACGAGGGTCTTGGAGGATATTACAGAAGACGAGTTCCAGAAATGTTACTATCAGTGGCAGAGGCAGTGGAAAAAGTGTGTGCAATCAGAAGGGAACTACTTTGAAGGAGACAACACTAAACTTGACTAAAACGGCAAGCAACATTTATCCGCCGAACGGTCCGGACACTCGAATGATGTCGTCCAGAATACCGAGCAGCATACATAGCACACGCCCGTCGGGCATTTTGATCACAATAGCCATACATCAACACGATATCGATCTTTTCCGCAATTGGTAAACGGTCCATTTTAACACGGATAATGTATCACGAAGCAAATACCGTCCGCACTGGCGGAATGTTACGTGGTGCCACGTACTTATACGTTTGTGCCTGTTGCAGCGCCATCTATCATAAACCGAAAAAAGTGGTCCAACTATAACATTAATATTTCTTTACGTATTGCACGAATATGTAATAAAATGGGGGTTTCTATTTTAAAAAACGCAGTTGATATCCGTTAGACCTATGACAGCGCCATCTAGTGGGCCAACCATAGCGCCATCTGGTTTCCCCCCTTCAAGCTAGACAAGTTTCGGCTTTGTAGTTTTTTCGTTTGACGCTTATTTCGTGAGATATTTGGCCCGGTCACCAAGGAGGTATATAAGCTACATAGAGTGGCTATCTGTGAGGTAACAGCGCTCCCAGCGGCAGCAAAAAGCAACACCTGCCGCCATTTTTTGAAACGTCTACATGTCAGTATATTTACATTTGGTGTATAGTACTGGCGTTAGAAAATCACTGTTTTCCGGTTATAATTTGTTTTAAAAGTCTTATTGACCGATCGCGAACCTTGCCCAGTGTATGTGCAGCGTACAATTGCGCTAATAGAAGTTATAAAACAACTGGAATATCATATTTCAGGTGAGTATCTAAATGCGTGTTGTATTTAGCGTCTTGTGCATCATTTTCGTGTTTAAGCTGTATACAAAATGTAAATAAACTACTGTATACACGTCTCTTTATTTTTAGATTTCCTCTGAAAAAGAAAGAGCTGTTAAGTCGGTGGGTAGCCAATATGAGGCGAGAAAAGTGGGAGCCAACTCAATATAGCTACATATGCTCGTTTCACTTTGAAGATAGATAAATGTATAGTACAAACGAGAAAAGGCGACTTCTGCCAAACGCAGTACCGACAATATTTACGTTTCCTGACCATCTGCAGAAAACAACTATAGTATAGAGACAACCAAGGAAACGGCCTGTCACTGAACAATCAGCTTCCTTATCAAATGAACCAGGTAAGATAGTTTTCCTGTTATTTATTTGCTATATGGGTTATGTGTGAATTTTACTATTAATCAATGTATGTTTAAAGAAAAATAAAGCTTAATGATAATACTTCATTTTTGTAGGTGAAAGAGTGGATCAGAATGATCATACAGATCGTTCTTATTGTTTGCCTAGCCCCAAAAAATTGAAACAGAATTATGAGGCACTATAGAAAAGGACCGAGAAGCTGAGGAAGCAAGCGAAACATGCAAGGCAAAGTGTTTCAAGAAAGAAGAAACAAATTGTGACATATAAAACAGTGGTTGTAGGCCTAAATAAGAGACTTCAGGACTGTGCTTCTGAAGTGATAGGATGTGACAAAAATAGTGATATTGTGAAGCACTTTTTGCAATGCAAAACAAATGTTCAGTTCCTGAATACCCTGAAGAAATAAGACAGTTTGCCCTTACACTCAGTTTTTACTCCTTCAAAGCTTATAATCATTTGAGGAAGTCTGTTAAATTACCCCATCCTCGAACACTCCGCAGGTGGGCAACTACAGCAAATGGCAGTCCTGGATTTACAGAAGAAAGCTTAAAAAAGTATCAGATGAGGTTCATCGTACTTCAGGACCTATTTTAGCTGCACTTAGGTGCGATGAGGTGGCTCTAGACTTAATATGGGTTGGTAATAAGGTCTGGGGTTATGTTGACTTAGGGCAAGGATGTGAGGAAAGTGATGATAGCCAAATAGCAAAAGAGGCACTAGTGTTTATGTTCACTGAAATTAATAAGAGTTGGAAAATTCCTGTTGGCTATTGTTTTCTTAATGGTTTAACAGCAAGTGTGAAACTTAATTTACTGACGCAGTACCTCCGTAAATTGGACGAAACTGATGGAAAACAGTTTTAATTGCAATAAAATGCATCAAAAATAGTTTTTATACTGCTCCAAAGGGTGTATTCAAATTGTTAACAGTGGCAGAAAGGGTTTTCAGGGACTGTCAAACCTTCTGTAGTTGTGTGTGGAATTGTTCAGAATGTTGGGTGACAGGCCGAATTTATTTACTCCATTTTGACCATCTAATGGTGCCAGCTGAATTTGGAGAAGAGTCACATTACTCTTTTCTAGTCAGGATGCTGTTAAGATAGTATTTTAATTGTAGATTACACCATTTGTGCAAAAACTAGGCCAATGGAAGAAAGAGGGAAACATATTCGGCAAATATATACAAACTTAAATTGTTTAAGGGACAATGAAAGGTCCTGCGCTGTCAATTGATCGTTTTTGGACCTACTGAACTATTTAAAATGGTTTTTGACATAATCTATATGTCATTGCAGCGAAATGAACAGCAACATTTCGTAATAAACTTTTCAATTAATCGATGTCAGAAGTGTGTTTCATTTCATTTAGCCTTCATCACTACATGTTTTACAGTAGAGAAATCAGATCATCAGTGGAGAGTGGCCTTTTTTTACGCCATGCGTAGTAAACAATAACAACATTCAGTATTAGCAGACGACGTGTAGGCTGCACCTTGACGTTACAAGACATGGCGGCTCAGTTTTCAAGTTGCTTCAAAGATGGCGGTGCCATAGCCAGTCTATGTTGTTTATATAGGTCGTTGCTATTCAAAATGCTTTAAGTGTATTCACATAAAAATTTGGAGGCATTACTTTTCAGCACTCCCTCATACTTACCCCGTAAGAAACCATCCAGCGCATGGCGAGAAGTACTTTGTACCAATATTATTTACTCCGTATTCTGTTTCCATACGTGTTTGAACGGAGGAGGAATGGTGGTGCTAATACACCATGTAACCTCTATTATCTTTTTTTCGCAGTCAGTGTATGGAATACACTTTACATTTGAGAAAGTAAAATATTTGCACGAGTATCTCAAGTAATGACTCTCTCGATTTACCTGGACTATGTTTAAAAGAGAGTCCGCCTTTCTGCCAATGCCGAACTGTAATAACGACCTTTTATTGTTCCAGTGGCGCGTCACTCAGTTCCTTCGACGGCTTTTGTCAGGTTGACATGATAAGGTTTCAGTACACTATAGTAGTATTGTGGGATAGGTCATAACAGCGTCTTGTATGTGGTTTCCTTAGCAGAATCGCTGTTCCTTCCCAGAAGTATCTATTTATACTAGCGTCAACCTTAAATTAAGTTTCAATTTTTTAAGTAAACATATTCAGCCGAAAATGAAGCGCATACGCGACAGAGCTACGAGGTAACAATTATATAACGGCCAGCGAAGTCTCGATTGCTGTCAGTAGCACTCCATTAGTGGCTGAAAGTTGTGGTGGCTCTTATTCTTTCATCTGTCGACCGTGATTTCTGGTCAGTGATAAAATTTCTTAATGCTCAAATCGTAGTGCGCATTGTAATATTCATTTTCAATGCAGTCAATGACTTGTTCCGGACGTTGGTTATTATTCTGAAGTGAAATGCGTTAAAGGGCATATTCATTTACTCAGACATAAAGTTTTGCCTAGCTGAGTGTTTTGATATTGACTTCTTTGTCTTCTTTAGAGGCACCATAAAGTCCGCAGCCTGGACTAGTACGTAGAAAATTAACTGACGTAAGCATTGCGAATGGCTGGTAAATATCAAGTTATGAAATGAAGTAAAGCTTCTGAACTTTTAAATGTTTATATTCTGAAACTCTTCACACATTATAACAGCACAATTTAAATTAATAATTTGAACAGTAAGTCTGGTTTCTACATCCTCTCAAAATGACGTGACCACCATTCACCACAACTTGCCGCAAAGTCTGTTCACGATGAAGAAATACAAAGATATTATAAAAATCAAAGAGCTTACACCTTTGTCAGAGATAATAGCTTGTACATATTTAGCAAAACTTAATAGAACTGAATTTACAGCATTTTATGTTAAATTTTCAACATTGTTCTAAAGACATAGAATATAAATATTTAAGTACGAAATAATTAATTTTAGCTGACATAATATTTGTATGAACTTTTGTAGACGAAGAGATTGATACCCGCTGGTATTGTAGGATTCACAATGTGTGTTCGGTTTGATTACATTACACGATGGAAATTCATCGTCATCGGCGTCAGGTGCACGGGCCGAAGGTCATGAGCAATCAGAGTCTGGCTAGTGTTGGCCATTTTGAGGAGGATCATGGGCCTGTTACAGAGAACCGGGGCTCCATGATTATGAATCTAAGCAGATACTGCGATCCTTGTTGCAAGACACTGGCACTAACCACCAGCTGTTCAAGAAAGTGTGTGTCAGGTGGATGCTATACACAAAATGAATCGCTTAGGAGCAGGACTGACATTTCTGCAGCGGTGCCATGTTGACAGGATCGTCATGGTCGATGGGACATGGGCTACTCACTTCACCCCGAAATACAAGCACCATTGGCGTCACAGTGGATCTCAGGTCAAGACGAAGTTTTTGTTGGTACTGACAGTGACGTGCATGGTTTTCTGCTCATTGACTTCCTGCCCAAAAAATGGTTCAAATGGCTCTGAGCACTATGGGACTCAACTGCTGAGGTCATTAGTCCCCTAAAACTTAGAAGTAGTTAAACCTAACTAACCTAAGGACATCACAAACATCCATGTCCGAGGCAGGATTCGAACCTGCGACCGTAGCGGTCTTGCGGTTCCAGACTGCACCGCCTGTAACCGCACGGCCACTTCGGCCGGCTAGCTTCCTGTCCAAAGAAAGAGTAAAGGCTGACCGCTACTACGAAAGAGTGCGAAAAGTGCGACGGGCCACTCAAAACAATAGCTGTGGGAAACTCAGTGGAGGTGTTGTGCTGTTCCATGATAAGCTCGCCCACATGCGGTGCACCACACAACAACTGTTCTGAAAGAGTTCGGTTGGTGGCTGTTTGATCAACCACTGTACAGTCGTGATCTTTCCGCGTTGATGAACTTGCCATTGAGCGCCCGTAATGCACACAAATACAATATTTTCTTGCACCTGTAGTCTGGTTAGCAGTTTCACAATGACGAAGAGTTGAAGACGACTGTCGTATGCCGATTCCATTCACGGGAGTCAAACTTCTATGGCACAGGAATATAAAAGCTGATCCTACGAAATTAAGGCGTATCAATTCTAGTCGTGATTATATCGAAATAAATATCTGAAACATTTCTGTAGGCATATCTGTTGCCAATAAAGTTTTTAATATTGAGGCACCTATTAGTACCAGTGGACGTTAATATGGGGTGTGTCCACCATTAGTCCTTATGACGGCTTGAGCTCTGCTGGGGACAGTTTCAATGAGGTGCGTGAATGTCTGTGGTGGAATGACAGATCATTCTTTCTCAAGACCCGAAATCGGAGAAGACAGTGACGTAGGACGCTGTTGTCTGGAGCGAAGCCGATGTTCTGAATCATCATAAATGTGTTCCATTGGGTTCAGGCCGAGACTCTGAGAAGGTCAGTCCGTTCAGGAATATCATTCTCCACAAACCAATTTCTCACAGATGCTGCTTTATGACAGGTTTCATTGTCATACAAATACAACCAATCATCATCTCCGAACTGTTCCTCTACTGTGCACGGTACATAATGCTGCAAAAGTGTTCATTTACTTAGGCATTCAACATTTTCTTAAGCGCAGTAAGGGGACGACACACTAACCATGAAAAACATCCCCATACCGCAACACCATCTCCTCCGTGCTTCTGTACTGGTCCTGCACACGATGGTAGGTTAAGTTCTCCAGGCATCCACCAAATCCAGACCGTTCCATCAGACTGCCAAATGGCAGAGTGTGATTTATCACTCAAAATCACTCGCTTCCAGTGGCGGTGCTCTTCACATCACCTCAAGCGTCGCTTAGCTTTGGCTACAGAAATGAGTGGATTATAAGGAGCTGCTCGACCTTCGTACCCCATTATTTTTAACTCCGTACGGGCAGTCATCGTTCTAGCCAGACTGCTGACAGCACTTTGGAACTCACGAGTGTTTTCTTCCGCTGACTGCATGCTAGTATTTTCAACCAGCCTCCGGAATACTCAATGGTCGCTGTACGTCAGTACATGTGGACAGCCTGGTCTTGATTTAGCGTTTTCACTTCACAGTCACATCATCAAGAACTGATTTGGAGGTGACATCCAGCGACTAGTCCACGTTAGAAGTGGCTGAGCCCTCCAGACCGACCCATGCTTCTGTACTGGCAACGCAATACTTCCCGCCTCCTTTTATACTGGCTGGTTCACCTCTCCTGACATCTAGTGGTCAATTACGCATTACGCAGGGGTGTCCCCCACTTCCATACTTTTCATCGTATGCTATTTTTTCCTTTTTCTTTCCTTTCCTCCTCTCTTTTTTTTAAATGACGTAACTTAATCTCTAGATGACCGTCGTATAGTATTCCACACTAATGATTCGTGTCTAACATACTGAATTGTACCAACTTTTCGAACAAATGACACATTTGAAAAGGTAATCCGTGATGGTATTTTCATCATTAATTGTTAATGTGGTTCAATGTGCAACGCCCTTTGCAAGACATTAACTATATCCGCGCGTACTCTTCGTCCCGAAGCCTTCATAGTTCGTAGTAATTGACGAAAAGTCATCGAGTAAAACAGAAGTGATTTCTGGCGTTTCCCAAGGTAGTGTTATAGGCCTTTTGCTGTTCCTTATCTATATAAACGATTTGGGAGACAATCTGAGCAGCTGTCTTCGGTTGTATGCAGATGACGCTGTTGTTTAATGACTAATAAAGTCATCAGAAGATCAAAACTAATTGCAAAACGATTTAGAAGAAATATCTGAATGGTGCGAAAATTGGCAGTTGACCGTAAATAACGAAAAGTTTGAGGTCGTCCACATGAGTGCTAAAAGGAACTGGTTAAACTTCGGTTACGCGATAAATCAGTCTAATCTAAACGCCGTAAATTCAACTAAATACTTAGGTATTACAATTACGAACATCTTAAATTGGAAAGAACACATAGAAAATGTTGTGGGGGGAGGCTAACCAAACGCTGCGTTTTATTGGCAGGACACTTAGAAAATATAAGATACCTACTAAGGAGACTGCCTACGCTACTCTTGTTCGTCCTCTTTTAGAATACTGATGCGCGGTGTGGGATCCTTACCAGATAGGACTGACTGAGTACATCGAAAAAGTTCAAAGAAAGGCAGCATGTTTTGTATTATCGTGAAATATGAGAGCAAGTGTCACAGAAATGATACAGGATTTGGGCTGGAAATGATTAAAAGTAAGGCGTTTTTCGTTGCTACGGAATCTTCTTCCGAAATTCCTATTGCCAACTTTCTCCTCCGAATGCGAAAATATTTTGTTGACACCGACCTACATAGGGAGTAACGATCACCACGATAAAATAAGGGAAATCAGACCTCGTACGGAAAGATATAGGTGTCCATTGTTTCCGCGCGCTATACGACATTAGAATAATAGAGGATTGTGAAGGTGGTTCGATGAACCCTCTGCCAGGCACTTAAATGTGATTTGCAGAGTATCCATGTAGATGTATATGTAGATGTATAATTATGTGCGTGTCTGTCGTATGGACTTCGGGTATCATAGACGACCATAACTGTTACAGTCTGGGATTGGGCGTACCCCGAACAGTAGCCATCCCTTCAGAGGAGTTGTACATGAGAAAGGCGCAGGCTTCGTTTAGCATTCCGCTGGCTACATTCTAAGGAGATGATAGCGTAACCACATAGAACGTAGAATGTCCATTGCTCTTTCAAATATAACTGAAAAACTTTTCTTCCTCAGCTTTTCCATACACAGCACTTTTCACCGTCCAAGCATTCCAGTTTTCATTTACTGATTTATTTGATTTATTTTGCACCTACAGCCTAAAAACGAACGCAGGTTTTGTTCAATAATTAATTCTCTCAACTTAGAAAGAAGAGATTCCACTGTTCACAAACGGGAGACGTTCAAGAAATCCCCCTCTTCACCTACATCCTAAATCCATCTTTGTTTCAAGTTAGGCTGGCAGATGACAGGCAGGATATCCTGAGCACAGAAGTAAGTGTCAAACCGATGCTGAAGGCACACAGAAACGATTACAGCTCCAGGAAAATACAGAAGCAGAAAGTAAGTTTCCGTGAAACGATTACAACGCCAGGAAAATACAGGAGCAGAAAGGAAGTTTCCTTTGTGAACATTCCGTCACTTTTTCTGGCTCACACGATCGTAACTCTGTTCGCAGAAAATTCGAAGAACTGGTGGTAGCGGCGACGAGTCTAATGTTGTTATCGACCGGAATGCAGGAGCGCACAGCAATGGCGCCTGGGTCGTCTCAAATGATGGTCGCTGTCATGTCTCACTACTGCTAGCCCGTGAGCTGCGGTCCGTTCCTAGAATGCCATTCTGGTTACTAATGCACTCGAAAGGTCCTGTGTGCGTGATTTTATCCCTGGCGTCTTGTTCCTAGAATGCCGCGCGTCTTACTAACGCCTTTCAGTTGTCGTACACGTGAACTTCTCCATTTTCAAAGATTATAAAGGCGTCCTGTTCTTCGGAGTTAATGCTGTCTGATGTGAACGCAGCGAATCCTGAGTTGACTCCAGTTCTGTTTGAGTGGTTCAGATAAAAAATGAATAATTTTTTCGTTGCTGTTCGCTTGGTGTGAGGTAACATGTGTTTAACTGATTTATACGTCTGCCTTTTTATAAGCGCTGTTACAGAAAACTCAGCAGTGAGATTTCTCGTGTGGGAACGCTATGTGTAAAATTCAAAGCCTGTTAGACGGTTATTCAGATAAACTGACAGTGTCGGATAAGACAAAGCAGAATACTCTATACAGCAGAGTGAATTCTGCAAACAACCCTTATGATGTAACAAAGCCATTTCGAAACCATACCGCTTCTCCCAGGACTGCTAATCCAGCAAGGTCTTCATAAGAGCTTCGAAGGAATTTGGAAACTAGTGGACTGAAATTGTTAAGACGCCGCGTAGAACGAGTCAGAATGGCTTAGTCGGTAAGACTATTGCACGTGAACATCAATAATTCGGGTTTTAATTCCTGTTGGGAATAAACTAATCTCAAAGAGCGTAAAACACTTCAAGAAATAGTCGTTTGTTAAATTTTTTGAATTTCGGTCACTCCTACCTAGTTTTACCTGCTAGTCTCTCTGAATTTGGAAACAGAACTGATATCGTCTCTGTACTGATGCCTCATCTCCAGTGAGAAGATATTAGCTTCTACAGGAGCATCTAGACGTATACTCGGTATATCACCGTTACGCGTATGGCAGAAGGTTCCTTTGATCCTACCATACATTGAGGTTTCTTCTAGTCCCACAAAAAAGTGATTAAGAAAGAAGTAAATTTTTGTACGATCATTCTTCGAGTGTCTTCCACTTCAGATTTTTCAGAATGTCTCTCACACTTCCCCAAATTTCAAAAGCTTCTTTGTCTACTTTTACTTGACTGTTAAGTTCAAACCAAGTTCCAACCACAAGTTTCTTTAAATGTGTGAACAGATGAAATGGGCTACTTTCATATGTTATAAATGTGCTTCGGATTGTTGCTATTTTGTGTGATAATAATATTCAAAAAGCATTTACAGTGACTATTCTCACAAAATATTTGTTGTTTTTATGTAATTAAAGCATAAAAGTCATTAAATTTCAAGATTTTGCCACGTGGTTGAAAAATCTCTGCTACTGGCTGAAGCTCTGGTGATGTCACAGACTAGGAGCAAGACGAAGCTACATGTGTGTAATAGGAGTGTTAGCCGAAGTTACTAGGTTTTTACGTACTTTTTTGCCAACAGTTTAGCTGGTTAGTGACGGAAAACGCATTTACAATATTTAAGTAACTCTGGAAAGGAATTTTGTGAAAACATATCGTGGAAACCTTACGAAAGTTCATGCGTTTATGCTCCACCGATTTAGAGCGGTCGTACGTGCAACGACGAATACTCTTTTCCCAGCTCCCTGCAGCACCATCAAACTCGCTCAAAACTAAGGGACTGTAGAACGTTTTGCAAGTAGGTCCGTATCTTACATGTGGTTTGTCGACTAACACTCATGAACTAAGACCCTCAGCACAATAGAATTATCCTTGGAAAATCTTAGTGCTCGTTTCCTCGTTTATAACACAGTTAGCAGAGAGACCGCAGGTAAAAAGCGCTCTCTGGCGCGACGGATAGCGATTATGACAAAGAATCGGGACTTTTTCAGGTTAGAATCCTGTTATGGTCGTAAAATTTTAAAAGCTTCACACGAAATACGGAAATAGAGCTAGCAGTAATTCATGGTGGCAGTTGTTTCAATGTGGGAAGTATTACATACAGCTTCACTTTAATCGTAGACTGAGAAATGGATAACACAGGATAAATGCGTTTAATGTGCGTACAAACAATTCACTTTTTTTGGAAAGCATTGCTAGTGGTGAAGGTTTCACCATACGCCCACAGTACAACGAGATACAGGACGATGAGGTTTTGTATGTGGAGAGATATAAAGTAATTATAACATGCAGGTAACACAAACGTAAGGGCTGTGATGTTTGTGAGTGGAAACTAACGTCAGTGTCTGAAACAGTCTCATCTCATCTTTATGTAAAACGATTAAACTCGAAAAGCTTAAACAATAAGGATCCTAGGTGGACAGTGCGAAGACAAAAAAAGCATTGTTTCCAAAAAAGTGAAGAGTGTGTGGTCACATTACTTGAAAATGACTGGTGTGAACAGCTATTGCAAACGTAAACGCATGTAAACGGCAGGGAAAACACAACACTACTCTGTTTCTGGCCAATGTGGTGAAGTTTTGTAATTTTGATTTAGTTTTCATATGACAGTACTGTTGAGTCGTTTTAAGAATAAGTTAAAATATTTTTTTTTGTGTTAGCTTTCTCGGCATTTGGCCTGGGCGGACGTCACATGACATCTATTCAAGTTGATAGATGAGTGCTCCACTCAGTACGAAACACGCTTAGTTACCGTCCCGGCACCCAGTTAGCAACCGAAGAGCGTATGTAACATAAGATATAACGAAAATTTTCACTATGAATTTAATTTCGTTGAATGTCGCTGTCCTTCCTTGCAACAGCGGGAAAGCATATCTCGGAGAAAACTACACGTTAATTTCAGAGTACAAGAGGTTTTTAATTAAGTTAGGGAATCTGATATCGATGTGATGGCATTTTACCGGTACAGTGCAACCAGATTTTACGTATTTCCTTTTCTTTGGAACACTCAGAACAATTTTTTATAGATGTATTTTTACAGTGTGGGACTACACACCATCTGTAACCCATTTTTCGAAGCGTGAATTTCAAAACAAGATATCACTGTGAATGAGCTTTGCGATATAAGATAAGGAGCAGGGAGCTAGCCAGTGACGTCACAGGCATCATATAACGCAAATGGAGCGTTTTTGCGGGCTTTCAAATTATTTGAATTTCATTTCATTTTTTTTAAATACCGAAATTCAAGAGGAAAAAAGGCATGTTATGAGCAAAAAATGACATAATTAAGCATTTAAGACGATTTACAGAAGACAGTCAAATACCACATTCACAGGGTGCAAGTCTGGGCAGTAGGGCGAATGAATCAACAATTCGTATTTAGAAATCCTCCTTTTCCCATTACCAAACGAACTGTATTGTCAGATGCATTGCCGCGATGAAAGATGATTGTTTCCCTCGTACAATCCAGGCTTCGTCTCTTCTACATTTTATTGGTCCAGTAGACTTTCGCACTATTTATCAGTTACTGTCTCATTCACTTAAAAGCGATGAGTCACTAGAATCCATTTACAGCCTAGAAATCACTAGTCTTTCCAGCAAATGAAAAGAATTTTTGTTTATTTGCGCATGGCCACCGGCTTCCACTCATCTCTTCGGTTTCTGTTTCGTTTTTGGCGTAAAATGATACATCCATGTCTCATACAGTAAGTAAAAACGGTTGGATTATGTTTAAAACAGTCCAAAAGTTGTTGAGAAATTCTTTTCTACATTTTCCTTTGATAAGCGTTCAACAAATGTAGCACCCATCTTACGAAACACCCACTTATAATTAATTATGCTCTTACAATATGACTACAAAGGCAGCAGTTTCGTCAGTGTTACATCGCAATTCATATAATACCACTTGTGTGCTTTCTGGATGTCTCCATCTATGGTCTTTAGTTTTGATACCTTCTTAAGATCGACCGCCTTCTGGAGACACACTGTGATGTTTTAGTTTAGCCACATAATTCCTAAGTGTTAAAAGTATAGGAACGTGTTACTTATAATTCTTCACGACACGGTATTCCAGTGATACGAGGCCGTTGGGATCCAGCACGGCGTTCCGTACTACCCTCCTGAACCCACCGGTTCCATATTCTGCCAACGGTCATTGGATGTCGACCAACGCGAGCAGCAATGTCGCGATACGATAAACCGCAATCGCGATAGCCTACAATCCGACCTTTATCAAAGTCGGAAACGTGATGGTAAGTTTTTCTCCTCCTTACACGAGGCATCACAACAACATTTCACCAGGCAACGCCGGTCAACTGCTGTTTGTGTATGAGAAATCGGTTGGAAACTTTCCTCTTGTCAGCACGTTGTAGGTGTCGCCACCGGAGCCAACCTTGAGTGAATGCTCTGGAAAGCTAATCATTTGCATATCACAGCATCTTCTTCCTGTCGGTTAAATTTCGCATCTGTAGCACGTCATCTTCGTGGTGTAGCAATTTTAATGGCCAGTAGTGTAGTTCGGCTCGCGTTGCATTAGAAATTTTGCATCTCTGTCTCAGCCGTCATATTGCAGTAATGATGAAGTAAGCAACCGCTGTAGTGCGACAGAGTGAGCTGCAGCAGCTCGTAATACCAGCAGGCGGACCGCGCCGGCAGCAGACGGCGGCGCGACATCTGGGTGGAGCCGTAGCCGAGCATTTAGTGGTCCCAGGGGGACGGCCCGTCTCCGCCCAAATGAGTCTGCGCTCTGGCTGACGCTCTTATACGACGGCAGCCGCCACCCCTCAGCGTCTTCTTCTGCCTGCAGTGAAGCAATGTAATCGCAGTGGGATTAAGGAATCACAATGTTTTGTTAGCTACAATGAAACTTTCACCAGCTTTCACGTAATGCATGGCCAGCATACTTCCAAATCGATACTGTTATACGCAGAAAGGTTGCAACGCTAGAGGACCGTAGCGAAATGCAGGAAGACTTCTAGAGAATCGGCAGTAGGTGCAGAGATTGGCAGTTGATCCTCAAAATAAACAAATGTAGCGTTTTGCGCATAAATAAGTGGATAGATCCATTGTTGTATGATTACACTCTTACACAATAATCACTGGAAGACGTCACATCCATGAAATATTCTGGAGTGTGTGTAGGGATCCATTCAAAGTGGAGCAACCACGTAAGAGAAATTGCAGGTAATGCAGATGCCAGATGGAGTTTAACAACGTTAGACCGTTATTGGAATATTCATCTACATCTACATCTACATCTACATCTACATGGATACTCTGCAAATCACATTTAAGTGCATGACAGAGGGTTCATCGGACCACCTTCACAATTCTGTATTATTCCAATCTCGTATAGCGCGCGGAAAGAACGAACACATATATTTTTCCGTACGAGCTCTGATTTCCCTTATTTCATCTTTGTGATCGTACCTCCCTATGTAAGTCGGTGTCAACAAAATATTTTCGCATTCGGAGGAGAACGTTGGTGATTGGAATTTCGTGAGAAGATTCCGTCGCAACGAAAAACGCCTTTCTTTTAGTGATGTCCACCCCAAATCCTGTATCATTTCTGTGACACTTTCCCCATATTTCGCGATAATACGAAACGTGCTGTCTTTCTTTGAACTTTATCGATGTACTCCGTCAGTCCTATCTGGTAAGGATCCCACACCGCGCAACTGTATTCTAAAAGAGGACGGACAAGCGTAGTGTAGGCGGTCTCCTTAGTAGACCTGTTTCATTTTCTAAGTGTCCTGCCAATGAAACGCTGTCTTTGGTTAGCCTTCCCCACAACATTTTCTATGTGTTCCTTCCAATTTAAATTGTTCGTAATTGTAATACCTAGGTATTTAGTTGAATTTACGGCTTTTGGATTAGACTGATTTATCGTGTAACTGAAGTTTAACGCGTTCCTTTTAGCACACATGTCGATGACCTCACACTTTTCGTTATGTAAGGTCAACTGCCACTTTTCACACCATTCCGATATTTCTTCTAAATCGTTTTGCAGTTTGTTTTGATCTTCTGATGACTTTATTGGTCGATAAACGACAGCATCATCTGCAAACAACCGAAGACGGCTGCTCAAATTGTTTCCGAAATCGTTTATATAGATAAGGAATAGCAAAGGGCCTATAACACTACCTTGCTCATCGGTCTGTGACGCGTACCGGATGGGACCGATAGGTTATAATGAAACTTGAGAGGCCCCCGAGTTATCGTATGACAATAAAACTTTGTGGAAGCATTTGTAAGGACATGCGAGAGAGAAATAACGAATCAATCATTTTTATTTCCACATGAGAGGGTGACATACAGTGTTAATGTTTCAAGTAATAAACGTTGCTAAGTGTGACGACAGTCTGCATCCACGACAGCCTGCAACCGCAGTAGAGATACCAGTTCAGAATTGTTCGCAGCACTTTTCGAAAGGGGGATCATGGAATGTTAAGCTGTCGTGGCAGAGTTCGTAGACTGCTTGAAGATCGTACATAGCGTCTAGAATTCTCGGCCATGGCAATCGTAATTTCTTCAATAATTTGTGGTGCAATTGGCCGTCGGCCTCTCCAGTCAGCAGTTTCTAAATCTCCAGTTAATTAGAACTTACGAATCGAGTTCTTCAACCCTTGTGCGGAAAGGGGACCTCCCTGTACTCCTTTCATACGTCGATACTCACGAAGAGCAGCAGCTCTATTGCTTTCGTTTTGATAAAACATATTATTTTGAATTGCAGGCAACCGCAGCCAAATGCCACATTTTTACAAGAAGGCAAAAAATATCGCTCTGGCTGTAGAATTTTTTTTATTAAAACCACGACCGGTTTTACGCCATTTTTGGCGCATCCTCAGGTGATGTAAATTGTGTCTACAACATTATTTTGCGCTATCCTTCATGTCACTGATAAATGAAAAAGGGAGGGGGTGTCCTATATTATCAGCTGGTGGCAATGTGGTCACGGCCATAAGGAACACTGAAATCAGAATGCGCCTAAATTGGCGTGAAATCGGTCGCGATTTTTATAAAAGAAACTTGCTTCAGCCAGAACGGTGTTTTATGCCTTCTTATAAAAGTTTGACGAAACAATTTTGCTCATCTTGTCCAGACCCATGCTGACTGTCTGCGACGGTAATGAACACGGATGCTTGCGTTTCAACCCTACGTCGCCGTGTCAGTACCGGTGCCTAACACTACTAACAACGAAAATTCTGCAGCACACAGTCTGAACATCATTCCTATAGAGTTATTTTTTTTATTTAATAAAATTGCAGCCAAATAGCCATATACAGTTACTTTGCTTAACATTTTACATTTACATTTTACATTTTTGCATATTCATTTATCGATTTCACTCTTTCACTGCACATTTCTATGTGATATCGTTCACAGGCTACGTTACACAGTTCACATACACATGTTGTGGTTGGGTCGTGATAAGTTTTGTTTTTGCAAATTAGATGATGAAAGCCGTGAATAGAAAATCTAGTTACGACTTGTCGCAGCTCAAAGTTTGGTGCTGTCCATGGGCGGTTCGTTATTGCTTCGGTGCCATAAATCTCCGGACATACTTTTTCTCGTTTGTCCTCCATGATCTTCAGTTGATTTCTTAAAGCCCTGGTGTGTGGCACCATATATCGAAGTTTGATGTCTTCAATTAGGAATCTCTCTCTCGCTAGCAGGCACACTAGTCTAGATCTTGTTGTCTTTGAGAGACCTAGTGCTCTTTTTAGATAAGTCGATTTTGCCTTTTCTAGTGTTTCTAGACTTTTTTTCTGTCAGGTGGTCCAAAATAACCTCCATCTCATAGGCCAGGATTGGCAAGATTTTTGCGTTGAATAATTTCATGGCTGTTTCTAGACTGAGTAGGTGGATGTTTTTGATGTCCAGTATTGCTATTATCGCTTGGACTGCACGTTCTGTTGTAAGTTTTGTGAAGCATTTGGCTGTTGGTTGCAATGTCACCCCTAGGTGTTTAAAGTCTGATGAGATTTTTATTTTTTGTCCTCTGATGTTGATTTCCACATTCTTGGGTGTTTTGCCCCCTTTTCTGAAAATCACCATTTCTGTCTTTGTTATGTTTATGTGTAGTTTGTGTTCACCGCACCATTTGCCTGTTTTCTCAATGATTTTCTGCAGCTTCTGTATATCTGTTGAACCTACGGCTATGTCGTCAGCGTATGTATATGCGTATACATCTTCTTCATTTTCTCCAATTCGGAGTACTGCTTCAGTGGCAAGGATGTACAGCAAAGGGCTCGTTGGGTCACCCTGTAAGACTCTGTTCGATTGCAGAATGAGGTTCGAAAAAGAGAGGTTGTTCCTATTGAGTTAGGTACCCATACGACAAATGGCTTTCCGTCTACATTGGCTTAAGTAACTAAAGAAGTTTAATTATAACCACTCTTTGAATAAGATCCAAAGAAGACCTCTAGGCGCTCAGTCCGGAACCGTGGGACTGCTACGGCCGCAGGCTCGAATCCTGCCTCGGGCATGGATGTGTGTGATGTCCTTAGGGTAGTTAGGTTTAAGTCGTTCTAAGTTCTAGGGGACTGATGACCACAGATGTTAAGTCCCATAGTGCTCAGAGCCATTTGAACCATTTGAATCCAAAGAAGACCAACGCTATCTGTGACACGTTCCTTTAGTGAGCGCGAAAGCGTTGCGGCGATACTCATCCATTTTCAGTGGCAGTCGCTACAAGAGCGCGTTGTGCATCGCGATGTGGTTTACACTTAAAATTACGAGGAAGTGCTTTCCTAGAAGAGTCAGTCAATATATTGCCTTCACCTACTTAGTTTTTTCTTCCAAAGCTTTTCTACTTTCTGATGCTAATACCGGATCCCCTATTTCTTCCCTATGGACGCTTCTTTCTTCTTCTATCGCGTCAGCAGGCATGTCCTCCGCCTCATAGAGGCATTCAATGTACTCTTTGAACCTATCACCTGTCTTCTTTGCGTTTAACAGAGGAATTACCATTGCGCTCTTAGTGTTACCACCTTTGCTTTTAATTTCACCGAAAGTTGTTTTGACTTTCCTACGTGCTGGGTCTTTCCTTCCAACAATTATTTCTTCTTCGATTAATTCACATTTTCCATTCAGCGATTGCACCTTAGCTTCTCCTGTTTATCTCATTCCTAAGTGAACTGTATTTCTACATTCCTGAATTTCTCTGAACATTTTTGTACTTCCTTCTTCCATCAATCAACTGATGTATGTCTTCCGTTACCGATGGTTTCTTTGTAGTTACCTTCTTTCTACCTATGTTATCTTTTAACTTCTGTGATTGCCCTTTTTAGAGACGTCCATTCCCCTTCAACTGAACTGCCTACTGAGTCTTAGAGAGCTTCAATCGTATCTCTTCATTCCTTAATATTCTCGTATCCCAGTTCTTTGCTGATTGATTCTTCCTGACTAGTCTCTTGAACTTCAGCCTGCTCTTCATCTTCACTAAATTGTGGTCTGAGTCTGTATCTGCTCCTGGGCACGCCTTACAGTCCAGTATCTGATTTCAGAATCTCTGCTTGGCCGTGATGTAATCTAATTGATATCCCCCCTTATCTCCCGACCTTCTCTGCGTATACCTCTTCTTCTTGTGATTCTTGAACAGAGTATTCGCTATTATTGCCTGAAATTTATTGCAGAACTCTATTAGTCTTTCTGCTGTCTCATTACTAGTACCTAGCCCATATTCTTCCGTAACCCATACTTCTACTCCTTCCCCTACAGCCGTATTCCAGTTCCCCATGACTGTTAGATTTTCGTCTCCCTTTATCTACTGAATTGGTTCAAGTGGCTCTGAGCACTATGGGACTTAACATCTGTGGTCATCAGTCCCATAGAACTTAGAACTACTTAAACCTAACTACCCTAAGGACATCACACACATCCATGCCCGAGGCAGGATTCGAACCTGCGACCGTAGCAGTCGCGCGGTTCCGGACTGCGCGCCTAGAACCGCTAGACCACCGCAGCCGGCTATCTACTGAATTAGTCGTTCAATATCCTCATATTCTCTCTCTGTCTTTTCATCTTCAGCTTGCGACGTCGGCATGTATACCTGAAATATCGTTGCCGGTGCCGATTTGCTGTCAATTCTGATGAGGACAAAACTATTACTGAACTGATCACAGTAAAACACACTCTACCCTACCTTCCTGTTCATAACGAATCCTAATCCCGTTATACCATTTTTCTGCTGCTGTTGATATTAACCTATACTCGTCTGGCCAGAAAGCCTTGTCTTCTTTCCATCTCACTTCATTGACCTCCACTATATCTAGATTGAGCCTCTGCATTTCCCTTTTCAGATTTTATACCTTCCCTACCCCGTTCAAACTTCGTGCATTTCACGACCTGACTCGTAGAACGTTTTGCTGTTTTCCTTTCGTTGGTTATTCAGTCTTTTCCTCATGGTCACCTATTGGCAGTCCCCTCCCGGAGGTCCGAATGGGGGACTATTTATGAATCTTTTACCAGTGGAGAGATCATCATGACACTTTTTGAGTTACAGCCCACGTGTCCTATTGATACATGCTATATGTTTTTAACGCAGTGGTTTCCATTGCCTGCTGCATCCTCGTGCCGTTGATCATCACTTCCGCCTGTAGGGGAATATTCCCACCCCATGGGCAAGAGAGAGCCCTGAACCTCTGTCCGCTCCTCCGCCCTCTTTGACAAGATCATTGGAAGAATGAGGATGACTTCTCGTGCTGGAAGTCTTCGGCCGCCAATGTTGATGATTTTTATTTGAAATTCAGCGGTTGCAGGGTTCGAACCTGGGACCGAGGACGTTCAGATTAACTAATCAAAGACGCTACCACCTTCTTTTTATGTTGTTCGCTATTCTTTGTTGCATTTCGTCGTAGCGGGTTTCACATGACACCCGTTGAAGTTCATCGTTGATCCCTTCACTCAGTTTTTTTTATTACAGAGAGCAACTAGCTCTCCGGCCTAACACGCTGAGTTATCGTACCGGCACCCCTAGACCATTGTCCTTACCCTACCTACAACTCGCGAAAAGACCATGAAGATTAAATGAGAGACATTCGTGCTCTTACAAAGGCTTACAAACAATAGTTCTTCCTGGGCACCATTGACAACTGAAACAGTGAAGGGGGAAAGTGATAGTGGTACACAAAGTACCCTCCGCCAACTATCATCATGCAGCTTGCGTAGTACAGATGCATAGTGTAGATGCAGAATATGAGAGCACGTCACTGAGACTGGAAGGATGGTTTCCAGAGGATAAATTCCGACTTGAGATCAAAAGAATCAAGTCTCGAGACGACTAATCTGTTTTCGATTTGATTAGTGACACACATTTGGCAGCCCTAGGACCGACAACTCTGTCTGACATGCGAAGGACTTCCAGCATCAAACAAGTATTTCTGACAACTCGCAAGTGTCGCATAAAACTAAGAAACGTTTGATAAAGCATGAAATAATGAGTGACGCCATAAAACAGAAAAAAATGAAAGTTCTACATGGATGAGTTACAGTAGTATCCTGGTCTTCTTCGAGAGAAATTGTGAGTCGTAGATTTGTCATGTCATAATACAAAAATTCAGAGTGCAGTAGGGTCTTACAGACTTCTTAGTTGCTGCCTGCTAATGAAGAACGGATAAAAAGTGAGCACTACACGTGCCTACGTCCACATGACTATTCTGAAATTCACAATTAAGTGTGTGGCAGAGAGTTCATCGAACCACCTTCAAGTTATTTCTCTAGCGTTCCATTGACGGAAAAACTGAACACTTAAATCTTTCCGTGCGAGCTCCGATTTCTCTTATTTTATTACAGTGACTACTTCTCCCCATGCAGGAGGGCGCCAACAAAATATTTTCGTATTTGGAGGAGAAAGCTGGTGATTGAAGTTTCGTGAGAAGGCCCTGGCACAACGAAAAACGTCTTTGTTTTAATGATTGCCACTCCAATTCGAGTATCATATCCGTGGATCTCTGTCCCGTATTTCGCGATAATACCAAACGACCTGCCCTTCTTTGAGATTTTCGATACCCTCCGTCAATCTTGTCTGATGCGGATCCCACGCCGGCAGCATTACTCCAGAAGAGGACGTACAAGCGTGATTAGGCAGTTTCTTTCATAGACCCGTTACCTTTTTATGTGTTCTGCCAATAAATCAGTGTTTGGTTCGCTTTCCCCGATCTATGTTATTGGGATCTGTGTTATTCGTAACTGTAATCCCTAAGAATTTAATTGAATTTACAGCCTTTAGACCAGTATGATTTTTCCTCTGATGACTTTACAAGACGGTAAATAACAGCATTATCGGCAAACAATCTAAGAGGGCTACTCAGTCTGTCTCATAAATCGTTCATATAGATCAGGAACAGCAGAGGGCCTATAACGCTTCCTTGGGGAACACTAGATATTACTTCTGTTTTACTCGATAATTTTCTGTCAGTTACTACGAACGGTGACCTATCTGAAAGGAAGTCACGAATTCGGTAGCACAGTTGAGACGATACTCCTTAGACACGAAATTTGATCAGAAGTCGCTTTTGAGGAACAATGTCAAATTCGTAATTTATGAGAACATTTCTCGTGGAGAGCAGCGATTTGGCAAAAATTACTTTAAAAATGAGCACAGTCTCGACCGCAAAAACATTTATTTTGTGGTATAACTGGACATTCATTGCCACCGCCTACCATCGTGTAATGAGGTCTTAAGATAGTCAAAAACAGACTGAAACCGGTTACTACAAAATAAATGTTTTTTTCATTTTCTTTCTTTTTGTTGCGGCCGAGACTGTGCTCATTTTTAAAGTGGTAAAACGCTTCTAGAGATCTAAAACTGTGGAAACTGTTTGACATCCCCTGTCAATAGCAGTCACCAGTGGGAACTGGGAAAAAAATGGTTCAAATGGCTCTGAGCACTATGGGACTTAACATCTGAGGTCATCAGTCCCATAGAGCTTAGAAGTACTTAAACATAACTAACCTAAGGACATCACACACATCCATGCCCGCGGCAGGATTCGAACCTGCGACCGTAGCGGTCGCGCGGTTCCACACTGAAGCGCCTAGAACCGCATGGCCACCGCGGCCGGCTGCTAGGTGTCTTAAACCATTTTCTCACAGCAAGCCGGGAGATGAATTGAAACAGTGTACAAGTTGTACGCAGTGGGCACATCTGTCATGTGTTAAAATTGGAATGAAAGTTGAATTTTTTAATTATGTTTCAACTGTGGAGATCCTGTCGTGCGCTGAGACGGAGATATAAAAATTCTAGACATCCTTTTCTGTCGCACTTATTACAACCATGGTAACACAATTTATGACAATAGTTTTAGTCATAAAACTGTAGGAATTAATATTAAAATAAACTGTGAGTATTAACGTCGATATATTTTCATTTAAACAACCAATATCATAACTATATGCTCCCGTCGAGTAGACCGTTCGCCAGGTGCAAGTCTTTCGATTTGACACCGCTTCGGTGACTTGCACGTCGATGGGGATGAAATGATGATGATTAGAACAACACAACACACAGTCCCTGAGCGGAGAATATCTCCGACCCAGCCGGGAATCGAACCCGGGCCCTTAGGATTGACATTCTGTGGCACTGACCACTCAGCTACCGGGGGCGCACTTAACTAAATTAAATGATACTACGAGGGCAATCCCAAAAGTAAGGTCTCCTATTTTTTTATAAGTACATAGACCTGTTTATTTCTACACTGATTTATATCAGTTTACAGCTTGAAAATTTAGCTATTTTTCGACATAACCACCATTTCTGTCGATGCATTTTTGTAGACGCTGTGGCAGTTTTTGATGCCCATGTCATACCAGCTCGCCGCCATGCTGTTCGTCGTGAATTTCGCTCCGACCAGATGCAAAAAATGATTGAAATGGCTCTGAGCACTGTGGGACTTAACATCTGAGGTCATCAGTCCCCTAGAACTTAGAACTACTTAAACCTAACTAACCTAAGGACATCACACACATCCATGCCGGGGGCAGGATTCGAATCTGCGACCGTAGCGGTTGCGCGGTTCCAAACTGAAGCGCCTAGAACCGCTCGGCCACACCGGCTGGCCGACCAGATGCAAACTCTCTACACCACTTACGAACGTTTTTGACATCCATGCACGATTCACCGTACACTTCCGTCAATTGGCGATGGATTTCAATCGGCGCAGTGCCCTTTGCGTTCAATAACCGAATAACTGCGCGCAATTCGCACTTGGCGGTAACATCCAACGGGAGCTCCATTCTCAACGGCTGCCAAGCCAAGACTGAGCGCCTCAGCGCGGCGTGCGCGTGTTTACACGAGGCGCGTGAAGCACTTTTCATAACAGTGTAACCCATTGCCACCCAAACAGAGTTCTGTACTTATAAAAAAGATAGCAGACCTTACTTTTGGGATTACCCTCGTCTCATATGGGCCAACTTGGCTTAACTGCTGGGCCAACTTGCCCCGTGGGTGGGGTAGGTTGGCCCAGTTAGTAATACCGCACCAATGTTTTATGATAAGACAGTCATAAGCCTTAATTATTAAATTAAATCTTCTGAAACAATACACCAATGTTTACACTCGAAAAGGTTAACAGAAACATATAAAATGCAAACTGGAAGAAAATCCAGAAGAAAAAGAGGGCCAACCTGTCCCGGTATCCCCTAAGCTAGGAATAGACAGGAAAGTACAGTTTTCCTAGCTAGCTACTCCCAGCGGACATCGAGGTCAGTTAGATCTTGATGTGGCGCCCGAACAGTGGAATTCGAAGGTCAGTGAGCTAAGGAGATTGTACAGAATTCAATTGTGATTTGTGAGCAATGGGAAATAAGTTATTAGACAGCAACTAACCGAATTGCTGTGGAGATTGGTGTTGGTGGTGGAGAGGTAAAACGCGTGCGTGGAAACCGAGAGCTCGCGGGATCGAATCCCGGCCGAAATTTTCGGTCTGATTTAATCTAACTTTTACTACCCAACGATGTGCAGAGTGTTCAGGATTGATAGTTGGTTCGCATTCCACGTTAAACTGTGGGTCCCCTTTCACTTGTAGAATTGCTGGGATTAGTTAGGGACACGCAAGTCACTGATTTGCGGGTTCCTGACTCCAGGTCTGTCATCTCGAGAATGACTCATGAACTTCACGGGCATGAGAAATATGAGACTCGTGGTAAAGCTCGGAAAAGAATGTATAAATTATATAGAACATGAAGGATTGGTTCTGAGCACTATGGGACTTACTGCTGTGGTCATCAGTCCACTAGAACTTAGAACTACTTAAACCTAACTAACCTAAGGACATCACACACATCCATGCCCGAGGCGGGATTCGAACCTGCGACCGTAGTGGCCACGCGGTTCCAAACTGTAGCGCCTAGAACCGCTCGGCCACTCCGGCCGGCGAACATGAAGAATTATTGGAGTTACATTTAGAGGAGAAAGAGGCTACCTGGACACAAAATTGACACGGTACTGAAGAATAAGCCAGCAGCGGAAAAGCTTACAGAGATGGTAGAGTTCCAGAGTAGAAAACACCAATAGCACGAAGAAGTGGCTGAATCATCCATAAAGTACATGAGACAGACCAATGGCAGCAAAGAGGAAAGGAAGGATGGATATGAACACGAAAACATCGAGCTATGAAGTAGGTCAGAAGATTCTGATATGGGACTATCAATCAGACAGAAAGGGGTGTGTCATAAATTTTTCCCGCTATGTTATGGATCACTGAGGATTCTGCGCATTATTCATGCGTATGTAATAGAGGTGGAGACGCTCAAGACATGTAAATATGGGGGAAAGCATCGTATCAGCAATATTAAACATTTGACGGAATAATTTAAAAATGTGAGCAGGGCCTTCGGGGCAGGAATGAGTGATGAAATCGAGTCGGTGCTAAGTGAAATCAGGAGACAGCGAAACACACGATACTTCAAATTACGTAAATGTAGGCGGTTGGGATTACAGTGCGCAGCTTCGGATACATGGTAAAGTTGGGAATAGTGTTAATAAGGACGATGAATATTAATCAAGTGCATATGTTTTGCAAGGAGACCTAACAGAAGGGAAGAAAGTGCGTTATGAGAGGGCATGGAGACCACGATGTTTAGGAAAGTGACTTCCGGAAAACTTGTGTTTCGTAATGTGTAAGATTGAATGTGGTGGTCCATGGTCAGAATGTGTGTAGTATTTTTGTGTATATTGTGGAAAGAAGGGGAGGAGATTACTGTTTAACGTCCCGTCGACAACGAGGTCATTAGAGACGGAGCACAAGCTCGGATTAGGGAAGGATGGGGAAGGAAATCGGCCGTGCCCTTTCTAAGGAACCATCCCGGCATTTGCCTGAAGCGATTTAGGGAAATCACGGAAAACCTAAATCAGGATGGCCGGACCCGGGATTGAACCGTCGTCCTCCCGAATGCGAGTCCAGTGTGCTAACCACTGCGCCACCTCGCTCGGTGTGGAAAGAAGGTGGTGATCTTGTACGCGAGTGGGTTGAAGATTACGATGCAGATGTTGCCTTAAAAGTAAGTAGTCGATAGAGGTGAAGGGCAAATTTATAAGTGTACTACTATGAAAGTGCGCGAATGAGCGTCTGACCGAGAGAATGCGCTGGAGTAACGACGACAGGAAAGGGACAGTCTCGGGCTTGGTACCCCTGATAGTGTAAAAATTGCGGAATGATGAAAGAAATGAAAAAATATGAAGAAAATATGAACGTACAGGGATAAGAATGCGGAGGAGAAAAGCCAAGCTTGGAAATGCGGGGTAACTCAGGTTGATGGTATCTTCTCTTCGCTCTTTTCTATTAAACCATAAATAACTAGAAGGTAAATGTATAGACGAACTAACAGGAGAAGCACGAAGGAGAGGTTGCATGCATAAAAAGGACAGGCGACATGACAGCGTGTTGTTGTTGTGGTCGTCAGTCCTGAGACTGGTTTGATGCAGCTCTCCATGCTACTCTATCCTGTGCAAGCTTCTTCATCTCCCAGTACCTACTGCAATCTACATCCTTCTGAATCTGTTTAGTGTATTCAGCTCTTGGTCTCCCTCTACGATTTTTACCCTCCACGCTGCCCTCCAGTACCAAATTGTTGATCCCTTGATGCCTCAGAACATGCCCTACCAACGGATCCCCTCTTCTAGTCAAGTTGTGCCACAAATTTCTCTACTCTACAATTCTGTTCAATACCTCCTCATTAGTTATGTGATCTTTCCATCTAATCTTCACCATTCTTCTGTAGCACCACATTTCGAAAGCTTCTATTCTCTTCTTGTCTAAACTATTTATCGTCCACGTTTCACTTCCATACATGGCTACACTCCATACAAATACTTTCAGAAACGACTTCCTGACACTTAAATCTATACTCGATGTTAACAAATTTCTCTTCATCAGAAACGCTTTCCTTGCCATTGCCAGTCTACATTTTATATACACTCTACTTCGACCGTCATCAGTTATTTTGCACCCCAAATGGCAAAACTCCTTTGCTACTTTAAGTGTCTTATTTCCTAATCGAATTCCCTCAGCATCACCCGACTTTATTCAAGTACATTCCATTATCCTCGTTTTGCTTTTGTTGATGTTCATCTTATACCCTCCTTTCAAGTCACTGTCCATTCCGTTCAACTGTTCTTCCAAGACCTTTGCTGTCTCTGACAGAATTACAATGTCATCGGCGAAATTTTTCTTTTGTTTCCTTTACTACTTGCTCAATATACAGATTGAATAACATCGGGGATAGGCTACAACCCTGTCTCACTCCCTTCCCAACCACTGCTTCCCTTACATGCCCCTGGACTCTTATAACTGCCACCTGGTTTTTGTACAAATTGTAAATAGCCTTTCGCTCCCTGTATTTTACCCCTGCCATCTTCAGAGTTTGAAAGAGAGTACTCCAGTCAACATTGTCAAAAGCTTTCTCTAAGTCTACAAATGCTAGAAACGTAGGTTTGCCTCTCAGTAATCTATTTTCCAAATTAAGTCGTAGGGTCAGTATTGCCTCACGTGTTCCACCATTTCTGCGGAATCCAAACTGATCTTCCACGAGGTCGGCTTCTACATGTTTTTCCATTCGTCTGTAAAGAATTTGTGTTAGTATTTTGCAGCTGTGGCTTATTAAACCGATATTTCAATAACTTTCACATCTGTCAACACCTGATTTCTTTGGGATTGGAATTATTATATTCTTCTTGAAGTCTGAGGGTATTTCGCCTGTCTCATACATCTTGCTCGCCAGTTGATAGAGTTTTGTTAGGACTGGCTCTCCCAAGGCTGTCAGTAGTTCTACTGGAATGTTGTCTACTCCCGGGGCCTTGTTTCGACTTAGGTCTTTCTGTGCTCTATCAAACTCTTCACGCAGTATCATATCTCCCATTTCATCATCATTTACATGCTCGTCCATTTCTATAATATTGTCCTCAAGATAACGCCCTTGTATAGACCCTCTATATACTCCCTCCACCTTTCTGCTTTCCCTTCTTTGCTTAGAACTGGGTTTCCATCTGAGCTCTTGATATTCATACAAGTGGTTCTCTTTTCTCCAAAGGTCTCTTTAATTTTCCTGTAGGCAGTATCTATCTTACCCCTAGTGAGATAACCCTCTACATCCTTACATTTGTCCTCTAGCCATCCCTGCTTAGCCATTTTGCATTCCTGTCGATCTTGTTTTTGAGGCGTTTGTATTCCTTTTTGCCTGCTTCATTTACTGCATTTTTATATTTTCTCCTTTCATCAATTAAATTCAGTATTTCTTCTGTTACCCAAGGATTTCTACTAGCCAAAAAATGGTTCAAATGGTTCTGAGCACTATGGGACTTAACATCTGTTGTCATCAGTCCCCTAGAACTTAGAACTACTTAAACCTAACTAACCTAAGGACATCACACACATCCATGCCCGAGGCAGGATTCGAACCTGCGACCGTAGCAGTCGCGCGGTTCCGGACTGAGCGCCTAGAACCGCTAGACCACCGCGGCCGGCTTCTACTAGCCCTCGTCTTTTTACCTACTAGGTCCTCTGCTGCCTTCACTACTACTTCATCTCTCAAAGCTACCCATTCTTCTTCTACTGTATTTCTTTCCCCCATTCCTGTCTATTGTTCCCTTGTGCTCTCCCTGAAACTCTGTACAACCTCTGGTTCTGTCAGTTTATCCAGGTCCCATCTCCTTAAATTCCCGCCTTTATGCCGTTTCTTCAGTTTTAATCTACAGTTCATAACCAATAGATTGTGATCAGAGTCCACATCTGCCCCTGGAAATGTCTTACATTTTAAAACCTGGTTCCTAAATCTCTGTCTTACCATTATGTAGTCTATCTGAAACCTGTCAGCGTATGCTCCATTATAAGAAGATAGATAAGATACGAATTAATACATTTTGTATAAAGTACTAAGTCATGCTATTAAAACACAAGGTGTTCGGAAACCCCTTACAAACTTCTAGTACTTGTAGCGGTGAGTGAGTACATAATATTTTGGATAGGAACCCATGTCCGGAAACGTCATCCAACGATCTACAGAGCGTCAAAGTAATAGGCGCTGGTGCCTGTAAATGTTCGTTTATACAAGGTAATTCCCTGATGATATCACAGGCTTTCTAGGGTGATGCAGAAAGATAAATGTATCAATCTGAGGTATTGGCCCCTGTACCGGAAACGAACGATTCGAAAATTAGAAGCGAAAACACTTCTCATATCTCTGACAGTGGAATACACGGACTTGTACTATTGTTACTAAGATTGTAGGATGGGCAGTTTTTAGAGGTGATGGTATGGGCCAAAACAAGAAAAAGATCTACTACACATGAACTGTAAAACGCGTAAGTTAAGAGCTATGAGCACTTGTTCAATAGGGGAGATGTGTTTCACAGTAACGATTAAGAACAAATGCTCACAGCTCCTCGGGTACGCGTTTTAGAATCCATATATGTTCTTGTTTTGGTCCATACTACCACCTCTGAAAGTTGTCCACTCTACAATCTTAGCAACAACAATACCACTCCATGTATTCCACTGTAAGAAGTGTCAGAAGCTTCTAATTTTCGACTCGTTCGCTTCCAGTAAAGGGACCGTTACCTCAAATTGATACATTTATCTTTCTCCATAATCCTAGAAAATTTGTAACATTATCACGGAGTCACCCTGTATATACATACATTGACAGGTAACGGCGCCTATAATTTTGACCGTGTTGGATGATGTTTCCAGACATGGATTTCCAGTCAAAATATTATATACTTACTCCTCTCTACGAGCCTAAAACTCTGTAACGGGAATCTCCTAACCCCCTATATACTAAAAAGAATGTAAACCTAACAGAGATAAGTTTCACATTAAAGTGTACCTGAATGAATGTAAAAGAAACTAGTTTTGTAAGGTGGCTATAATCCTGAACCTTACAAGCACTCATCTACATACTTTGCCGTGCTTTACAACCGGAATTAGGTATCATTTGATAGGTTGTACACGATATATATGAATATTTAAAGAAGACTGACACCTTGTAAATACTTGTTAACGCTTTTTGCGTCAAAGGTGACGGAGTGTCTTCATTATCAAAACGGCGTAATGAATGCTTGCCTATACTAGTAGAGGTTGGAACGCCAATGGAAATGAAACAGCAGACGTAACTTAAGGCCTGGGTGGAAAAGCCCGCACAGGTGTGTTGGTCCTGCTTGAGACAGGTAGTAACTAAGACAGACGGTCGGGGCATCTGAGCGCTGAAGCACAATACAGTGCCGGCCGGCCGGTTTTGTAGCGATGCCGGAAGGATAACCGGATAATAGTTCGGAAACTCTGAAAATCGTGGATGCAGCAGAGAGGAACGAGGAAGCGTTGCCTCGGAAATCATTCAGGCTGGGTTATTTCCGAGGATTTTTACTCTGAGAAGTATACCATCGTATGTATTCCTAATTAATGGGGATAGGTATTTCTTCGCAAACTTTCCGCGCTGGACGACAAAAGACTAAAATATGGTTGGTCGGCGTTCGGAAGAATCTGTAGAACGAGATAATATTCCGTTGTTTCGAGAATATGATTTGCTTTCTGCAGTTACGAGGGAGGGGAGCCGAGCTTTGCTGGGAAGCCAGCGATGGAGAGAAAAGTTTTCTGTTTTGAGCGCCCATGTTTGTTGGTCGCTCAGTATCAGCTCTTATTGGTACAGACGGACTTACTTTCTTTGCTCTCAGGAGATTTTATAGTTAGAACGGTTAGGCACTGTACTGTTGCGAACTTATACGCTTCTGGACTTCGCCTCCGTGTAGGGTGTTGTCGTTGAGTACGCAGTGTTCAATGATTGAGAGCACTTCTTCTGTCTATACTCACGTAGAGACGTTACCTGAATTCCGTCCTTGTGGCTAGGAGTTAACGCTTCTTGTCTGTAAAACACAGAGAGGAGAAGACAGTATTAGAGTATACTAGTCAGAGGACCGCCTTCTGCCATCCTACTGTTTGAAAGAGTTTATTTTGTGGCTGGATTTCTTCCATTATCACAGACGTGTACGGGAACCATCACTCCGATGCGCCGGAAGCAGTACATACGGTGATATTGTTAATTGCTTCGGCTTATTAGGATTATAAGACTAAACAGCTGTGATTACGTAAGTTTTATTTCCACTGAGGTTGCACACCACTGTAGATCATCTTTGAAAGTAGTGTCTCCTAGTGTTTGGTACGTAGATGATGTCAGCCATCTCGCGTTATTTATATTAGATCGCATAGCCATAAAAAGGGGCAGATTTGTGCAAATAATCAGTAATATTTGTTAGGAAATACCAACATTTGTAATATACAGGGGTTTTAATCTACAGTAAATGTATAAACAGAAACAACATTTATCATTTAGTAGTTGCTATTTCCCTTAATCATTCATTTATGTTGTAATTTATATGTTAAAGAGCAAGAAGGAGGAAATAATATCACAACTAAGAGATACTAAGATCTGCTTCAGGGGGTAGTCAGACAGGGATAAATCTTGATTTTCGCGTTCAATATTTTCCGTTGCGCACATTTATTTTACACCCGCCTGGAGTAGCGTCTTGGAGTTTAAATTAATGGATATTAGAATGAATATGTTGCTGTAAATAAGGAACAGACGTGCTACAGGGTGTTTCAAAAATGACCGGTATATTTGAAACGGCAATAAAAACTAAACGAGCAGCGATAGAAATACACCGTTTGTTGCAATATGCTTGGGACAACAGTACATTTTCAGGCAGACAAACTTTCGAAATTACAGTAGTTACAATTTTCAACAACAGATGGCGCTGCGGTCTGGGAAACTCTATAGTACGATATTTTCCACATATCCACCATGCGTAGCAATAATATGGCGTAGTCTCTGAATGAAATTACCCGAAACCTTTGACAAGGTGTCTGGCGGAATGGCTTCACATGCAGATGAGATGTACTGCTTCAGCTGTTCAATTGTTTCTGGATTCTGGCGGTACACCTGGTCTTTCAAGTGTCCCCACAGAAAGAAGTCACAGGGGTTCATGTCTGGCGAATAGGGAGGCCAATCCACGCCGCCTCCTGTATGTTTCGGATAGCCCAAAGCAATCACACGATCATCGAAATACTCATTCAGGAAATTAAAGACGTCGGCCGTGCGATGTGGCCGGGCACCATCTTGCATAAACCACGAGGTGTTCGCAGTGTCGTCTAAGGCAGTTTGTACCGCCACAAATTCACGAAGAATGTCCAGATAGCGTGATGCAGTAATCGTTTCGGATCTGAAAAATGGGCCAATGATTCCTTTGGAAGAAATGGCGGCCCAGACCAGTACTTTTTGAGGATGCAGGGACGATGAGACTGCAACATGGGGCTTTTCGGATCCCCATATGCGCCAGTTCTGTTTATTGACGAAGCCGTCCAGGTAAAAATAAGCTTCGTCAGTAAACCAAATGCTGCCCACATGCATATCGCCGTCATCAATCCTGTGCACTATATCGTTAGCGAATGTCTCTCGTGCAGCAATGGTAGCGGCGCTGAGGGGTTGCCGCGTTTGAATTTTGTATGGATAGAGGTGTAAACTCTGGCGCATGAGACGGTACGTGGACGTTGGCGTCATTTGGACCGCAGCTGCAACACGGCGAACGGAAACCCGAGGCCGCTGTTGGATCACCTGCTGCACTAGCTGCGCGTTGCCCTCTGTGGTTGCCGTACGCGGTCGCCCTACCTTTCCAGCACGTTCATCCGTCACGTTCCCAGTCCGTTGAAATTTTTCAAACAGATCCTTTATTGTATCGCTTTTCGGTCCTTTGGTTACATTAAACCTCCGTTGAAAACTTCGTCTTGTTGCAACAACACTGTGTTCTAGGCGGTGGAATTCCAACACCAGAAAAGTCCTCTGTTCTAAGGAATAAACCATGTTGTCCACAGCACACTTGCACGTTGTGAACAGCACACGCTTACAGCAGAAAGACGACGTACAGAATGGCGCACCCACAGACTGCGTTGTCTTCTATATCTTTCACATCACTTGCAGCGCCATCTGTTGTTGAAAATTGTAACTACTGTAATTTCGAAAGTTTGTCCGCCTGAAAATGTACTGTTGTCCCAAGCATATTGCAACAAACGGTGTATTTCTATCGCTGCTCGTTTAGTTTTTATTGCCGTTTCAAATATACCGGTCATTTTTGAAACACCCTGTATGAAGATTGCGCAGATATGGACTGATGAGAATGAGAAAAGCTCTGTACTTGACGATGCTGCTGTGGCACACTCGAGTGAGAGAGCTACGCGCGGGACCAGCTGAGGTGAAACGACAACCAGTTGATGGCCACACAGCAGGGTGCCTGGCTGCTGGTGTGGGCCTTGTGAGGGGTAGAATGTGGGCAGTCAGCCGCCCTATTGTCCGGCACACGCCTCGGGCGGCTCAACGGTGGCCGCGCCACAACACTGCGACTACGACGGACCTTTGGGAGCAGTGCGGGACATGTTGGCACCGCCAGCTTACCTGGTCAAGCAAGCGGCCACCTGCAACACAACGTTGGCCCGCGCCGCAAGGTGACGCTACACTCTTGCGACAGGGCGATACAAAGCTAAGGCTCTGCATACATACCTCGAGGAACCAAATGGCTCTGAGCACTATGGGACTCAACTGCTGTGGTCATAAGTCCCCTAGAACTTAGAACTACTTAAACCTAACTAACCTAAGTACATCACACACATCCATGCCCGAGGCAGGATTCGAACCTGCGATCGTAGCGGTCGTGCGGTTCCAGACTGTAGCGCCATTAACCGCTCTGCCACTCCGGCCGGCTCGAGGAACCCTGCAGGGCAAAGACAGACGATTTACTTTTTCCTTGGATGTCGAAAGAGCCATACTGCAACTCACAGTAGCACTCTGATAAGAAGTAAACATCTATGATCCTCCGCTTGCAACCATGCAAGGTAGCTTTGAACAGCAACCCATAGTCTGCCCTACGTAAACGCGGATAACTACACTACTGGCCATTAAAATTGCTACACCAAGAAGAAATGCAGATGATCAACGGGTATTCATTGGACAAATATATCATACTAGAACTGACATCTGATTACATTTTCACGCAATTTGGGTGCATAGATCCTGAGAAATCAGTATCCAGAACAACCACCTCTGGCCTCAATAACGGCCTTGATACGCCTGGAGATTGAGTCAAACAGAGCTTGGATGGCGTGTACAAGTACAGCTGCCCATGCAGCTTCAACACGATACCACACTTCATCAAGAGTAGTGACTGGCGTATTGTGACGAGCCAGTTGCTCGGCCGCCATTGGCCAGACGTTCTCAATTGGTGAGAGATCTTGGGAATGTGCTGGCCAGGGCAGCAGTCGAACATTTTCTGAATCCAGAAAGGCCCGTACAGGACCTGCAACAGGCAGTCGTGTATTATCCTGCTGAAATGTAGGATTTCGCAGGGATCGAATGAAAGATACAGCCACGGGTCGTAACACATCTGAAATGTAACGTCCACTGTTCAAAGTGCCCTCAATGCGAACAAGAGGTGACCGAGACGTGTAACCAATGGCACCTCATACCATCACGCCGGGTGATACGCCAGTATGGCGATGACGAATACACGCTTCCAATGTGCGTTCACCGCGATGTCGCCAAACACGGATGCGACCATCATGATGCTGTAAACAGAACCTGGATTCATCCGAAAAAATGACGTTTTGCCATTCGTGCACCCAGGTTCTTCGTTGAGTACACCATCGCAGGCGCTCCTGTCTGTGATGCAGCGCCATGGGTAACCGCAGCCATGGTCTCCGAGCTGATAGTCCATGCTGTTGTAAACGTCGTCGAACTGTTCGTGCAGATGGTTGTTGTCTTGCACACGTCCCCATATGTTGATTCAGGGATCGAGACGTGGCTGCACGATCCGTTACAGCCATGCGGATAAGATTCCTGTCTTCTTGACTGCTAGTGAAACAAGGCCGTTGGGATCCAGCACGGCGTTCCCTATTACCCTCCTGAACCCACCGATTCCATATTCTGCTAACAGTCATTGGATCTCGACCAAAGCGAGCAGCAATGTCGCGATACGATAAACCGCAATCGCGATAGCTTACAATCCGACCTTTATCAAAGTCGGAAACGGGATGGTACGCATTTCTCCTCCTTACACGAGGCATCACAACAACGTTTCACCAGGCAACGCCGGTCAACTGCTGTTTGTGTATGAGAAATCGGTTGGAAACTTTCCTCATGTCAGCACGTTGTAAGTGTCGCCACCGGCGCCAACCTTGTTTGAATGCTCTGAAAAGCTAATCATTTTCATATCACAGCATCTTCTTCCTGTCGGTTAAATTTCGCGTCTGTAGCACGTCATCTTCGTGGTATAGCAATTTTAATGGACAGTAGTGTATAAAACTCCAGGTAGCACTACTCTGTTATTATCGCATGTTTTTTGCTCTTCTGTGAGCCATTCTGCGTTTACGTAGCGTAGATGTCAACCGTAACAGGCCACAGAGTGTAGATGGACTCCTGTAGTCGCATTACACAAGGGAAACCAACCTGGCCAAAACGCTGCCTTGCTAGAGGCACTCACGAACCGTAAAGACCCAGAAGGTATATCACCACCCACGAGACACTGCCTGCTGCAGTGGTCTAGCGGTTCAGGCGCTCAGTCCGGAAACCTGCCTTGGGCATGGATGTGTGTGATGTCCTTAGGTCAGTTAGGTTTAAGTAGTTCTAAGTTCTAGGCGACTGATGACCACAGATGTTAAGTCCCATAGTGCTCAGAGCCATTTTTGAACCACGAGACCCTCACATCCCCCATTTGTCGCCCTATGAAGTGGAGAAAGCCTGACTCCTAGGCAGGCCGCGACCCATCCACATCCATGCTGCCGAGGCGACTAGGTTCGAGGAGCACAGCTGGCGATGAGTGGCGAATCTCTGCTCTCCTCCCAAACTGAACTCTGTGCCTCCACATGAATTCACATGCCATTACCGCATAATAGTTTCGCAAGTGAAAGTGAACACTCCATAAATACAACGTGACAGACACAAATGACAGAGACAAATGTAACTTATTCTACATCAGCACAGAAAACTATCATTCATTTGTTGTTAGTGTGGCTAGGATTTTCTAGGTAACTTATGACCTGACTCATTGTATGTATCACGTGTTGTTGTATGATTTGTTGGTACTTCATTACTCCATTCATTTACCACATTTTATCTAAATTATTTATTTTCCCAAGATACACAGACACTCAGATTTGGTACCAACACCGGCATAATTAGTAACTATAAATGTCATAGATATTTTTATTCAGATTATCATGGCACTTGGATGTCAATACGAAACACTTGGAAAGTGTGATTAAATTTTTACTGCGGAAAAATATAAAACACTGAGTACGATGAGATGTTCTTGCATATGGATTTGTGTTTTGTATCTTACCATTTTTGGGCACTATTCTTACTGAAAATAATTGCACAGTGCTTGCATATTGTTTTTATTATTGCACTTGTGCACAATATGCAAGATTTAGACTGATGAAATGTTCTTGTGTAGATATGTGTGTGTATATATGGTTATCTCGATTTTGGTCTCTAATATTACCACACTGTCGTAGTGTCGATATAATGTTCTAGTTCATATTCTGCTCGTTGTTTTTAGTTATACATTTGTGTGTTTTGATTAAGTAAGAATAATTATTGTACTGGTCTTAGTTTCTGTATAATACAGTAATAAAGTGTGTATATTGATTTGTTGTTTCTATGAACGTGTAAGATAAACTGTTAGTATGGCTGAACATTACGACACCAACCTTTTTTCTGCTGAAACAGGTAAATGATTCATGACATTGGGGACTATAAATTACGTTGACGAAGATGAGTGCGTAGATATGTTGTGATTGAGATTTTTCCTTCCATTGCAGGGTGAATGTCTTTGTCAAAGAACTGAGCAGCATTTTATTTCTAGTTTTGTTTATTATTTAGATTTTGTGATTGATGTTTACATGAAGGTTGTTATTGTGTACATAGTTCCGCGTAGTCAGCGCGTACACAACTTTCCCAATAGAGCGCGCCCTGCTAAGCACAACAGCGCAGGCGCAGCGCTCGTCCGTCTCCGCTCTACGAGATGGCGCTGCCATAAAGACGGACCAAATTCTGCTTCCGCCGATCCGCGTGTTAATATGTAACGCAGTCAATGAGATTGCTGCTAACGTAGAACCTTTTCTCCTCGCGGATGACACTCGCGCAGTGATACCTGAACGCTCGAGGTATTACAACGAGTGTACAGACCTCCGATCAGTCTGTATCAGTCTGCCTTAGTCTGCATCAGTCTGCAGTCCAGTTTCAGTCTCCGCCTAGTAAGATTATCATATTCCTGTACATAGCCATGAAGAAAAATGTGCAGACACTTTGTCAAGTATCAGAGATATGTGAGAATAAGATTAATGTACCAAGACCAAAGGAACTTCAGATTGTCAATTGTAAATAGCATCCAGAACCAAGTTAAGTTATTTCTATGCTTTTTATTATTTTAATAAATGTGTGTGAAAATTAATCAAGTTCTGTTTAAAGTTGGTCACCTTCAGTCTGCTACTCTAAGCTTGCAAGTGGCATTTCTATCGTCTGACCTAACGGCAGAAGATAAACACGCCACGATAAGACCACGAGACATATTGCTGACACTCGCCTACTTCGTTAGAGCGAGAAGTCAAATAATCTGATGGTGTGTGTACCGAAGTTCTTACAGTACGCACACCACAGTTGTGAGCTCCGCAGCATCAAGTAATTGGCCATCAGCATCATGCCACGTTATAAGTCTGAATTAAAAGGGTGGTTCCCAACAATATGAATGGATATTTTGCGTGCACATTTGTGTTTGTGAGTTGGCGAGGAAATTATTTTGTACCGCTTCTCCTATCCTCCACCATTTCTATATAGGAAGGTAGCACCAAAAGATCACGAGGAAGTAAGGAACTGCCAAATTTTGCTTTCAATATGTCACACTAGAAAATTTTGTGTAGACATCTGTGCAAAATTTTATTTGGGAGGAGGGAGTGATGAGGCGTGACTACTTGTTCCGGCTAGCCACATCTCTTTCATGTATGAAATGATGGGTCGGATGAGCGTGTTAATGACAATTAGACTCGACAACTGGATTTGCCATGCAGAAGATGGATATGCCAGTGATTGCGGTGGTACTGTTAACTCTCTGTACTTTTTACATTCTGATGGGGTTCCCTGCATGCTATTTTAATTGTGGAGTCCATTCAGGGTGAGCGCTTGCTCAGGGAAGGACGCCAACTGCACCACGGGATGGGCCCAAGGGACGCGGGAGGCGGCTTGCTTTCAGACTGGACACTGCATCTGCGGCCAGATAGGGACCACAAGGCCGGCAACGGGGCCTCCAGAGCCACGGGACAATATAGGCCTACTGAGACTCCGTCACTGCATTACAATGCAGCCCCTCCTACCACCCTCACCACGATGTTCCCCCAAATTTACCATGCTGGTCGTCTGGTCGTAGCACGTGCACACAGGATGATGTGAAAAACTTTCCTAATGAAGTGAGAGACTTCATACAAACACTGTGCCGGCAGATGTGGCCGAGCGGTTCTAGGCGCTTCAGTCTGGAACCGCGCGACCGCTACGGTCGCAGGTTCGAATCTTGCCTCGGGCATGGAAGTGTGTGATGTCCTTAGGTTGGTTAGGTTTAAGTAGTTCTAAGTTCTAGGGGACTGATGACCTCAGATGTTAAGTCCCATAGTGCTCAGAGCCATTTGATTTGAATTTGAACAAACATTTCAAATGGTTCAAATGGCTCTGAGCACTATGGGACTTAACTTCTGCGGTCATCAGAACTACTTAAACCTAACTAACCTAAGGACATCACACACACCCATGCCCGAGGCAGGATTCGAACCTGCGACCCTAGCGGTCGCGCGGTTCTAGACTGAAGCGCCTAGAACCGCTCGGCCACCCCGGCCGGCTGAACAAACACTGTCGGTATCAGTGAATTTGTGAAAGAAGAGGCTCCTGCCACAGATAATATTATAAATCGTATGAAAACACCTCCTAGCTGGAATTATTATCGTATTGCCGGTGGCCCACCAAGCCGACGCCAGGGGAAGTGCGACGAATTATTCATTTTTGTTTTACCACATTGGCGAACACTAGCACTCACTGATGGATGTCCTGTGATGTAGATTCTGTGGCACATATTTTAGACTGATGGGGGCGGGGCGGTAATTCAGTGGATTGGTGGAATAGTGTTATGGAGCCTCTGGAGTGGGGATCGCAATCCTTTCAAAAATATACCGTTGGGCAGTATTGGCGGTAAATTTAGCGATTGCTCGAAAAGCTTTGGACGTGTGGAAAACAGCTGCCAGAACAAGGGAAGCTGTGTGTTTGGGGCACTTCGGTTTAGGCCATTGGAGAGGATAGAGAGCTTTGGCTTGCGACACGGAAGAGAGAGATGATTACAGTGGCAGACTCGAAAGAGAGAAACACTCTGGTTGCGGCCAGTAGACCTGGGATGTGCACTTTGGAGTGGCCACTACATCTAGGCTCCAGGCTCCGAGGAGGGACGCAGGGTGCTTTCTGACTATGGTAAGAATAGCCTGACCGGTTGGCCGTGCGGTCTAACGCACGGCTTTCCGGGCGGGAAGGAGCGCCTGGTCCCCGGCACGAATCCGTCCGGCGGATTTGTGTCGAGGTCCGGTGAGCCGCCTAATCTGTGGATGGTTTTTAGGCGGTTTTCCATCTGCCTCGGCAAATGCGGGCTGGTTCCCCTCATTCCGCCTCAGCTACACTGTGTAGGCGATTGCTGCGCAAACAAGTTCTCCACGTACGCGTACACCACCAATGCTCTACCACGCAAACATAGGGGTTACACTCGTCTGGTGTGAGACGTTCCCTGGGGGGTCCACCGGAGGCCGAACCGCACAATAACCCTGGGTTCGGTGTGGGGCGGCGGAGGGGTGAAGTGGACTGCGGTAATCGTCGTGGGGTTGTGGACCACTGCGGCTGCGGCGGGGACGTAGCGTCTCCGTCGTTTCTAGGTCCCCGGTTAACATAACATAACATAGTAAGAACACATCGCAGCAGCAGGATTGTAGGGTTTGTTAGGTGCGTTGACTCGGTGAATTTGTGGAATTAGATAATCCTCGACTGGTCGCTTTGCTGTTTGACTTCACTGGCTGTCTACCTTTCGCCTTGCAATCACTGCATACTTGGTGCTAACTCCGTGGTATGATAATGATGATCGAAAACTGCCTTGATCCGTTCACTAACCCCATCCCCCTCAGAACCTTGCCAACAATTAGATGCCACAATCAATTTTAATCACATATGTACTACTTGTTTTAAGTGTACTGTTTATAATTAATGCCAGATTGGCTTAATTATTCTATGCAGTTTATAAAATAAATCATCAGTATTTTGTATGCCCTGATTTTTCTTTAATAGATAATGAATTCCTCCCCATCCCTGTGCAGAATTAACAGAAAGTTGATTGACACCCACTCGGGATACAGCACTTAGTCCCCGCCTCCCACATAACTTTTGGAGTTTTTTGAAATGCACTGTGCAACATGTATACTCAGCACTGGCTGATGATGAGCGATCTGAAAATGTTCATATGTGTGTGAAAACTTATGGGACTTAACTGCTGAGGTCATCAGTCCCTAAGCTTACACACTACTTAACCTAAAGTATCCTAAGGACAAACACACACACCCATGTCCGAGGGAGGATTCGAACCTCCGCCGGGACCAGCCGCCCAGTCCATGACTGCAGCGCCTGAGACCGCTCGGCTAATCCCGAGCGGCGAGCAATCTGATACGGTAGCTGCAGAGTAGAGATCGTTAGTAAAAAGCTGGCTCACGCGTTCTTACAACCCTAATAATGGCGAGCCTCAAGTGTTCAACTGCCCTTCCCTTCATTAAAGCCGGCCGGAGTGGCCGAGCGGTTCTAGGCGCTACAGTCTGGAACCACGCGACCGCTACGGTCGCAGGTTCGAATCCTGCCTTGGGCATGGATGTGTGTGATGTCCTTAGGTTTGTTAGGTTTAAGTAGTTCAAAGTTCTAGGGGACTGATGAACTCAGAAGTTAAGTCCCATAGTGCTCAGTGCCATTTTTGAACCTTCTGCCTATAAGAGATGGCCGACTACTGCCAACATTGGGTATATTACATGATTACAACAAAGAAGAATCTATTCAAAGCACACACACACACACACACACACACACACACACACACACACACACAAATTGGGGGAATTGATTGCCATGTAGCGCAAGTCACAAAAACTGAAAAGAAATGGCTGACACCACTTATCATTACTAGGCAGGCAGATGTTTGTATTCGTAAAGTGCCTATTTCAGTAGCTTGCTTTCACTGAACCAAACTGCTAAGCGCCTTGGCAATCGTGTGGTCTACGTCACGTCACCTACCACTGTCTGAAAAGAAATAAGATGGTGGTTTATGAAATGCGATCAAATTTTTTTGACAAAGACCTTGAAGAGTGTGTCACGAGGAGAAAAAAATATTTTCTGGAAATGAAAGCAACTGGCTGAAAATGCGTCATATCAAGCACGATAAGCCGCATGGAACATCTGGTTTTTATAAATAAATCTTGAATTTCAAGATTTAATTTCAGGATTTCGAACTGAGAAAAAGGCATGCTGCTGGAAACAGGGTTGAAGTACTGTGAATGAACTTTACTCGGAGTCACTTTCAAACAGCTTCCCCTGATGGAAAATTTTTCACAGGAGCAATGAGAAAAAGTGGCTTGCCTATTGAACTTTATAACACCTAGCCCCTAGCCCGTCTTCTTAGGTTTACAATGTATTCGTGAAACTTTTCTAACAGTGATGAGACTGTCTCAATTTTCATTTTGAATTTTTAAGTTTTTCTTTTCCTTCGTGTCTGTTGACAATAAATAACAATTCTGTCTTTTAAGTAGGTTGCCAAAATGTATTTAAGGTCATTCCTCTTCCAATATCATTTTTTAAGATAATAATTTTGAAAGTTTTCATTTTTAGGCATTTAAAACTTCTCAAGAATAGATTTGTGCATTGTGATAGAAAGTTTACAACTACAAGGTTTTGCTGTACCATGATTTATTCAAGAAATATATTATTAAAAGCTACAAACTTTAAATTTGCTCTCCTGAGAATGTTAAATTTTGGACATAAACTGCTTGGCAACCCGAGAGAAAAGTGAAGCAGTCAAAGGAGATGGTCGGAAGTCAATCTATCTTGATACATGTACACACCATTTGTAATAAAATTCTGTGTGTTTGGTAAGAAGGCCATCAGAGTGCATTAGCAGTGTTTGTGTTTCGTTTTGTTAGTAGGCCTGGTAGGATATATAAGGGGCGTGAATAGCGTCAAATGCTGAGTGATCTCTGTGAAAAGCATCGAGTTGCCGCATACTCTTGTGAAACAGCGTTATCGGCAACTAACAGATTGGAAAGGGCCTCTTTCTGGGTCTCCATTTGCCCAGATAGTCGAATGGCACAACATGCAGATTAGAGGGGCATTCGGATGTGACAGTCATCTGATGTTGAGATGCATGGGAACGTGAGAACAAACAGAATCGCCGTATTGTGCGCCAAGCAGATCTTAACGCCTTCACATCTGCTCCTGGCATCCGAGAACAAGTAACATTCTGTCTCATCCCACTCCATTGGTGAGACACTTGCAGCAGCCGGACTACGGAATTACCATCTATGTGTACGCTGCTGTTAACACCACAACACAAACGGCTGCGTCTTGAGTGGTGCGTGCCTGGGAAGCATACACAGCTGATGAATCGCTATTCTGCACAGCAGTGTTACTCCTGGGGCCATGGTGTTGGAAGCCATCGGGTATGACTTCTGGGTATGGCTGGTAGTGATTGGGGGAACTCTGACGGTACAATGTAGGCCTATGTTATACACTGAAGAGCCTAAGAAACTGGTACACCTGCCTAATATCGTATAGGAACCCCTCGAGCATGGAGAAGTGCCGCAGCACGACGTGCCGTGGACTCGACTAATGTCTGAAGTAGTGCTGGAGGGGACTGACATCATGAATCCTGAAGGGCGGTACATAAATCCGTAAGAGTACGAGGGGGTGGAGACATCTTCTGAACAGCATGTTGCAAGGCATCCCAGATACGTTCAATAACGTTCATAGCTGGGGAGTATGGTGGCCATCGGAAGTGTTTAAACTCAGAAGAGTGTTCCTGGAGCCAATCTGTAGCAATTCTGGACGTGTGGGGTGTCGCATTGTCCTGCTGGCATTTCCCAAGCCCGCCGCAGTGGACAATAGACATGGATGGATATAGGTGATCAGGCAGGATGCTTACGTACTTGTCACCTGTCAGAATCGTGTCTAGTCGTATCAGGGGTCCCATATCACTCTAACTGCACACGCCCCACACCATTGCAGAGCCTCCACCAGCTTGAACAGTCCCCTGCTGATATGCGGAGTCCATGGATTCATGAGGTTGTCTCCATACCCTTATACGTCCATCCGCACGATACAATTTGAAATGAGACTCGTCCGACCAGGCAACACATTTACAGTCATCAACAGTCCAATGTCAGTATTGATAGGCCCAGACGAAGCGTAAAGTTTTGTGTCGTGCAGTCATCAAGAGTACACGAGTGGACCTTCAGCTCCGAAAGCTCATATCGATGATGTTCCGTTGAATGGTTCGCAAGCTGACACTTGTTGATGGCTCAGCATCCAAATCTGCAGCAATTTGCGGAAGGGTTGCACTTCTGTCACGTAGAACGCTTATCTTCAGTCATCGTTGGTCCCGTTCTGGCAGAATGTTTTTCCAGCCGCAGCTGTGTAGGAGATTTGATGTTTTACGGGATTCCAGATATTCACGATGCACTCATGAAATGGTCGCAGGGGAAAATCGCCACTTCATCGCTACGTTGGAGATGCTGTGTCCCATCGTTTGTGCGCCAACAATAACACCACTTTCAAACTCACTTAAATCTTGATAACCTGCCATTGTAGCAGCACTTCGTTGTAACTTCGCTGCGGAACGTGTATAGATATACTTCGGCACATACCGATCTGGTTGTCGAGCAGACTTCATTTCGCACATTCGTTCTCGATCAGTTCTGTCTGCACATTTCTCTTTTTTTTTTTAGGATATTGAAGCTCGAACTGTAACGCAATCTATTACCCAGCGTTCCAGCAATGGATTTAAAGCTGCAAGGCAAGTACGTAACAGCATAGCCCTCCAGCACTATTATTAACTGGGGCTCTGCTATCCCTAGTAAAAGATCGCCCTTTAGTTGCTGAGAACAGAGAGTTCTGTAATATCCAGTCCTGGTCGTTACAGTTGAGGAATTAAAATACGTTAAAAAATATGGTACTCCAATAAGTATTTCTTTTTACACTGGTCATTCTCACTAATTTTAAATAGGCTCCAGCATTCATCCACTGGCTCTACTGCTCTGTGTAATTAACTATTTTTAGGAAAGAATTATCGTAGTCAATGCTAGTAAGCTTCACTTGATCAACTCTACACTAGGAAAATCCTTTATATCGTTGTCAATACGCTTTCCACATAAATTTCTAAGTAATTAAAAATAATGTCGTGACCATCAGTTAAATACCGTTACAATCTGACATGTCATAACCAGGTGCATATAACAGAATTTCAGTTTAGACAGAGGTGACATAACAACAATTTCTTGATGCCCTTTTAAGTGATTTTGCAAAGGTGTGAAATAATTTGCAAGACAAAATTAAGCACTCATGAAATTCTAAATATAAGTGAAACGAACTGTGATTGAAGAGAACCAAACTGTATACTTGCCGGTCTGAAAGGGATTGGAGGCTCCAGTATCAGTAGTGTTGGTTACAGAAAGTAGTAATGTGGTACTGGTTCTGTAGTGTATGATTTGTACTTGAGAAGACTGTCGTATCAAATGGACTCCGTCTCCTGTCGCAGAAAAATAGCAGTGAAACACGAAATGGTGCATATTAACAATAACTAACAAGTATTCATTCAAGCATCACGCAGCACTGCACGAAATGATATGAAGCGGTTAGACTATACGAATATAGATATAATGTCGCGAAGGCAACAGAAGTCTGCGTCTCACTGAAAGAATAACGGAATTGTCTATTTTGTTGGTAGATGATACCATTTGCAAAGTATTTGTCCATGTTCTCGAGTGCCATTTCGTTGCATAATATCACCATCAAGCTAGTTTGTGGGATAGATGGAACAGATTGCTAAAAGGGTACATTGTGTTCTCAAAAAATCCTATATGTTAGTTCATATTTGCATTCAAGTGGAGATGGGGTGTCCCGTTAAGCCAGCTCGCCTGTGCAAATATCAACCAGAACGACGCACTTCTCGATCGAATGCACCGCTGTCTTGCGTCCACATTCTCGCTGGATCTAACTGTATAAGTAAAATACGAGTATATGCCGATTAGCTACTCGTACATATCAAGCTTGCAATATAGAGTCCATTTAAGAAGTTTAGGGGACAACTTTAACGAAGACGAAAACAGAAATTTATTTCTTGACGCACTTTACAGTCTCCTCGAAAGACAGAAGCTTTCAGGTTTTTACTACGCCAGGAATGATTTGCATCACATTTCGATACAATTATCGTTTAACTATGAAAATTAATTTAAATAGCGACTTTTTTTGCATCTGCATCTGTCTAGCAGTTTGTGAAAATTCATACGGCAAAATATCTGCTGCAGTAAAACACCCTTGCACCGCATATTCATCACGAATAGAAAGCTGACTAATGAATCACCAGGAGCAGCTCTGCTACATGAATATCGGTGACGGACTTCCTGTTACCAGGGTGATGCCATGGAGTACTTTCGTTCTTTCTGGTAGGTATGATGACCACGTACAGTTGTCGGATCAGATTCTAATGCTGCCCGCATCATCAGATTCGCTAGACCGACAACACTGACATTTGAAGACAGGTAAGTAGACCTTTACAAAAATGAGTTTTGCTAATACGTTGATATCAGTTTTGAGAACTGCTGTACCGTTGTTTCAAAATCTTCAGGTGGTCTACGATAATATAATGAAGATTCCATCTACAGCTATGGAAGATAATTTAACATCGTTCAAAGAACATACAATACAGCAAGTCACTGTGAAAATAACACTGTCTGTGAAAACTGGAGAAGCAGGAAAAAATATTGGGGTTTAACGTCCCGACGACAACAACGGCTACAGCGCCTCTGTCGCACTTTGTTTACAGTTGTGTCGCCTCTTGTTCAGTGACGTAATAAGTATGAGGTCGCAAGTCAAACCCCTTTTTTATGGCATCAACAAGAGATGACTGTGGGATATTTGAAAAATTTGCAGGAAATTAAAGATGGTGCTGGGCAGTAAATTTAAAGACACACACACGTTTGAAAACTGGTGGGAAAAAAAAACAAAAAAAAACAAAACAAAAAAAAACAAAAAAAAAAGGTTGCAACTAATCACAACACACACACACACACACACACACACACACACACACACACACTCTCTGTAAAAAATTATCCACCATCTTTATTATTATTTATTCGTTTCGCCCTCTAAGGAGCACGTGGAACCATTAATTAGCACTGGTCTTCTTAGCTTTCTTGTTCTTCTTTTCTTCCCAAAACTTCCTCATACTTTCACTACGGGTCTGTCTTCTTTCTTGTGTCCATGCGTTTTTCAATTTCAGATTCTTTTCCGTCGGGTTTTTGGTTGTGGACTTATGAGAGTTGATTTTCTGTCTGTACGCAGTTCGTGTGGCTTCTAGTGGGTAAATATTTAGTTCCATGAGGTCATTTTGGGTTTCTGTTAGCTAGCATGGCCTGGTTTGGCGAGTTCCATTGATGATAAGGAAGAATTTCTTGGTCATCGCCGGCCGAAGTGGCCGTGCGGTTAAAGGCGCTGCAGTCTGGAACCGCAAAACCGCTACGGTCGCAGGTTCGAATCCTGCCTCGGGCATGGATGTTTGTGATGTCCTTAGGTTAGTTAGGTTTAACTAGTTCTAAGTTCTAGGGGACTAATGACCTCAGCAGTTGAGTCCCATAGTGCTCAGAGCCATTTGAACCAATCTTGGTCATCCTAGAGGCATCCATTCTTGCTAAATTTTCGTGGAATTCCAATCGTCTTTTCCGTGCAACTGATGTGAGACGTTCAGTCCATGAGTACAGTTCTTCAGAGCTTTTGCGCATCCAGATACCATCTTGAATCTTGGGTCCAAATATTTTCCTGAGTATTTGCCTTTCCATTCTCTCAATGTCCTTGATGTTGATGGTTAATGATGATGTTTCAGTTGCGTAGAACGCTTCTGGAAGAGTAACTGTATGCTAGTGGCGAAGTTTGACTAGGGTGAATAGCGATTTCTTATTGTATGTGTTCCAGCTTTACGTAATTTTTCTGCTAGTGTTTTGTGAGCTACTTTTCCGTTGCCAGTGTTGCTGATCATTTCACCTAAGTACTTGAAGTACTAACTTGTTTGATGTCACCATATTTTGATGCAAGTGGTTTCAGGTTTGTTCTTTATTGTTTACTAAAAATACATAATCACCAAAACTCTACCTCATCCATAAATCTTTCTTTGTCAACTGTTTTATATTCCATTAAATGAAAGTTTATCTCAAATATTCCACTGCCTCACCAGTAAATTTCATCTCTCTGTGTTCAACTTCACCAGAAATCTTTATATCGGCTTTCATTTCTCTCAGTCTCTCTGTAATAGTTACTTGAGTGGAACATCAACATTATATCACAGGCGGAAATGGGAAAGGGGGGAGGGCAGCAGGAATACTCTAGATATAAATTTTATTTACATTTTCACACAATAAATTGCATTTTCACTCATATACTAAAATCACAGTTAACTTGCAATCCCACGTCTCCAGTCTGAGTGCAGATAGATTTCTATTACGAAAAACATTAAATTTTTTTACATTGTTTAACAACAATGCTCATTCTGCTCACTGATGTTATCTGGGAAATCTCGTAAGTGACAATCACTATTCCGATAACTTCACATTTAACTCATCGGTCACTTCTTCGTATTTGCAACACATATTTTCGATCGGATGCAAGAAGCGAGGGGCAACTCTTCTCCTCATTATCATGCCCTTCATATCCTGGCAACATGTCTATGATTCACTTCACTTTATCCAAGCCCTTCATGAAGACAAGTGACTCAAATGGAAGAATTGAGCGCATACCATTCAGTGTCGTCTCCAGAGGTACACCAACTGAGCCCATACTGTGATTTTGGTAATTTTTTCATAAGGCATTGTGCTGGAGTTACATCCAACTCACAGTAGGGCGTTGGACATTGTGGAGTAGAATCACCAGTTGAAACCATATTATTTCAAGAAACATCCAACACCTTAAATGTAGTTTTCTTCAGGACGAATAGATTGACTGTGGTGTAGAACCCTTGACGATCAAAGAGAATGTGGTACATGATTCTGAAAAAAAAAGTCATAGGGATGAGGAGTCTCACGCTACAGGAAATGGCTGTTTCCTCGAATTATAACAAGTAACTAACAAGCAAAAATACAAGTTTTGTTAGTAGTAGTGCATGTTAGACTTAGATTTTTTTTTAATTCGATGGCACACAGATGACAGCTGCAGCAGCAGTAACATCAATGACTTACTTATTTTCTACCAGTAGTTACCTCATATTTGTACTTATTTTCCTATCCAGTCAGCATTGGTTGACAACTTCCAACAAGCAAACGTACTTAGTCAGCGAGTCAGTACATTTACAGTCTCTAAGCATGCTACATATCACCGACTGGACAAAAATGCATGTGTGCTTTCCTCAGGAAAAAGCTGAGTCTTGCAAAAAATGAGTAATTGGCAAGCTGAGACTTGCAGCTGCCTAATCGGTATGTGTGACGTATTAAGCCAAACCGAGAGTCATATGCAGTGTCTAAAAAAACAAAGAGACATCAAGCATTACTTCGTTACGTCAACCTACATCCATAGTTTGATAAATAATGGAAAATTATTAGAACATTTAACAAACCATTTGGTAAACACTTGGATTTTGAACGGGACTCCTTGCCCGAGGCGAGGCACAGTGTAACGGGGCGACAGTCAGAATATCATGCAGCATGCCACCACACACAACCTGAACTCTATGTCTGCAAGCTCTTTCGTTTTAAAGGCATCGCACGTGTTCGACTTGAGCTGACTTCAGCGATGTTGTAAACTTTTCCCGCGAGCACCTAATTGTGTCTACAGATCTATCTCTTATAGTTTGGAAATTCAGACAAAATCTTCTGCATTTGTGTCGCACATTGCATATAGCATTATCTGCGAAACACATCGATTTCCTGTCTTTCACAACGTATTTTCAGTGTTACCACTTACGAGAGCTACAAATGACAGTCTTAAAGACGGACAAAGTAAAACGCTCAAACAACATTGAATTGTTTTTGTATAAATGTTGTGTACTGTCGTGCTGGGAAACAAATGTCGCCAAATTCTGTCACTGAGTGACAGCTGAATAATTTTCATTAGAACGTCGCGAAGTATTAGACTCTTTGAGACGAGACAGATATACTCATCAGTTACTGAGCTGATAATTTCGACGTGAGAAGTTACTGTGATACTGAACTGTAGAAAACATATCTTATTTGTTTGATACACAGCAGTGCGACAGAAATACCCATAAATATCAAAAATTGAGGACTTAAAATGTTCTCAATTTTACTAATTTCAGGTAATAAAACTTGCTCGTTGACAATCGAAAGCTCTCGATGTCGTCGACGTGTAAGCGAGCCTAAATTTTAAATAGTGGAGTAAATACAGATTACCAGCGACACAGAAACTGCAAAATTAGAGACTGAATAGAATGTACGAGATTATCGGAAGCAGTGTATAAGCATCGTATTAATCTTACTCCAACTTGGGAACTATTCATAAGATACGTCACGCTCCATTTGCTTGGTTTTTATCATCGTAAGTTTCACTCAGAAATGGAGAGACTCTCAACATATCTTCAGATCCATTAATGTAGAGTTATTGTGAGGTTCCATAGGCCTTCAGAGTGTGTGATTCCCTTACGTGGTGTTGATCAGTACTTGGATTTTTGTGGTACTTACGTATGGAAAGCGACTTTGACGTACTTCGATTTTCATACTTTCTGTTACAAATGTAATGTTAGAGTTTAGCTCTTAGCACAGTAAACAATATTATACAAAACCCACGTAACCGTCGTAATTCAATATTAGCAGCATGAACAGTACGTTAAACTCGCTCGATAGATGTTGCTAGCGAACACTGCTACATCTATATGATTTCATTACTTCTTCATTTATAGCTTCAGAACTCTATCTCGCACACAAGGCAGTTTTCTCATAATTAACACAGAATTTTGCAGCAAATTTTTCTTGTTGGCATTTACGAGAGATACTAATGACAACTTTATAAGACAGAAAAATACACTGTACGCGAGAACTAACAGCGTTAGTAATACTTAAAAACAACGTAATACAAACGTTCTCGCATTTTATCTGTAAAAAAGTCGCCTATCGCTATTCATTCAGTACTTATAATTGTATATATATTTCGGGCGTTGAAATTACTGTGGAAAACAATAGGCAAAATACTTGCTGAATGGAGTTTTCGATCCTGTGTTAATGCATTAGTTTTATGTAGAAACTATGCGTCTGTTTTGATTGAAAAAGATGGCTCTGAGCACTATGGGACTTAACATCTGTGGTCATCAGTCCCCTAGAACTTAGAACTACTTAAACCTAACTAACCTAAGGACATCACACACATCCATGCCCGAGGCAGGATTCGAACCTGCGACCGTAGCAGTCCCGCGGTTCCGGACTGAGCGCCTAGAACCGCGAGACCACCGCCGCCGGCTTGAAAATGATCTCTTGTGCTTACCTTGCAGGCATGAAATCGTTTTTGGGGAAAATGTGAGCAGTAGAAACACAGGTCTGACTACACCAAACTTTAAAAACATTACAAAATATTTGGTGTGTAATCGGTGTTAAACTAGAATTCAGCACGGATGGCATGGCTCAAGTCGCTGAGTCTTCATACCTACAGAGAACAGCAGCAGCCCAGAGAGAGTTATTTTGAATTTTTGTAACTATCTAACCTCTCTCTCACAATTTTGTTCTCCAGGGAGCTATACATCATGCAAGGTAGGTAGCGACATTTATTTATTGGTTTAAAACGTATATTTTCTATGATGTGTCACCATGACAACATTAAAGTAATCTAGAGCACTACTGCATATCTAACTTACAGCATAAAGTAAACCGATAGCTAGCAAAGTAAAACATGACAAAATCGCAAAAAAAAACCAGTTCACCATACATCCTGGAATGCATTTAGAATAGCAATGTGATTCGAATGCCTACCACTAGCACTCTGCAAAATGTCATCACCTTTGCATTCCCTCTGTAATATATGTTATAATGTTGTTACCTCGTTGTATTAACCATTACAGAAAGAGGAAATTTACCGTGGTGTATAAATCAGAGAGATGTTGTTGAGGCAGATGTGAAAATATTGCACCCAATTTTTTGATGTTGTGTACAAACATGTGTGGTGAAAATTAATTATGAGGCAGGACAATAGATGACGTGTATGTGGAAATATCTGACCACTATTACCCTGCATATTATTAAGTGCGGAATGAAGGTCAGTGGAGAATGATAGCCAGTGGTCAATGACGGTCAGTGGTCAGTGATGGTCGGTGGTCAATTTTAGTTAGTGGTCAATGATGGTCAGTTGTCACTGATTGTCAGTGGTCAGTGATGAAGATCATTAGTCAATGATGTGACTGAATTGGTCAGTGGTGGTCAGTGGTCATTAACGACAGAAGAATGTTCTACATTTACATCTGCATCTAGATAGATACTCCGCAAGCCACTGTACGCTGCGTGGCAGAGTTTTCCCTGCTCCACTACTGGTCATTTCCTTTCCTGTTCCATTCGCAAATAGAGCGAGGGAAAAACGACTGTTTATATACCTCCGTATGAGTTCTAATTTGTCCAATCTTTTCTTCGTGGTTCTGACGCTCAGTGTATGTTGGCGGCTACAGAATAGTTCGGCAGTCAGTTTCAAATACCCGTTCTCTAAATTCTCTCAATAGCATTTCTCGAAAAGAACGTGTCCTTCTCTCCAGGGATATCCATGAGCGCTCCTGAAGCATGTTCGTAGCACTTACGAGTTGTTCGAACCTACCGGCAACAAAGTCCGCCTCTGAAATGTTTTGATGTCTTCCTGAAATCTGACCTGGTGCGGATCCCAAACTGTCGAGCAGTACTCAGGAACATGTCGCACTAGCGTCCTGCATTCACTATAACTATTACCAACATTCTGAATCACCGCACGAGTCTCTTCATGTGATCTGCGTGTATTCATTGCGCAATTTCAAGAGTGGTGGTAGTGTTGTGGATGCATACGGCTTACTGATTCTAAACTTCAGAGGCATGTGCTATAACATCTTTTGGTTCACAGCCGCAAAACAGAGCTATACAGTTTATTTCAGGCGTGACTTTAAACTTGATTGGAGAATTATTTCTCAAAATTTTACGAAATCCTCTTCGAGATGCACTCCAAAATTTAGCGTCATGAGTTAAGCACTGAGCGAGGTGGATCACTATTTAACACACTGTACGGTCATCTTCCACATTGTACACAAGTTGGATAAGCTCAGTCAGAAGAAAGACCGACTTCTCAGTAAGTTGACCTTGCTCTCAAGGTATTGAGATGAATAAGTTGAACTTAACAAAAGTGCATCAAAGTGCGTAGTCGAACTTACGAGCAGTTATAAATAGCAGCGTAAGACCAACAATAGTTCACAGTCTGTTTGGAGCCCAGACAGAGAGGACACATGACTCGCAGCAGCGGGAGAAAATGACAACGTCGGTCGTCGAAATATTGTACACTATTGCGCTAGTTCAGGTTACCGAACGTTATCATGAATCATTTAAAGTGCATGTCGAAACAGCTCCTTCAGTAAGACCGCTGTCAATTTTTTCTTCGATTGTTCCTTACTGAGCAAGTACTGCGGCTTTGAGGTTGAAGCTGTCGACAATGCCAAACTTACTGTTCTTCTTCTTTCTAATACGTGACTCAGATGAGACTCAAATAAGTTATTACCGAGGTTTTCTAGTTTTCCCTTATTTTTTATCTATTGGTATGAGTTTATAGCTCAGGAAGCTTACTGATATCACGCCACGTTTTTTCCATAAGTTATGTTGTTGTTGTGCAGAAAGCCGAAAAACCTGTGTTGTGACAAGTCCATATATAAATGTTAATTATGTAAATTATACTGACTGTATTCTGTGGCGTAAGTTGAAACATCTGTCAGCTACGAGCACGAGCAGGCCCATTAGCGCTCCCCCAAGCATCAAGACAAGCTTTCAAGTGGTGACGTCTATATTCACGTGTGTAGCACGCTAGGCTATCGCTTCTCCAGAAACTACTGACCGTAACTCATACACGGGCTGCAGTAGCTCAGCCAGGAATGGGGAGGTAGGGAACAGCGTCCCATGCAATACTGACACCATCTCCTAAATAAAGTTGCCGGTATATTATAAAATTATCCATTTGGACGTAGTATAGCGCAGAATTAAAATCTACATAACTCCTTCCAGTTAAAACAAGAATGTACAAATAGTCTATGTCACTGACGATAAGTAATGATGAAAGAGGCACCCCCCTTCACAAGTCCGAGTTACTGTTTAACTTTTTGTATACAAACCAGTTAAGACAAATTTAAAAAAAACGAAAAACAAATATTTCTGAAGCGATTAAGTTGAACTCTGAATCATACCACTGACTGTAATGTATGAAATGTACGACAAGTAATTGGTTACTTTTGTCGTCACTGACTTAACGTAACTGTTCATAAATTATCAGAATGGCGGAACGCGTAATCTGTCTCAACAGAGGCACAAATCGAGTAAGACGGCACCGTACTGAATAATATTGTTTATATGATTTTTAAAGTAATCGAGTTATGTTTAGTTTGGACTAGGGAGAGGTCATGAAATTCTTTGACCTGGAAGGTTTATCGCCAGGTGAAGTTCATTTAAACGTAAGACATGGTCGACTGAATTCAAATAACGATTCTTTTATTCGATTGAAAAGGGACGGGAACTGTATGAAAAAGATATTTGAACTCAGGTTCCTCATAAAAATGATAATTCGCATAATGCTGTGCGTCTTCCCCTGCACGATTATACACTTTTACTCTGCCATTCACAGTTAAGTGTTTGATAGAAGATTAACAGAACCACTTTAGGACTATTCCTCAACTGTAGCACTACCGGATAGCACATGAGAAAACCAACATCTAAATTGTTTCGTGCGAGTTTTGATTTCTCTTATTTTATTACAATGGTCATTTCTCCATATGTAGGAAGGAGTCAACAATTATAGGAATTGTAGTAAGGAAGATGAATGGTCGATTTCGGTTTATTGGGAGAATTTTAGGAAAGTGTTTTTCATCTCTAGAGGAAAATGCATTTAGAACGTAAGTGCGACCTATTCTTGACTATTGCTCGGGGGTTGGGATCCACACCAGGTCGGATTAAAGGAAGGCATCGAAGCAATTTAGAGGTGGGTTGTTAGATTTGAAGACCGGTAGGTTCTGACGAAGATGCTTCGGAAACTCAAATGGGAATCCCTGGAGGGAAGGCGGCGTTCTTTTAGAGGAATAGTACTGATAAAATTTAGAGAACTGGCATTTGAAGCTGACTGCAAGACGATCTATTGCCGCCAACGTACATCTCGTGTAAGGACCATGAAGATAATATAAGAGAAATTAGGGCTCTTAATGAGACATATAGACAGTCGTTTTTCCCTCGGTCTGTTTGTGAGTGGATCAGGAAAAGAATAGTAGTGGTACGGGTTGCCCTCCGCCGCGCACGTACATTGGCTTACGGAGTAGGTATGTAGATGTAAATGCAGAAGAACATGTTTTGGTATCCGCAGGATAAATTTGATGATTGTAATTTCGTATTTGAATAATTTCCAACCCAACTCGTTTATCATGTACGTTACACTCTCTTCACAATTTTGTGATAATACAAAACGAGCTTCACTTCTCTGAACTTTTTCGATGTCGTCTGTCAATAGTATCCGACAAAAATCCCATTCCGCACGGAAAAGCTGCTGAAGAGGACGGACAAGCGAAGTATAGGCCGTATCTTCAGGATTATACAAAACGAGCTGCTATTCATTGAACTTATTCGGTATCCTCTGTCAATACAAATTCTCATTGCCGTTATTCCATTATGAAGCTGATGGTTGTTCATATTCGCAATTTCACATACATTTCATCTATTTCATAACGGCTGTAGTCGCCGCAGTGCCTGTTCCTTCGGACATACATGCTTGCCCGAAGGAACATTGCATTGTAATTCGGAATAACAGAGGCACTGCAACATCGTAAGACTGTTGTTTCTTATCCATACAGCTCTTGTAACCGCACGTGTAGTTTCTGTTATGGAAGTGGAAGAGTTTCGACTATATGCAGTGAGTCTCAAAGAAACCTAATACCATCATTGATAGCCATTTTCCATTATTTAAACTAAACTAAACTCCGTCCGAACAGGCTATGAAGTCCCAAAGGTACCGACCGGCTGCCGCGTCATCCTCAGCCCACAGGCGTCAATGGATGCGAATATTGAGAGGCCGACAGCCAGTTGCTCCGCAACTCATTGAAGAAGCTACCGTTGTCATGGTTGAGAATGCTGGATGCAATGCGCGGTCCTGAAGTTGTGCACGAGCTGTGCCACGACAGCTGAGTATTTCATGCTCCATCATTCGGAAATGCTGCGAACAGTTGTGAAAAGTGCGGTTACAGGTTGTCTTGGATGAACGTAATCGTCACAATAAGCAACGTTTGTAAAATGATACTTAAACATGGTACGCAGTTAACAATTGTTACCATCTTACGTGTAAATTAATTCGTCTTTCTTACCATGACTTATTCGTTATTTCTCTTTCTCATGATCTTACAAATGTTTCCACCAAGTTTCACTGACCTACGATAACACGTTTTTCATGGGGGGCCCTCTCAAGTAGCGAAAGTTTCATTATAGCCATCCTGTATATAATCATTTCTCCCATCCCTTATTTGTTTTTGCCACGCGTATCTTGTATTGCACTAAGGATTGAAGTACGAGGGTCACTCCAAAAGAAATGCACACTATTTTTGTAAAAATACAGTTTTCATTCTGAATGTGTGAAATTTTTGCAGTGTGTAGATACATCCTTCCCACTTGTTTTCAAACTTAGTTCAACCTGTTCCCGTGAGTGGCGCCGTCACAGCATGTTTTTAAGATGGCTCCTACACTTGACGTCCGTCAGAAGCAACGTGCTGTCATAGAATTCCTGTGCTGTGAAAACGAGACAGTGGGAAACATCCACAAGAGGTTGAAAAAGGTGTATGGAGATGCTGCTGTCGATCGCAGTACAGTTAGTCGGTGGGCAAGCAGGTTACGTGATGAAAGCGGGAAAGCGGGCATGGTAATATTGAGGATTGTCCTCGCAGCGGCAGGCCTCGTACTGCACACACTCCAGACAATGTGCAGAGAGTTAACGAATTGGTGACTGCTGACAGACGCATCACAGTGAACGAATTGTCACGCTACGTTGTGATAGGGGAAGGAAGTGTTTGCAGGATGCTGGAAGTGTTGGCGTTAAAAAAGGTTTGTGCCAGGTGGGTTCCCAGGATGTTGACAGTGGCTCATAAAGAAACAAGAAAAACGGTATGCAGCGAACTTTTGGAACAGTACGAGAATGGTGGAGATGAATTTCTTGGAAGAATTGTGACAGGTGATGAAACATGGCTCCATCATTTTTCACCAGAGACGAAGAGGCAATCAATGGAGTGGCATCACGCAAATTCACCCAAGGGAAAAAATTCAAAACCACACCTTCTGCTGGAAAAGTTATGGCTACGGTGTTTCACTATTCCGAATGACTCTTGGTTGTGGACATCATGCCAAGTGGAACCACCATAAATTCTGATACATATTTGACGACACTGAAGAAACTTCAAGCTCGACTGAGTCGTGTTCGACCACATCGGCAAAAGCAGGATGTTTTGCTGTTGCACGACAGTGCACGGCCACATTTCAGTCAAAAAACCATGGAAGCGATCACAAAACTCGGATGGACAACACTGGAACACCCGCCTTACAGTTCTGACCTGGCACCATGTGACTATCATCTCTTTGGGAAACTGAAAGACTCTCTTCGTGGAACAAGGTTTGAAGATGATGACTCCCTTGTGCACGCTGCCAAACAGTGGCTCCAACAGGTTGGTCCAGAATTTTACCGTGCGGGTATACAGGCGCTGGTTCCAAGATGGCGTAAGGCAGTTGAGAGAGATGGAACTTTCGTGGAGAAATGAAAATACTGTTCCTATAGGATGTATCTACACACTGTAAAACTTTCAAACATGTAGAATAAAAGATAGATTTTAAAAAAATAGTGTGCATTTCTTTTGGAGTGACCCTCGTATTAGTCGTTTGTCTCTAGCTAAACTGCTTTCTTACTGTGTATTTACGTAAATGAGGTGGAAATAGGAAGTAAATTTGACATTTTTATTACAGGCTAAGGAGTCACGAGTAATATTGACTGTTACCATTTTTCAGACTTGCCGAGATCTGTTACAGACGAATGCCATGTTAAGTAAAAGAAAAATCTCGGATTTTGAAACCTAGGCATCTACATTAAAGTGTATCAGTATAACTACTAAACCTCATTTACCTTCATACATGAAAGTGGAAGAATATCAGCTGAAGAAAGGATATGTGGACGTATATGAGTTGCTTCCGACCAGCACTCTGGTGTAGACAGACGCCTTGCGCTTCACCAAAACATGGCATCGGAGCGGACCACACGCAGCTGACTGGAGAGCAGCGATACGTGTTAGCGTGCAGATTACAAGCCGCGGCCCCTTTGAGTGCCGGGCGGCGGCGGCGGCGGAAGCGTGGCGCCTGCCTGAGTGCGGCAAGCTATCCAGCTTTTTAGCGCTTCCGGCTTCCCGAGGCGCGCTCCCCTTCCGTCGCTCCCACCTATTATTTCCCCTGTTTCCTCACTTTAGGCGCGGGAATGTGTTCACGACGCCGCATTATAGGGAAGTTGGTTTCTTGTACTAGAAGCAAACTGGTGCAGGACTATTTTTGTTCTCGAAACGCCACGTCGCAACATTTGTCTGGTCACTGACAAGAGACGAGAGCAGACGGGAGGACATAAATGGGGAAAAAAGAAACACCCAAGCTGCTGTCTGCTCCCCGAAAAAAGAAACAGCTCGGTTCTTTCCGTTTACGAGAGAAATAGTTTCGTATTAACTGGTAGAGAGCGCGGCCCCTCCCGACAGAGGTTCGAGTCCTCCCTCGGGCATGGGTGTGTGTGTTGTTCTTAGCATAAGTTAGTTAGGTAGTGTGTAAGTCTAGGGACCGATGACATCAGCAGTTTGGTCCCTTAGAAATTCACACACGCATCTGGTAGAGAACATTGATGTATCTTTTCCTGGGTAGCTACATGCTTACCTGTCGTAGCTGAGAAGAAACTCAGCACTAGATTCAGAAGCAAGTCAATGCTCTTTTGTACAACAGTGGGTTGACATTGGCATCTAAAGAATGTAAAGGTTTTTTTTTTTTTTTAAATTACCGCTACCAGTCACAAACTTTGTCAACTATTGTATTACTTATTTATTTAGCGACATGTTTCGAGGGTTATACCTCATCTTCAGGCTACATGGCATTACAAAAACTATTTTACAATAAGGTTATACTGATGTTACATAGACTTTTCGTAAATGCTGTGGTCATCTTTGTTCTTCTGGCGTGGCAGTCCCGTTGTGATGCGTTGAGGTGTTTCCATTTCAGTGGCTGTCTTGGTCACTGTTCACAAATTGTCACTAACATAGCAGTAACTTGGAAACACGATCACAAACAGTTCTGTAGTACACTACAGAAGATGCGACAAACCCACTAAAGAGACAGCCTAATTACACCTGTCCGTCCTCTGCTGGAATGTGGCTGCGCGGTGTGGGGTCCTTATGTTATGTTAGTGACAATTTGTGAACAGTGACCAAGAGAGCCACGGAAATGGAAACACCTCAACGCACCACAACGAGACTGCCACGCCAGCAGAACAAAGATGACCGTTGAATGGTTCACACGCTGACACTTGTTGATGGCCCAGCATTGACATCTGCAGCAGTTTGCGGAAGGGTTGCACTTCTGTCACGTTGCACGATTCTTTTCAGTCGTCGTTGGTCCCATTCTAGCAGGATCTTTTTCCGGTCGCACCTATGTCGGAGATTTGATGTTTTACTGGATTCATGATATTGACGGTACACTCGTGAAATGGTAGTACGGGAAAATCGCCACGTCAAATGGTTCAAATTGCTCTGAGCACTATGGGACTTAACTTCTGAGGCCATCAGTCCCCTAGACCTTAGAACTACTTAAACCTAACTAACCTAAGGACATCACACACATCCATGCCCGAGGCAGCACTCGAACCTGCGACCGTAGCGGTCGCGTGGTTCCAGACTGTAGCGCCTAGAGCCGCTCAGCCACCCTGGCCGGCAAATCGCCACTTCATCGCTACTTCGGAAATGCTGTGTCCCATCGCTCGTGAGCCGACTATAACACCAAGTTCAAACTCACTTAAATTTTGATAACCTGCCATTTTAGCAGCAGTAACCGATCTAACAACGATCTAACAACTGCACGAGACATATATTGTCTTATGTAGGCGTTGCCGACCGCAGCGCCGTATTCTGCCTGTTTACATATCTCTGTGTTTGAATAAGCATGCCTATACCAGTTTCTTTGGCTCTTCAGTGTAATATCCTAGAGAATACTGACAGACGTTAAATCAAGATTACGTTGTAGAGTTACTTTCTTCCATTGCTGACATTCTAAAATAAGTTTTTGTGACACGAATTTTGAATAAAATCAGTATTAACAGTGACTGACGAAGAAAACATTTCACGGTTATCTGTGTAAGTTTTAGACTGGTAACACACTCTAAGGCACTTAAATTTCAAAAATATACTAGTTACTTATCACTAAATTCCAAAGTACTGTCTTACATGCCTGATTCAAAAAATCAAAACACTGACATATGTCCTTTTGGATGTCCTTTCTTTAATGGATCAGTAGGAGGTAGGCAGACTACAGACTACGAGTACATATCTGCCCTTATACCCTTTATAAGTGCTTTCATTTCGCAATTCTGCACGTGAAAACACTTACGGCTCACGTCACTGACAGCCCGGAGATTAACTGAAAAGGATTTCTATGAGTGAGTCGAAAAAAAGAAACCTTGAAGCCATACTGCAAGGGCGAATTCACGTCATGGCCTATTACTTAGATGTCGTTTTTTTGCTTACGCGCATTGGCTAACAGAAATATAGTAACAGAAAAGACTAGGTTATGAATTTCCCTTCATGGACTCAAATAGTTAGTAGCGGGAGAAACCTCAAGGTACCTGTCATAATGCTGAAGAGAGACATTTCTCAGAGTCATGAAAACTGTGCAATCACTGTAAAGATTCAGACATCTGCTGCCACATATTTATTGACTAATATCTACTTACGTTGTGAACATGACATATATCCTTACCCGTACCAACTGAAAACTGTTGAAATCTTATGAGGATCACGACAGCACGTTGTTACCACTTACGTTAACGCGAAGCTGGTGCTTTTGCGCACTAATGAACAGAAGAGCTTGATGTAGGTCTGATGAAATTAATTTATGCACTGAAACTTTATGTCGTTAATGTGTCGGGGTAGTGTCCAACCTATCATAATAGAACAGTTGCGCAGATTAAGACTGATATAATATCTGCTAATAACGATGTAGCCGTGCGGGGTAGTCGCGCGGTCTAGAGCGCCCTCCACGAGATGACGTCAGCAGTTTGGTCCCATAGGGACTTACCACAAATTTCCAACAACGATGTATTTACGAGGTTAACTTCATGAAGAGTACTATCAATGATCTTAACTTTACCTCGGTTAGACCGATGAACACAGTAATAATCTGAAATAACATTCCACCCAAATCCAAATATATTTTCAAGATAACAAATTCGAGTACTGCTACTGACAGAGGTTCAGTTCAAAAGTCCATTGCTACCTACAGAAATTATTTATGTCATAGAGGCAAGAGTATAGAAGCTTGTGTGAATAGTACATATCCCCCAAGGAAGTGACATACCACTGCACACTCAGCCTCCAGAGATCGCTAGAAGCGAAGAAAGTGCCAGATGTTTGTGTATTTACAGCGAAATTAATGGCAATTACAAGTCAGAAATACAAGGAACAATATGGTACAGTCAGAGAAATATGCTAATGCGCAACTAAAATTACGTGACTGGGGAACGTCGTACAAAATGATTACTGGGAAGATCAGATTTTTCTGTTGTTGTAGTCGTCTCTGTGTTCGGAAAGTAATAGCGTGGAAGCGAGGTGACATGTTTGACCATATACCTGTTTAATACTTTACTTACCTGTTGAATGCTTTACTCTGCCTGTAGGCTGTAACTAAAGTGACGACGACCAGCAGATGGAGAAAGATAACATATGTTGGACACTCTTGAAACGAGCAGGAGAGTTTATCACTGTTTCCAGATGTCAATGTATAGAAGAGGAAAAAACATTTATAAACCTGACGCGAGGAGTGATGCAATTTGTAAGCACCACGAACCTTATTATACATAACAATATAGAGTAAAACTGAAATTAGGTAAAAAGTGTCAAATGTTGTATGGATCATGTAAATAACATTCACTGACTGAGTTGGAACAATGCCTAAGCCTCAGAACGAACAGAATACATGAGCGAAACGTGTAAATGAGATTCAGAAAGCAGAATATATATATAGTTAATATTTTGGATGTAAGCATAACGGCGATATTAGTAACGTATTCATGCTCTCTCCTCCCTAATTCTTGCTGTCCGTCTCTTTCTCCTTCTCCCTTTCCTGCCCCCCCCCCCCGCCCCTTCTTTCTATCTCTCTCTCTCCCTTTCTCTCTCTCCCTTAAGCCATCTCTTCATCCTCCAGCAGGAAAACATCGAAAAGGATTTTAAGACAGGAACTACGGTGGGAAGCTACCTTTTAAGACCGAATAGCTTTTAAATGGTTGCTTCCTTCGATAACATTATTAATAGCGGAATATAAAACTGAAGCAAATTATTAAGACTGTCTTATTAATAGAGGCACTCTTTTTATGTAATTTGCTTGAAGGAATGGAAAATTCGGAGGAAGAGGTGGTTAAAACGTAGGCAGTGACATCCTTTGTTTTTAGAATCAAGTGTCCAAAATTTCATGAATCTACGAATAAAACTGTAGACTTCTGTACCGAACAAACACACAGACACCCTTCTCTGAATATATAGATTAATGTTACAAGGCATATTGTGGCTAACCTTTCTAATTATATGTGACAGAGAGCCACGGAACACGGTTTAAGAAACGCTGCCCTACACTGCAGGGGGCAAAACTAAAAACAACTTTTTCTCTGTTTTAATAACCGAAGTAGATAATAATGCCTCTTATTATTTTATACCTTTATTAAATGTTATTTCCTTTGCGCAAAAGGAAGTTGTCCTGCACTTCAAACTTACATTGTTACTGACGGATCACGAGTGCCTTTTATGCCCTGTTTGTTCCTCCAGACTTCCTCTCGAACACATTGATGTTGCTGATATCATTTTAAACCATCCCGTATTATTAGGATGATGGCAGGTACTTTGCAGGATGGCCTTACTATGCCACCAGAAACATCGACATTGGCCTTACGTTTAGCAGGGCCAGGCTGCTCCTCCCTATTACCAGTCAACAGATATACGAGCACTTGAGACATGCGTAGCACTAAAGACGTCAAGCATTAATATCTAAGGCTATTTGTAATGCCGATTTTCTGGAAGAAAGTGCAGTGATACTCAGAGTGACCTGTTGCCAATGTCTAACCTTTACAATTTATTGCTGTAAGAAGTTACTATATACTTTTAACGCATACTTTAAAGTAAACCAATAATTCAGATTTATATGTATTATCTAGAATTACGATTAAAAGATGTACCTTGCAGACGAGCCAGGTTTTTTTAAACTACTTTCCAAATCGGCATCAGAATATTACTACTATATTTCTCCCGCTTCCGCTCCTTAATTATACTGTATGCAGCCAGGCGTCTTCCTTCCAGGAATCAGGTCTCCAATTAAGGAGTCAGGTTGATTAGTCGTAAAGGAGGTCCTTCTAGTCTGATAAACCTCAAGTTGGCAACAGACTTCGGGTGCAAAGGCCCTCTTAATGGGGTTAAACCGAGGTTCATTTGTGAAAATCCCGTCTTACATTTACTAGTGGATGTTGGTCTCCAGTTAATTATGTGTATCAGAGGTAATAGAGAAGCTGGACATTTCTTTTCTTCTAGGAACTCTTTAAAACATCTGGTTGATTTTCTTTCATGAGAGCTGACTCTTTGACATCTTGTTTTTCTTTTTGTTCTTCACCAAAAGTTACTGCAGGATTGTCAGGCCAGTAAGAAGAATCCAGGACTTTAGTGCATGAAGAAATGTCATCTTCATCACTTACAAGTCTATCTTCCATTCGCTTGCATAGTTTCTGATAAAATGATGTCGGATCAATGGATGTAGGTCGACCAACACACCTCTCTTCACTTCCTTTCTGAAGAAAAACCCCCTTGAACTCTTATTGTTCCTTTGCTTTGAGAGCCTCATTATAATATGGACCTCTGTTTACCTTTCTCTATTCAAACACTCTGAGCTGTATTCGTTTTTACCCTGAGTGATATCACGAGCCTGCAGTTCTAAGCTAAGGTAATGCAACTCCTATAGCGCATCAGCCATTCGACCCAGATTCAAAATAAAGTCAGTAGTGGTGATTCTGCATTGATTGACTGTTCCTTCAGTTCTTGGTAGAATATTTTATACATTATGAAAGAAAATACACACGAGACTGGTTTAATACTCTACAATACTTATTATTCACTTCACAAACCGGTTTCCGGCTGTTCTGCCATCATCAATTATAAAGATAAATATATGGTGCAGTGAAACTTTTGTTGGATCAAAGATTTTAAACTAGTGCTTCTACGGAGTATCTCCATTTCCAAGGCTGAAAATTGTAAATGTTAGATTTAGAAATAAAACGAGAGTAATTATTTCAGTGAAAATTCGATGTAAGATTATTTAACTAAGATGAAATATGTGACACATTAACTAGTTAGCTAAACGAAAAATTACAACATTTGTTCTCAGAAGAAAATGAATTGAACATTAAACTTTGGTGACATGTTTCAAGGAAGTGGCTGAGCAAACTTATCTTGTCTTTAACAGCTCCTAAATTACAAACAGATAAGATATACTAGTAAGGAAAGTAGTAGAGTGATTCGGCTGTGGGTATAGAAAGCAAAAATTTGAACAGAACAATAGAAATTATAGTAACCGAAATAAAGGAAGAACTGGGGCATGCGAGTAAGAGCGGTAATTTACAACATCACTCCGATGGGATTGTGAGTAGTACCCGCATTTAGAATTCGCGAACAAGACAGTTCATCTTCCTTCCTTTGTGGATGTGATGTAATACTTCATGTTGCTGCTTGTAACTTCTTGAATCAGGTGGTCTGCCAAAGAAGAGTCTCCTGTTCTAAGTTTCCAGCTTCTGTTGTGTTCCTTCAAGCATATTGCCCTACCAAACTGACCTATATAGAATCTGCCACAGCTACAAGATTTAGCATATTCCACTCTTTTCCAAAGCTGAAGTGCTGTCTTTACCACTGGGCAAAAAGTGTCCAACAGCGTTGTAGAATATTACACCAATGTCGTGTGTTTTGATTCATAACTGTTGATTTTCTTTAGAATACCTTGATACATTTTCCTGTCTGTGTTGTCACAGGTCATATCACTCTTAGCGCCATTAAAATGTGAAACTAGTGGCTCATAATTTCTCCAAACTGCTAAAAAATTTCTAAAGCTAGAGGCAACCCACCGAGTATCCAATACTCTGCCAATTTTAAGAATTTGTATTTCAAGTGTTTCTGCATGTCTTCTTAGTTCTCTACCATTTTCAGTGACTGATGATAGAGGATGTATAGCTTATCCAGGAAAATTTAAAATGACTGATTTGTGAAGGAAAATCTTTTCTTGTAACATCACCAACAGATAGCTATGGCTTATGGCTGGCACAGTCCAACTTAAAATATGGAGGAAAAACTTGTTACAGTACTGCAGCTGTGCCTTTCTTTTTCCCCAAAATAACTGCCGCGTCCTTAGTGGCAACAGAAATGAGCTTTTAATTAAAATTTCTTGGTGAAAACCTAAAGACTTGAAACTATTCATTAAAGTATTGACTATACCTTCAGCTGTCGTGCATTTGGTTTCAATCAAATGTAGGAAAATATTAGTTTGCTCTCATATATCTGATAGCATTGTTCGAGTATTAATGATCAATGAAGGCAATCGTCCGATTGTTGAACTGTCATCATGTACCAAGAAAATGTTGCTGTGTTATACAATTATATTTTTTATGACTTTTGGCTTCCAATCTGCAACATTAGTACTTAACATGTAGAGACATACTATGCTGGACTGAAGAATACGACCCACTTCTAGTACATTTACTTTCTGAACATCAATTTCCATCTCAAAAGTATTTACCGCTTGATTCCTTTTGGCGACTTTCTAGCCAGTTCTGAAATCTGTAGCTGTTACTGACTTGTCATTCTCTAGTGCCCTAACACTGACAGATTCCAAAGATTTTTCACCTGCTGCAGACAATATTTTCAAAGCAGCTTTATGGACTTTCTTTGTGTTTAAGGATTTTCTTGGGAGATATGTCACCTGGTCTGTTTTGCTTTCTCCAAAGCATGACACTGAAACTGTTGATCACTGTTGTGAAATATATATTCCTTATTTACTTCTTTCTGGCCTGTTTTTCTTACAACGTTTACTTCCCTGTTTCTAAGAAAACCTTCATTCTGTTCCACTGTCAAGTAGTTAGGAAGATCACAATCGACAATTTCTGTTCCACTGTCCAGTACTTAGGAAGATCACAATCGACAATATTTACAGAAGTGGGATCACACATTAATTGCCGATTTTCAGCACATGCGATTTAATTTCCATTCTTCCCTTACCTTCATCATATCTGCCAATTTCATCATCAAAGTCAACTAACTTTCCTTTCTCTGCGGATCAGAAATACTGCATAATCGTACGATTCATTTCGACTCTGAAACTCTAATAGAATTCCACACTCAGCGTTAACCTCTTCAACACTGAATACGGAAGTCAACAAACGACATTACGACATTACTTCATAACAATGAAAGCAGTGTCTTCTCGAGAAGTATTTTAAAATCTGACCGCATAGTACTATTATTTTTTTCGTTGGCTGTTAACAGTTACATGTGGGACGATTTCAATACCATTGTACAGATCGATATTCTGGGTCACACTTCGAAAAGGCTGTTGAGATTGGCTGCCATGGCACCTAAAAAGAATACCAACATACAATTTACAAATGCTCCAAGTACAGACAACATCTTATATCTTTACCTGTTTTTGCTAATAGTATCATTGATGTATGAGTTTTCGAACTTTCAGTATAAATAAAATGTAGGTTTTCTTCCCTCTGAGGAATCACAATGTTAAAGGGGACGCAACCCGAAGAGTACGCCCGGAAACTCACTATCGCTTATTTGCACTTACACCTGCATGCAAGAAGTAATCGTTCATTAATATAGTTATAGCTCAACACTGCTTGAAGCTACTGCAGCAGCATGAACGGACAGGGGCTTATCAATCCTTCGAACAGGTGACTAGAAGGACTCGGCCTGAATCTGGGCAAAGTTTCATCATTATAGCTGCATGTGGATCAGACAAGATGCAGTCAAGATACGATCAGGGTAGGTGGGGGGAGGGGAACGCATTTTTCGTTTTACTAAATATTTTTAAAAAAACCTGCAGCAAAATTATACTCATGACGCATGCAACACCTAGTTTGATATCTTGGTAACTTCGTGTAAATATGTCACTGTCATCCAATTATTATTAGAGGAGTAATAAAAGTTTTCCTAAAAGTAATTTTGCGTGCTGCCACCTCATGCTGAGGTATAAGACTCCTTGGGCCTTGAGCAACTGAAGGAAAAAAGGTTTAAAATAAATATATGGGAAAAACAACTTTTCGAAAAAATATCACATGAACATATTTATAATTAGTAACAGCCTTTTCTGTATTGCAGTCTTACAAACTAAAACTAGTTGTCTAGCTAGTGTTACTGTGCATAATTTTGGATATTGGCATAACTAACAAGGAAAATGAAACAAAACGCAAATTACGCTAATGTAACAATGGAAATGAACAGAAAAGAACCATTTTGAAATTAAGGAACTTTAATACAATTAAATAGAATGGGGAAGCAGAAAAAAATGGATGTTACCTGTCCAGACTTACATTTTAACGATACTTTTAGCAGATTGGTAAGCCGGACAGGTCTTCTGAAAAGCTGATGGTATTGGCAAACATTCCAGGGCATTTATAAATTGGTTTTCATAGTTTTTTCAAATGTCTTTATTTTCGAGAGAACCTTAATCGGTTGTTTCCTGAAATATCGATGTTTCCGGGAGGCAATTGTAACAAAATTCCATCTTAGCCATGACTGAAACAATGAACCACTTTAAATAGGCGAAGCCGAAACGAAGTTTTAGTTTTTCCGCAAACTTTTGTAACTGCGAATTCTCATGTAATGTCTTGTAAAAAAGCTTCATCCTGAGAAAAATTCGTGTCCAAGTCAGAACTACTGTTATGAGAGACATCTTTGTCTCCGATTCCGACAAAGACGACGAAAGAGTTTGTTCCTTTGAAGTTTTTTTAACAATAGAAAATGTCAACTTACTTTTATTGTGTCTGGCCAGGGATTTCTTTTTCTTCTCTTCGTCTAACGTCTTCTTTTCAGAAGATTTCACCTCCCAGATTGCCTTATGAGAGGTAAAAGTCAACCACTCTGATGAACACCGCTTTCTACGTAACGTTTTACTTGAACTTTTTGAAATGGAGTTATTTCTTCTGGTGATAGCAATGGCGCGACGGACGTAGGATTGGCTAAAAAGGATGATGAGCTGGGAGAGGAGCCAACATGGCAGTTATTAGATGGGGAGATTGAAGAAGAAAGACGAGTAGACGACCCACTTATGATGGGAGAAACAGGTGAAGGTCCTGGTTCAGAAGTAATAATCTGCGGATCTTGTCTGATACCCGACATCGTGCTCCCTCTCTTCTACAGTGATTTCATCATTCCTTGTTTATTTAACCTCTCTATTTCCACCAATGACTATGAAGTCTCGTTCATCGACCTCGAGGAGCCATCGTCGAAACCTTGATCGGCCACATCTGCCCAAAATCGGCATCTAAAAATTTGTTGACGGCTTTGTCAGTGGTTGTAGAATTGATATTCTCGGTCAGTTTCTGAAAATAAAATACTACTAAGGAAGACGTGATTATATTCGAAGTGTGTTTAAGAGATAGGTATGTTTGAAGAAACCGCTACCCATCGAAAGAAAAAGTGCAGCAAGGAAAAACTAAGTTTAGTTCCCTAAAGTGAATAATGAGGCATGAAAGGTAAATAAGCATCAATAAAAATACTTGAAAACGCTACAAGGGAGTACACAAGTCAAAGTACAGGTTATGGGGTAAAAGTACGCTCTGCGAACTTGTACCCCACTAGATCTTCGTATTTTTATCGCATTCCGATTTTTCGGCAGTCTATAGGTAACACCCACAACCAAAGGCACGGAGATCAGGGAGAATATTGGAAGCCTATTGGCTCCAGTTCAGGTACCGAGTTTATCTAATTTTAAAATAGATTTCACTTCACCTAACGCTCAATCATCACAATACAAATTTCACATCACAAACGTACAAAAGTGACTTACCACATTTCCTCAAGTTGTGAGCATCCGACTGCCACGAGGTTCCAGAACATAACTGAGGAGATAGCATTCTGTTGCCGTGTGGGAGAGTGATGTACTTCTGGTTTAGGGACCCGAAAGCTTGATGTGTACTCTTGCACCATGTGTACTTCTACCCCCACCTACGAGATGGCAATTCACAGAATGTCCATTGGGACAGTCGAGCAAAGCGGAAATCGTCTGTGATAACCATAACAAAGGTAGCTATCCTGTGTAAACGAGATCCGCAGTTCATTTTAGATTCACTGTCAGACAAAAAAAGTGAAGTGCGCAAAAGGAGAGAAGGAAACGAAATTAAACTCCAATGGTACGGATATGTGATGTTATTTCATTGATTAAAAAATCCAGTCATATTTATAAAGAAACTGACAGTATGAGCGTACTATCAACACGAAAATTTTTATTTAGGCAGGAGTCACAGTCACGGTAAATTGTTTTGAATGATACTGCCGCCATTTCTCTGTAATAATTATTATTTTATTGTTATACGATCCAGAATCGGCCTTAGGCCATTTACAAGTACAAAAAAATGACACATAAATAAATTTTTGTATTTGAAAATGGCTGAATCCTGAAATCTGGATCGTATAATATTAAAATAAAAATAATTACAGTCAGATGGCGGCAGCATCGTTCACAAAATATCAATGTGAAGTTGCGTCTCCTCTGATCTGGAGGCACGCAATGATTCCTGTATCCTCTCCTAAGGCCAGCTGGCCCAAAACTGTTGTAACTGGTGCTTGATATCCTCGATACTGACGCTGCGGCTGGGTTGACGTCCGCTCGGGTCCCACACATGTTCCATCAGGGACAGCTCTGGGGCGTCTTGCTGACTACTGGAATACCTCATCGTCACGCAGACAGTTCATAGAGACACGTGCCATGTATGGACGAGCATTGTCTTGTTAAAAATGACACCATGGAATTGTAACATGTGTGGTAACCCATTAGAACGCAAGATGACCGTGACATAGCGTTGTACCATCAGAATTCCCTAAATCCCTACTACCCGTGATCTGATTGGTTGGTTTTTGGGGGAGGAGACCAGACAGCGAGATCATCGGTCTCATCGGATTAGGGAAGGATGGGAAAGGAAGTCGGCCGTGCCCTATCAAAGGAACCGTCCCGGCATTTGCCTGGAGCGATTTAGGGAAATCACGGAAAACCTAAATCAGGATGGCCGGACGCGGGATTGAACCGTCGTCCTCCCGAATGCGAGTCCAGTGTGCTAACCACTGCGCCGCCTAGCTCGGTCCCGTGATCTGAAGTAATACCTGATGGCTTCCCACACCATGACACATGGAGTAACACGCTGTGCCCCTCCAAGACACTGGAACAATGTCACCACTCGCCAGGTCCCCGCCATACCGACAACGGTCTTCCGGGGTAGTGCATAAACCGCGATTCATCACTGAACGCAACCCGAGGTGATTTATCAGAATCCATGTCTCTCGGTCATGGAACTACTCCAAACGCAGCATGTTTGTGTTGTGATATTAACGACATCCTAAGCGTGGAATGGCAATTTCCTACTCCGGCAACTCATAGTCACTGACCAATGGTGTGGGATGACACAGGGATTCCATTACTTGTTCTCAAATGATAGGCGCAGATATGACATGAGTTAGATATGTTTTGCATACAACACGGCCCTTCTCCCGTTTGATGTTCAAACTTGATCTACCGGAATGCTGACGACAAGAATGCCTGCCCACACGTTCCCATGCAGTCCAACATTGGGCCTTTGTCACATCCGAATGCCCCTCAGATCTGGATATTGCACGATTCGACCAGCCGCCCAAATGGAGACCCACAATGTGCCTCCTTTCAAACATTTTTAGGTGCTGATAACGCTTTCTCATACGAGTACACAGCATCTCCGTGTCTTTCATAGAGATGTTATTCATGCAAATGCCGAGTGGCTGGGGCCTCTCGTCGGGTAGACCGTTCGCCTGGTGCAAGTCTTTCGAGTTGACGCCACTTCGGTGACTTGCGTGTCGATGGAGATGAAATGATGACGATAAGGACAACACAACAACCAGTCCCTGAGCGGAGAAAATCTCCGACCCAGCCGGGAATCGAACCCGGGCCGTTAGGTATGACATTCCGTCGCACTAACCACTCAGCTACCATGCGCGGACATGATGTTGATGATCGTATGGCATTGCTGGCGAGGATTCCCCGCCTGAGGAAATTCGGCAGCCAAGGTACAAGTCTTTTCAGTTGACGCCATATTGGGCGACTTTCGCGTCGATGATGATGTAATGATGAGGACCATACAACACCTAGTCCCCTAGCGGAGAAAATCTCCGACCCCGCGGGGAATCGAACCCGGGCGCTGCATGGCAGTCAGACGCGCTGAGAACTTAGCTAAGCAGAGCGGACTTCCTTCACAGTGATTGATCAACATCTGACGCCGTTCACGCCGTTTATATACCGTAAGAGGGCCGGTACTAACAACATTAAACACGAACAATACTAATGCACTCTTGTGGGCGATCTACCTGTCGCAGAGATTTTCAAATCTCATTACTTACATACCCGTTGATGACGTGAACGTGTATGAAGTTATACTGACATCGGGCCATGCCTTCTGGGTGCTTCACTTTTTTGTCAGGCAGTGTGGTTACATCTCGAAACTGTTTAAAGCAGATAAAGCAGCAGAATATTATCTATCCTTCGTACAGGTGGCTTGGAGGATTCTACTTGAATCAAGGACAAATTTCATGCCTTCTATTTATATGTGGATCAGGCGAGATGAAGTCAAGGTACGATTTTGGCAAGACACATCACATTCATCAAAGTCGAACAAAGAGGAAGTTGGTAGTGATATTCAGTAAACGAAAAATGTGTTCTCCTCCCCCCACCTACCCTGATCGTATCTTGACTTCATCTTGTCTGATCCACATGCGGCTATAATGATGAAACTTTTTCCAGATTCAGGCCGACTCCTTCTAGCCACCTGTTCGAAGGTGCGAAGTCAAGAGAACTGTAAGACAGGGAAATATCTTGAAAAAATGAGCTGCGCAGTTATTTTGAGATATTCATGGTGTAACGTGTTCTTGTTGTTCAAGAGAGATGAATTGACTAGAACGATGCTTTATGCATATGTGTTTGCTATACGTCTTTTGTACTTGTTAGATGCCAACGAAAAGCACATGCAGTAAGACATACAATGTTTGGCCCTTTTCGAAAAAAAAAAAAAACAATGCAACTGATGTTCGCACAGATTTTTTGTTATGTATGAAGCATGGGTCCGACACGTAACGTCTGAAAAGAAATAGCAAAAAGTTTTCACCGTAACTCTGCAATTTACCGAAAGGGAAAAATAATTTGTACAGCCGGAAGCACGATAGTGAGTATTTACTGTGTAATAATGTATGTAAGCTCGATCCCGTTTGAGTGGATGCTGACGGTGCCCCATATCTGACAAGGTAATCTGCTGCCTATTTATATAACTATACGTATTTAACCGGCCGCGGTGGTCTAGCGGTTCTAGGCGCTCAGTCCGGAACCGCGCGACTGCTACGGTCGCAGGTTCGAATCCTGCCTCGGGCATGGATGTGTGTGATGTCCTTAGGTTAGTTAGGTTTAAGTAGTTCTAAGTTCTAGGGGACTGATGACCACAGATGATAAGTCCCATAGTGCTCAGAGCCATTTGAACCATATACGTATTTCTTGTGATACTAAGACGGATATTTGTTTTTGAATACTTCCTGACTATTCACGAGGTGATGTATTTTATATAACACCGTGCGAGACCGTTTTTTTAAAAAAATGACCAGCGCAACTACATGCTAGGGCTTTCATGTGTTTTAGGGGCAGTTTCCCGTGTATTTAAAATTCTACATCAGTGAGTTGTTTTTATATATTTTTAAACTGTGTTTGAGTATGTTTTGGGCTTTTATTGTTTACTGGCTTCTGAACATTTTATCGGCCATATACCGATATATTTTAATGCACAATGTTTTTTTTTTCTTCAAATTCTCACCACGACTGTGTCAAGCTGGGCCATATGAATGCGCGGCGTCCTGTGTGTTTAACAACGTATTTTTACAGTAAGTTGTTATCTTTTTTCTTGGTAATTCAATTTTACTAAATCAGTCATGCCATTTTTTCTCGTAGGTGTGGTGTGGTGGTTAGTGTTTTAACGTCCCATCGACAACGAGGTCATTAGAGACGGAGCCCAAGCTCGGGTTAGGGAAGGATTGGGAAGGAAATCGGCCGTGCCCTTTCGAAGAAACCATCCCGGCATTTGCCTGAAACGATTTAGGGAAATCACGGAAAACGTAAATCAGGATGGTTGGAGACGGGATTGAACCGTCGTCCTCCCGAATGCGAGTCCAGTGTGCTAACCACTGCGCCACCTCGCTCGGTTTTTTTTTTTTTCTCGTAGACCAATCTAAAGATGCCCTGTATAATGCGGAACGCGTCATTGGAAGACAAACAAAATAAAAGTCCAGTTTTGCAATGAAGACTGTTTGTTCTTTCATGTTGTTACCACTGGTTTCTGTGTCACATCGTCATGAATTGGTAAAAATCTCCTCTGCCGTCACCGATAAGGCCGTTAAAAAGACTATACAAGTAATTCTTCTTCCCCTGCTGACAAGTAGAAACCCAAAAACGTTGTTTGTACGGTTTGGGAAACAAGCTAGTTTCCTTGTGTAAGCACAATGCCTTTGTAAATCTTAAAGAAGGGTGACCCAAATTGCTTTAATATGGGGGAAACAAGGAACATCGAGAATAGGAAGTGGTGTCTCCGCAGCGACAGATCTCCGTTAAAGGATTTAGGAGACAGCATTATAAAAGAGAGTTTTAGCGACACGGAGCCGGAAACATAAAGTCAGTGTGGGGCGTGGGTGGCAGGGCGCGGGTGTTTTAGAGCGGCGATGCTTCCCTCTCGGCTTAATGCGAGCTGGCGCCATTGCTTTCAGGCGCCGTGCGGCGGCGGGGGTGGCATGATGAAACTGGCGGCGGCGCAATATACGGGCCTTTAGCAGCTCCATTATAAGGCCAGGCCACGGCCGCTAATTCTGCGCGCCCGCCGCTATTAAAACTGAATAACTTAGGCTTTACATATTATCATACATCCTGCGGCCACCGTTGTCTTGGCTTTGCGGTGGCTAATTCACGAGTATACCTGCGCCCACTCGGCGAAGCGCCCTGCTTGCGCTGAATACCGTATACCACGTTCGTACTTCATCCCATCAAGAACACAGTTGCGAAGAGCTGAGATGGATGATGCCACATAGTAATCATAGACGGACTCTGTTTAATTGTTTCGCTTGGTATAAATCACCTTACTACTTCGCTTTTATCCCAAGGAGAAAAAAAGACTGTGAAATAATCTGCACAAGAAGAGATACCAAATAGGAAAATGTAACGGCAGAGGTATTTCGAGACTTTTCTGTGCACCAAATGTACGTCCTGCTACAGATTTGGAGTAATTTCCGACTACGAAGCTATCCGTCAAAGTTGATGCGAGTGTATGTGCTTCATTGCTTGTCGTTGCAACCTAGCACTTGCAGATATGTAAGGTGGCAGCACACCTTCTTCCAGCCACTTATAATGAAGTCATTTAGGCACGTCTTCGAACAGGATAGAGCTGTATGCTGTCAATCTTAAGTGAAGGCCGTTGGCCACTACGTTGCCCGTGGTGAGAGGCAATGCCTGAAATCTGGTATTCCATGCACACTCTTGACACTGTCGATTTCGGAATACTGAATTCCCTAACGAGTTACAAAATTTAATGTCCCATGCGTCTAGCTGAAACTACCATTCCGCGTCGAAAGTCAGTTAACTCCCGTCGTGCTGCCATAATCACGCCGGAAAGCTTTTCTAACGAATCACCTGCGTGCGAATGACAGGTCCGCAACAGACTTCCCTTTTATACCTTGTCCATCCGATACTACTGCCATCTGTATATGTGCATATCGCCAGCCCACGACTTTTGTCACCTCAGTGTAACTGAGCGAGCTTTATGCTTTGATAAGAGGGTAGTAATTTATAAGTATACTAATGAGCTGTTCGATTACGAGACGACTGTAATACGTGTTTTCTGCGTTACATTTGATCTTGTACTCAATGTTAGATGGCAGACTTTAAAAATCTCTCAGGGTTAGAGGCTCATGCATTTACCATTCTGTAAGTGATCAGCCAGATACATTTTACTGCGTAACTGTATTAATCGTTTTGTATGAATACGTAGATAGTACGGTTTTAGACTATGACTGCCTTACCAGTTTAAGACTTTCTCTATTTCAGAGTAACCCTGTGTGCCAGTGTGAGAGAAGAAGAGCAAATCGTCAGTTTTTGGGATTATGGTACTTTAACCACATTCACCTTATACTAGTTCTGTCAGGACGTTAATGATAAACGAGCCAAAAGCTGTCGTAGATTACAGACGTGTAACAGATACAATAATTGTCATGGTGTCTACTCAGTTTTACAAATCAATGAAAGCAGTAATTTAGTCTGGATCACATACAGATAAACAGCTAATAAAGATTTCTTTCTTCAAATGGTTCAAATGGCTCTGAGCAGTATGGGACTTAACTTCGGAGGTCATCAGTCCCCTAGAACTTACAAGGGAACCTTCCCATCGCACCCCCCTCAGATTTAGTTATAAGTTGGCACAGTGGATAGGCCTTTTTTCATAATTCCGCACAACTTCTTCCTGTTTTCTCGACTGATCTGTGTACAGTTTTTCAAGGGCTATCCACTGTGCCAAATTATAACTAAATCTGAGGGGGGTGCGATGGGGAGGTTCCCTTGTTAGAACTACTTAAACCTAACTAACCTAAGGACATCACACACATCCATGCCCGAGGCAGGATTCTAACCTGCGACCGCAGCGGTCACGTGGTTCCAGACTGTAGCGCCTAGAACCGCTCGGCCACCCCGGCCGGCTTTGTTTCTTCCTTTGCCTTCCCCTATATCTCTCTTTTTTTACCTTTATTACTGTTCCTTATTATTTCATGTGTTCCTACCCGTTTTTCTCTGGGGGCATGGATGTGTGTGATGTCCTTAGGTTAGTTAAGTTTAATTTATTCTAAGTTCTAGGCGACTGATGACCTCAGAAGTTAAGTCGCATAGTGCTCAGAGCCATTTGAACCATTTTGAACCGTTTTTCTCTTAATATCTTGCTGTTACGGTCTCACTGAATCACATCAGTCAATAATTTTCTGGTTACCTTCTCCAACAAGTTTTCTTTCCGGAGCCGGCCGCTGTGGCCCAGCGGCTCTTGGCGCTTCAGTCCGGAACCGCGCTGCTGGTACGGTCGCAGGTTCGAATCCTGCTTCGGGCATGGATGTGTGAGATATCCTTAGGTTAGTTAGGGTTAAGTAGTTCTAAGTCTAGGGGACTGATGACCTCAGATGTTAAATCCCATAGTGCTTAGAGCCATTTGAACCATTTTTCTTTCCGAATTGCCTAGTACCTTTTCATTCGTTCTGATCTTTTCTGTCGTTCCTCACCTGTAAATATACTGGTCGGCCAGAACATTATGACAACCCACATAATATCGATACAAACCCGTCCAAGGCGATAGCAGCGTCACCTGGCGAGGAATGACAGTAGACACACGGAGGGTGCATCTAGTATCAGTGAGCGTGCTGAGCGTGCTGTCCGTGTGTAGAATGGGGACAGCGCGTAATCTATCTGAGTTTGCCCGAGGGAAGACTGTGATGGCGCGGAGGCTCGGCACGAGCATTTAGGAAACTGCACGTCTTGTCGGGTGTTAGAGGAGCCATGTGGTGAGTGTCTTCAACACGTGGCGAAACCAAGCTGAAATCACGTTCAGACGTCGTGGGGTTGGGCGACCACCCCTCATTACAGACATCGAACGTCGTAGGCTGTGTAGACTGGTAAAACAGGACAGGCGGCGAACTTTGGCAGAACTAACATCAGACTGTAATGCTGGGCAGAGAACAAGTGTGTCTGAACAAACAGTGCTCCGAACACTCCCAACGATAAGCCTCTGTAGCCGACGACCCATGCTTGTGTCAATTTTAACATCACGACATCGGCAACAACGACTGAAAATTACATGTGACTATCGGCAATAAACATTGGTGCAGCGGCAGAGCGTTGCATGGTGTGATGAATCCCGATACCTTCTTCATCATGCCGATGGAAGAGTGCGAATCCGCCGTCTCCCAGGAGAGCATTTCCTTGACGCCTGTACTGCGTGATGGAGATAAGCTGTCGGCGGCTCCATTATGCTCTGGGGAAAATTCGCATGGACATCCATGGGTCCAGGTGAGCTCGTGCAAGGCACCATGACGGCCATGGAACATCAACACTGGTTGCAAACTACGTACACCCCTTCATCATTATCATGTTTCCCGGTGGCAGTGGCCTTTCTGAACGTGATAATGCGCCATGTCACAAGGCCTGGATTGTGATGGAATGGTTCGAGGAACACAGTGGCTTATTCCAGTTGAAGTGCTCGCCTCCCAACTCGCCAGATTTGAACCCGATAGAAAACATCAAAGATGTGATTGAACGTGGCCTTAGAGCTCATCGCTCGCCTCCCTGGAATTTACGGGTATCAGGTGACTTGTGTGTGCAGATGTTTTGGCAACTCCCTCCAGCGACCTGCAAAGGCCTCATTGCTTCCATGCCACGACGCGTTGCCGCTGTTATCTGTCCAAATGTGGGCATACTGGCTATTAGGCACATGGTCATAATTTTCGGACTGAGCAGTGTAGCATAGTTATTGTATGTTGTTTGTCAGTTCTTGGTTTAAATCTTACTTTTATGTTTTTTATTTGGTGTAATTTTTGTTTTGTTTTGCAAATCGTTCAGCATTAATACTAGCTCCTTCATAGCCTCCATTATTTCCTTTATCCATCCTATTTTTTGCTTCATGTTGTAAAGTTCCTCTATAATTTTTATTGGTAATTTGGTTTCTGGTGTCCTCACAATGTGACCAAAAAAAGATCCTTTTCTTCCATGTAGTACGTGTAATGGGCTTCAGTTTACTGTAGACCACTTAGTTTGGCACCATCCGTCATTGTCCATCCTTCTGATATTTCTTATTTATATATATTCTAGCTATTCTTCTTTTCACCTTTATGATTTCGTCGATTCTGTTCTTCTGAGTGACTTCGAAAAGACTTTCACCTCCGTATGTCATCTCTGCTTGATCCACAGTTTTGAAATGTTTTAATTTAGTTTTGATTAACAGATATTTTTACTGTGTGTGAGCAACGTTAATTATTGAGCTTTTGTAATTTTATTAGCTGTCTTTAGGTTTCTCTTCCAAGTTGTATGTTATATTTTCTCCTAGGTATTTAAATTGTTTCATTACTTTTTCTTTCTCGTGATTTACTGTTATGTGGTTGATTACTAGCGGATCTGCTACCATCATCTCAGTCTTTTCGAATGATAACTGGTGTCCTATTTTTTATATTATTCTTGTGGGCTTGTTATTTGATTTCTGTCTTCTCGAACGTTATTAGCTGCGAATCCCATGCAATTTAAGTTTATGTGATTTTTCTTGGTTCAGCTTCTTATGGTTTTAAGAACTTACTTGTACCATTCTTTCATCACGTACTCCAGGGCACAGTTGCAAATTAATGGTGATAAACCACCTCCGTGACTTAATCCTGTTTTATTCGTAAATTCCTCAGATATTTCTCCTCTGAACTTTACTTTAGATTTGGTGCTCGATAGAGCTAATTTTATATTTTTTATTAGTTTGGATTCATTCCGAAACTCCTTTATTATGGAATATAACTAAGGTTATGATATGTTATTTTTGTCTTCTTTGGTCGTAATCCACTACCAGTTTCAAAGTGATTATCTGTTTTGGGCAGCTTTTCCTGGGCCTGAATCCTCCTTGGTATTCTCCTACTTCCAGATCACGTTGATCTTTACAACGATTGTATATAATTCTTGACATGTGGTATACGAAAGGGAAATTCCTCTGTAGTTGACTGGATTTGATTTGCCTTCTTTTCTGTGTAATAGATGGATTGACTATAGCCGTAGCCAAACGTTCTGATAGTTCTTCTTTCTTTCAGATTTTTACTGTGCATTGGTGTAATGATATCTTCACTGGTTTTGCTGCATATTTTCAAATTTCCGCAAATTTTAGAACTTTTCCATTTGGTTTGCACTAGTTTAGCTCTTTCAAAGCTTTGTAGACTTCATGTATTGCGGGAGGCTTTTTTCTGCTGGTGTTTTAATAGGGATATTTGTGTTTATTTGAAGCATTTCTGGGAAATCTTAACAATTTAGTAATTTTTTAAATTTTTTGCTAAAATTTCTGTATTTTTTATGTCGCTGTGAGCTATCTTATTATTTTTATTCTTTAACATCAATGCTGGAGGGTTGTATTTTTGTAGTTGTATTCTAAATATTTGGTAACAGTCTCTTGAATTTCTTCTCTAGCTATTTCTTTCTATCATTAGAAGTATACCTGTTTGGTACCGTTGTTTAATCCTTCTCATTACTTTTTGTGTTATCTTCCTTTGTTCTGTAGGTCCCAAGTGTGATTCTTTTGTGTTTGACTCTGAAACCTTAACCACGTTTGGTGTCTATTTACCATTGTTTTATCACACTCATCGTTCCGCCAATGGTGTTTTTTCCTTGGATTTTTTGGGGCTTCTTGTCCACGCGTTTGTTCAACTGGGAAACTATTTCCTCTGTGTTATCCATTACTTTTATTTCCCTCGTTTGTTCTTCGCATTCCTTGTCATTTGTCAATTTATGAGGGTCGTTGGCTCTATCCTTTTTTGAAGTGGAATTTTCTCTTTGTCAATGGCTTGAATTCAGTTTTTATTTTTATCATGTCATGATCTGATCCAGTACCTGTTCCTCTCGGAACTTTCACGTTATATATTTCCCCGGTATAATTTTTATCCATAAAGATATGACCCAGTTGCCATTCTACGTTTTCCGGTCTGGATGTTTCCAAGTTTTGAGCTTGTTGGGTCTTCTCTAGAAGTATGTCGACGTTGAGATCATGTCATGATTTCTGCAGATTTCCACCAGCGTCATGCCATTCCTGTTTGCTCTTCTTTATGCTGGCCATTTTCCCATTATGTCTCAATATTTTCCCTCTCCCAACTGGGCATTAAAATCTCCAGTTAGATTTTGTGGTATTTTTATTTATCCTGGCGGTCGTCTGATGTAAAAGCTCCCAAAATCCATCTACTTCTTCTCTGTGTTCTTTCTCATTATTTTATCATTAGTTGGGGCGTGATCATTTATTGTTTTGTATATTTTATTTGCAGGTTTTGTAGTTAGTGTTGATAGCCTGGGAGAATATCCATCCCGTCTTGAATCTAAATTTTGATCTTCTCTCAGTACTGGGTGTCTTCAGATGCTTCGACTCATCTAAGTTACTTTTCAAGTGACTGCCCACCGTTCCTTGGCAATTGGCAAGAGATGGATTTTTCCTTAAAAGCTTCGAGTTACAGCTACGATTGTTAACCGTAGGCGTCGTTGTGTGTGTGGTCCGCGAGAGCTATTTTATTTCGCTGAAGTCCGCCGGCACGCTTATGAGGACTCACTTTCCCCGCTTTGGACGCACCACGGCACCTTCCGCCTACTACGACTGCGTAGCAGTTTCGTAGCTCTACCTACTTACTACGGTTTATAGGAAGTGAAAAGTGTAGTTCAGTCGTCATGTGATAATGTTAGACTCTCTGGCAATCCACCCACATCTTTTAACTGTGTGTTAACTTACCCTAGGGAATACTTTCGTTCTAGACGTCCAATTTAAATTAATTTCAAGTTTAGTCCACCGTATCTTAAAATTAGCCCATTGTAGAATATTGTACTGTTTATGAGATAAATCAGTCCTTTATAAACTTCAGATTGTAGTGTATGTTTTCAAATAAACAACGTGAAGCTTAACTTTGAGACGATTCAGTTCTTATGTGGGTGACTATGAAAATAGTGATGCAAAGCACAATCAAAGCCACTATGATGAATATGAGTTCGGATGTTAGATTTACCATGTATTTCAACCCACATAAATTCGTCTCAGTCGGCAGAGAAGTAAATAATATGTTTCCCATCAAGTTCGATTCTTACCAATACGTAAACCACTGAATCAAATGAATAATTTCAAAAACGCTGTTGCAGGGCCTCTTGCGGCCAATACGAGAGAAAAAAGACGATAGAAGAATAGCAGGAGTGATTACAGCGACTAGTGCTTCAGCTTAAACTGTCATCAGTTATTTCAGTTATGCGGCAAACATAATGTATATGCATTTCCAAGAAACAGTAAATAAAATTCTTCTCTCACGTAAAATATATTCAGTTTCTTCAATTAAAAATCACTCTCTATTTTAAATATCCCATATATACTTACTCTGACATCTTTACTTCATGAAAATGAAATACATCTTTCGATGAAAACTAATATTTGTCCTCTCAATAAATCAGCTTACTACTCTCAGATGATAATATTCAACTCCCAATAAAGTAATGTCCGCGATCTGTAGTCAACATGAACTAGCTGTTTAATCCATTAATCACAACATCAAATTATACAGAGCGCGACAGTTGGGACTGGGTTGTTTGGGGGAAGAGACCAAACAGCGAGGTCATCGGTCTCATTGGATTAGGGAAGGACGGGGAAGGAAGTCGGCCATGCCCTTTCAAAGGAACCATCCCGGCATTTGCCTGGAGCGATTTGGGGAAATCACTGTGCGACAGTACCTAATGGTTTTCTACTGATGAGTTGCTCTTGTAAACAGTATCCCACACCAGCAAACCAGTTGCGTCTTTACCTGTGATTATTCGTACTTTATGTGCTGGAGCTATGCACTGCTCTATTTAAAAAGAACAGCTCGATTTAGTTATACAGTCGAGCCGCGCATATCCGCTTTCATGCCCCGCATCTAAAATGCTGCAACCAGAAGTCTGTAGCTGTGATACTACAATCAAATAGTACAGGGTTATTACAAATGATTGAAGCGATTTCATAAATTCACTGTAGCTCCATTCATTGACATATGGTCACGACACACTACAGATACGTAGAAAAACTCATAAAGTTTTGTTCGGCTGAAGCCGCACTTCAGGTTTCTGCCGCCAGAGCGCTCGAGAGCGCAGTGAGACAAAATGGCGACAGGAGCCGAGAAAGCGTATGTCATGGTTGAAATGCACTCACATCAGTCAGTCATAACAGTGCAACGACACTTCAGGACGAAGTTCAACAAAGATCCACCAACTTCTAACTCCATTCGGCGATGGTATGCGCAGTTTAAAGCTTCTGGATGCCTCTGTAAGGGGAAATCAACGGGTCGGCCTGCAGTGGGCGAAGAAACGGTTGAACGCGTGCGGGCAAGTTTCACGCGTAGCCCGCGGAAGTCGACGAATAAATCAAGCAGGGAGCTAAACGTACCACAGCCGACAGTTTGGAAAATCTTACGGAAAACGCTAAAGCAGAAGCCTTACCGTTTACAATTGCTAAAAGCCCTGACACCCGATGACAAAGTCAAACACTTTGAATTTTCGGCGCGGTTGCAACAGCTCATGGAAGAGGATGCGTTCAGTGCGAAACCTGTTTTCAGTGATGAAGCAACATTTTTTCTTAATGGTGAAGTGAACAGACACAATGTGCGAATCTGGGTGGTAGAGAATCCTCACGCATTCGTGCAGCAAATTCGCAATTCACCAAAAGTTAATGTGTTTTGTGCAATCTCACGGTTTAAAGTTTACGGCCCCTTTTTCTTCTGAGAAATAAACGTTACAGGACACGTGTATCTGGACATGCTGGAAAATTGGCTCATGCCACAACTGGAGACCGACAGCGCCGACTTCATCTTTCAACAGGATGGTGCTCCACCGCACTTCCAACATGATGTTCGGCATTTCTTAAACAGGAGATTGGAAAACCGATGGATCGGTCGTGGTGGAGATCATGATCAGCAATTCATGTCATGGCCTTCACACTGTCCCGACTTAACCCCATGCGATTTCTTTCTGTGGGGTTATGTGAAAAATTCAGTGTTTAAACCTCCTCTACCAAGAAACGTGCCAGAACTGCGAGCTCGCATCAACGATGCTTTCGAACTCATTGATGGGGACATGCTGCGCCGAGTGTGGGAGGAACTTGATTATCGGCTTGATGTCTGCCGAATCACTAAAGGGGCACATATCGAACATTTGTGAATGCCTAAAAAAACTTTTTGAGTTTTTGTATGTGTGTGCAAAGCATTGTGAAAATATCTCAAATAATAAAGTTATTGTAGAGCTGTGAAATCGCTTCAATCATTTGTAATAACCCTGTATATGCATCGGATACAATTACCAGTTAATAAAATACACAGAAATACAAAATAAATGTGAAGTGAATAATTTAATATCGAAGGTTCTATTTTAACATATGTAAATGATGTAGACGACAGAGCATTATGCAGAATACTGTTTATTCATGAAAGACATCTAAAAAAAACAGAATAGTGTTACAACTTTATCAAATTAAACTATGGAAATTAAACTACCCTTACCAAATGCAATAAAATTACGTTGAGAACGAAAGAGAATGGTAGCAAAATCCCCAAACCAAATAGTCATCAGAGATACTGGAAAACTAAGAACATTACGTGATCCCAATACATGAAATATTCAACAGCTCGAAACAGTTCAGAGTTCAACATGATGATTCACAAATTAACACATGTGTACAAAGACTAGTACCTCATGCTCTGTCTGTCATCATTTCCGTAATACAACCAAAAAAAGTTAGTCCTATATTAGAGCATATTCGGACCTTTCGAAATATACTGAAGCGCCAAAGAAACTGGTATACGCTCGTCTATTCATATGCAGAGATATGTAAACAGGCAGTATACGACGCTGCTGTCGCCAACGCCTATATAAGACAAGTGTCTGGAGCAGTTGTTAAACCGATTATTGCTGCTACAATGGTAGGTTATCAAGATTTAAGTGAGTTTGAACTTAGTGTTGTAGTCGGCGTACGGCCGTTGGGCACAGCTTCTCCGAGGTAGCAACGAAGTGGGGATTTTGCCCGTATGACCATTTCACGAGTGCAGCGTGAATATCAGGAATCCGGTAAAACATCAAATCTCCGACATCGCTGCGCTCCGGAAAAGATCCTTCAAGAACGGGTCCAATGACGACTGAAGAGAATCGTGCAACGTGACAGAAGTGCTGGTGCTGATTCCGCATTTAACATTTGACGATGCCACTATGGCTGCAGTACATTAGGACTTTGTTTTTATGAAACAGGTATGCCTCTTCATATTTAAAGCGCACAAATGTAAGTATTGTCGGTACTACTTTTCATTATGGTCTATGTATTGTTCTTAAGCTGTAGACAGTTTGCCAGTGTATTTATGTTTTCCCCATTTTTGCTGCAGATCTGATGATGGTCATTAAAGACCGACACCAGTAATCTGTTAACAAAAAGTTTGTGACCATATACGTAAACTAAAGGAAACTTATTACATATATGGGTCACCGTTTTTTCGCGACAATGAAAGAAGTGCAACCTTTCCGCAAACTGCTGCAGAAGCCAATGCTGGGTCATCAACAAGTGTCAGCGTGTGAACCATTCAAAGAAACATCATCGATATGGGCTTTCGGTGGCGAAGGCCTACCCGTGTACTCTTGACTGCACGACACAAAGCTTTACGCCTCGCATGGATCCACCAACACCGACATTGGACTCTTGATGACTGTAAGCATGTTGCCTGGTCGGACGAGTATCGTTTCAAGTTGTATCGAGCGGATGGATGTTTACGGGTATGGAGACAACCTCATGAATCCATGGACCCTGCATGTTAGCAAGGGAGTGTTCAAGCTGGTGGAGGCTCCGTAATGGTGAGCAACGTGTGCAGTTGGAGTGATATCGGACCCCTCATACGTCTAGATACGACTCTGACAGGTGACACGTACGTAACGTCCTGTCTGATCACTTGCATCATTCATGTCCATTGTGCATTACGACGGACTTGGGTAATTCCAGCAGGACACCATACACGACCAGAATTGGTACAGAGTGGCTCCAGGAACACTCTTCTAAGCTTAAAAACTTCCGCTGGCCACTGAACTCCCCAGACATGAACATTACCGAGCACGTCTGGGAGGCCTTGCAACGTACTGTTCAGAAGAGATCTCCACGCCCTAGTACTCTTACGGATTTAAGGACAGCCCTGTGGGATTCATGATGTCAGTTCCCTCCAACATTGCTTCAGACATTAGTCGAGTCCATGCCTGTTGTGTCCTGTTCACTCGTCTAATATGGGGTGCCTAGGAAACCAGCTTTCTCAGCTAGCTAGACAACAATTCAAAAAAATCGTATTAATAAATTTTAATTACATTATGATAAATGACAATACTTAACTTTGGGAATTTACAATGGTGTGTCGCAAGCAATTGGCGACAGTCAAATAAGAAGTCTCTTCAGTGTATACAACTCCTAATACAAGTGAAACAATACGCTGCTGTAGCGTTTTTAGAACGGCTGGTCTTCAACTGGGCCGCGTCTAGGCGGCGCGGCGCTTAAGTCCTCTTGATGTAGATAGCGCTACAATCTCGTTGTCATCCTAGAGAGGGGTTGGTCAGTGCACTATTGGCTGACGCTGTTCACAGCCCTCTTTGTTCTAACGTTCTTGCTCGTCGTTCCGGCGCTTGACTTTACGCCGGAAAAATGCCACGTCGTGTTGTGGCAGTTCAGCGTACTCGCGGGGGGCCTACACCATATTAGGCAGGTGTACCAGTTTCTTTGGCCCTTCAGTGTATAAAGTTCCTTCGTAGGTTCAAGTATAGTAGCTACTATTCACTGCCCAGAATCAATCACTTACACAATCTAATACCACTCTTTACCATAGGCAGGTCTGCCTCTTTCAAGTGTGAAAGTGCCGCGAATCTCTCCCTTGAGCTCCTCGCTCGAAAAAGTCCCGGTCTCCTCTTAACTCCCGTAGTGCGCTGCTATTTGCTTTTCGATTGGCTGCAGGCCGTCCCCACCAAAACATTTGACTCAACTTGACCAGTTCCCAGACTAAAATAAAAAATTACAGCAATATTTAAATAAAGAATTGTTATTAACATTCAGTCACACTCAGACTATTCACAATAAATATAAATAAAGATTTGTCCACAAATAAATAAGCCAGTATTCTTGCCCAAATGCACTCATGACAAATGACAACAGATTGTCCTTAAATATTGTTTAAACAATTATTTATACCTGCTTGTCAGAAGAGTCCTTTGGCAGTCTTTTACAAGGTGGTGTCAGCTAACATAGTCGCAACAGAATAAACTGAAATATATAAAAAAACGTAATACATCATGAAATAAAATAGATATAAATACGTGGCTTTCAGGAAGGATATCGATAGGGCAAAGCTATCATCGGAGATATTGTTTGTGGAAATCGCATGAAGGGTTTAAAAGTTGTTAATCTGGGTTTCATCATGAAAATGTTTATTCACTGTAAAATATTGACTTCTGTTGTTTTAAAGATAGTGAAAATATTGTTGTGTCCCTGGACGTGCGTCATTTTTCTGAGATCGCAGATGTATTCAGATTTGTGTTTATATTTGACTGTGGATTACTATAGATGCTCAAAGAGCCGTAACTTAGCCATCTTGTAGGTTCTCTGACATTCCGCCATTTTTGATGTCTCTCATGCACAAGGGGCATGTGAGTCGTCCAAATTCACAGCTTTGGGATTTATCCACTTCTGATGATGCTGATTGCCTTCGTAGGTGGACTTACCCATACCAGTCATCCAGCCGAATTTGCTGTGGCACGCCCTGAGCCCTTGGCGCGCTAATATTCAGCCGTACACCAGATTCACCTTACTTTGTACTGGGTGGCCAAATCGCTCACCTACATATGCGTAACGTTGCAAGCGACTTTATCATAATTGTTATTCTTGCGCAGCACGATTGATGGGAGATTACACGGACAAATCACAAGCGCTTCCCTGGAAAGAAACAGCCTTTGATACAATGCAGTTGGCAATCAGGTACTCAACAGCACTGCCAGAGCCTGGGCTGAGATCCTTACAGTAGCAGGAGAATGAAATGTGGAGTATGTTGGTGTTGGCCAGTTGCTGCTCTGTATGCTAATCAAATACCATTAACAAGACATACTGCGGCGGGGCGGGGTCGGTCGTCTCCGTTTTCTCTCTGAATTATTGAAAGTCCACCTACCTCGATATTCCTTCCTTCCGACGTCCCTTCACTCTGTAGTAGCAGATACGTGCTAGGCAGTGCAAAGCAGCGTTGATGAAATCACTACCTAATACCTACCACACAGAGGCCGCGTAACTCGAGTTGAAAGTCGGTTCCTGAAAGTTCATATTTAAAAAATCGGGTGTTCGGAGGATGCAGTCTACTTGCAGAAACCATTTAAAATTTAGATTGAATCTGCTTTTTATTCATACGGAAACACATGAAATGGTTAGCAAGGCCGTATTTAATATGGTAAACTATATCCTTCAAAATTCACTGTCTGTACAACACACTTTTACTCGAAAAGTAGCCAGAATTTTTACAAGTGCGACCCGACTAAGTTTCACGATATAACAGTCACAGATCTACCACTCTTCGCGAGTTAAACATTCGGTCGCTTCAGTGGTCTTCTTAGTATGAAGTGCTCGCCATAGTATTCCGTACAGAGCACGAAATATGCCGTGCTGAATTGTTACTACGGTACGACCAGAAATTTCACACGTTCATAAATCTCCAACTATTTAATTTAGAAACACCAAACTTTCATTAAAATGTTCGTAGCTCCATTCGCTTCAGTCACGACAAGTTCTAACCGAAATGAACTCACTAGTTCTTCATCTTACAGACTATTTTTATGGAGCTATCTAACATTATCCGTAGGCCGGTTAGCAAGCTACTCTCTCGAGCTGCTCTACTCTCTGCCCACCTCACTATATTCACGCGGGAACAGCTTAATTCTGATTGGCTGTTGATTTAAACGACCAGTCAGAATGTTCTTTCCAGATCATTCTCGCGGCAAAGCTTGCCTTATCCAATCACTAATCTGATAGTAATTAATGTCTTTAAAACTTCAGTTTCTAGTATATTGTTTAATTAAAATAAGTGAAATGCGAGATATTCTTCAAATTGATAAATAAACTTATTCCACTTCTAACCTTCATTCTGGCTGCTTTTATACAAAAGCAAGATCACACCGACATACGTCATCTGAATCATGGCTGCGCCATAACTTTCTCACGGTCTATTTGTACAAGGTTTTATAAAAAATAACATATTAAGTTTTACCGTATATCCTACATACACTCTCTCAACCAATCTCACGCACTCACGCAGCAAAATTATAAGCAAATAATAATTCTGAGCGATTTTTGTATTGCATAATACAAAGTACCTGAAGTTTTGAAAATAAAATTCTGATTAATTGATTTTATGCACTGATAACTTTGTAATGACTTAAAATGATACTGAAAGTCAATTTGTTATTGTTCCTAAGTGGGTTTTAAACATAAGCGTCGGTTTAAGACTTTTAGGCAATTTTCACTATCTCCGGAACTATAATAAATAAAAATCTGATATTTTGACAGCATCATTCCATTAATAACAAAAGGCTCTGTAACAAATTTGAACAAAATCGAATAATAACTGATATGGATTATTTAGATTCGTAGAGGGTATGAATTTTCGTACCGACTGAATGTTACTGTGTGCAGTTCTCACGGCAGGCAGGATCAGTTGCACTGTGAGCAAAGCGAAACAAACATAGCTATCCTGGAGCCAGCATACCAAACGGCTGCGTGCCTTACTGCAACGAATGTCATCTCGTAATAACTTGCTACGTTACAATACATTTATTCGATTTAAGTCTTACATGTGAATCGTCTTCACCATGGCCTTATTTAGGGCAGTGGACACAGCACACAGACTTAGAATGAAATGACTCATCCATCTCAGAAGATCATCGGAGTCGTTGTCTCACTCGTGACTGCTTATGAAACACAGTGGCACCATGCAGTGCCAAAGCTGTTTCACAGAGGAAGACTGTACTTTAGTTCCTTCTCTAGATTGTCGCACAAATGACAACATGGTACATACAGAAATAGATGACAGAGCGATAGAAAAACAATTAAAATCGCTCAAAAGATGAAAGGCCACTCGACCTGATGTGATACCAGTTCGATTTTACACAGAGTACGCGAAGAAACTTGCCCCCCTTCTTGCAGCGGTGTACCGTAGGTCTCTAAAAGAGCGCAGCGTTCCAAAAGATTGGAAAAGGGCACAGGTCATTCCCGTTTTCAAGAAGGGACGTCGAACAGATGTGCAGAACTATAGACCTATATCTCTAACGTCGATCAGTTGTAGAATTTTGGAACACGTATTATGTTCGAGTATAATGACTTTTCTGGAGACTAGAAGTCTACTCGGTAGGAGTCATCATGGGTTTCGAAAAAGACGATCGTGTGAAACCCAGCTCGCGCTATTCGTCTACGAGACTCAGAGGGCCATAGACACGGGTTCCCACGTATATGCCGTGTTTATTGACTTCCGCAAGGCGTTTGATACAGTTCCCCACAGTCGTTTAATGAACAAAGTAAGAGCATATGGACTATCAGACCAGTTGTGTGATTGGATTGAAGATTTCATAGATAAGAGGACGCAGCATGCCATTCTAAATGGAGAGAAGTCTTCCGAAGTAAGAGTGATTTCAGGTGTGCCGCAGGGGAGTGTCGTAGGACCGTTGCTATTCCCAATATACATAAATGACCTTGTGGATGACATCGGAAGTTCACTGAAGCTTTTTGCGGATGATGCTGTGGTATATCGAGAGGTTGTAACAATGGAAAATTGTACTGAAATGCAGGAGGATCTGCAGCGAATTGACGCATGGTGCAGGGAATGGCAACTGAATCTCAATTTAGACAAATGTAATGTGCTGCGAATACATAGAAGGAAAGATCCTTTATCATTTAGCTGCAATATTGCAGGTCAGCAACTGGAAGCAGTTAATTCCATAAATTATCTGGAAGTACGCATTAGCAGTGATTTAAAATGGGATGACCATATAAAATTAATCGTCGGTAAAGCAGATGCCAGACTGAGATTCATTGGAAGAATCCTAAGGAAATGCAGTCCGAAGACAAAGTAAGTAGGTTACAGTACACTTGTTCGCCCACTGCTTGAATATTGCTCACCAGTGTGGGATCCGTACCAGATAGGGTTGATAGAAGAGCTAGAGAAGATCCAACGGAGAGCAGCACGCTTCGCTACAGGATCATTTAGTAATCGCGAAAGCGTTACGGAGATGATAGATAAACTCCAGTGGACGACTCTGCAAGAGAGACGCTCAGTAGCTCGGTACAGGCTTTTGTTGAAGTTTCGAGAACATACCTTCACCTAGGAGTGAAGCACTATATTGCTCCCTCGTACGTATATCTCGCGAAGGGACCATGAGGATAAAATCAGAGAGATTAGAGCCCACAGAGGCATACCGACAATCTTTCTTTCCACGAAAAATACGAGACTGGAATAGAAGGGAGAACCGATAGAGGTGCTCAAGGTACCCTCCGCCACACACCGTCAGGTGGCTTTCGTAGTATTGATGTAGATGTAAATAACAGGTGTAGTTCGTACAGTGGCATCGACCACCAGATCGTCGACTGCTTTTTGCAAGGATACTCTTATGGAAATTGAAGGGATGTGTGCAAATAAACACCTACAGCTCTGCATGGGATGGAGATGGGAGTGCAATACTACAGCATGGCCCCTCTACCAGACTTAGGCTGTGGACACCGATGTCTGCTTACAGATGCAAGTCAGGGGCAGTAGCCTTTACCATGCCTCCTGGACACAGTGACAAGTTGGTGGTGCACGAAACACATTCTGTTTGGCTCTGGAAGCCGGAGGTAAAAGTCACCAAGACATAAGATTTGGCAGCTCACAGAGACCAGGTTTGGCAAACAAGGTGGGCAGCAATCTTGAAGACAAAAGTCATCTGGCGAATGGTATATAGAACATCACAGGGTTGGCATTATAGCTGGCTCTGCGTAAGTGAACATTATATGGGCTTGCAAGTCTGAGTACTTATTGCTGTCCTTGTAAGGCAACAACGTTATGTCTTGCTGGGGATGACTGCATGTGTCTTCGTTTTCTAGGCTCATCAGCATTCTTCACCACACCTCAGTGTCACATCAGTGGCTTTCAGTGCTTCAGCTTGGAGCTTTTCCGACATGTCACTGGGCTGATAGGTATTCTTGTAGAAAATTTACTCGTTCTTGTGGCATCATGTTGTGCAGCCAGATAGACATTATGGTCCCTCCTCATTGAGGCCTTTGGTCCTACTAAAAGGAGTTATTCGGCTTGACACTGACTGCCAGAGTTTTTGAGTGTCCTTCTGAGGGATATATTGCCAAATTATGTCCAACTGGCGCCTTAGATTGTCAAAATAACGAGCTAGTTACAGTGTCCTGCCTATAATGCTCCAAACGTTCTCAGTTTGGGAGAGATCCAGCAACCTTGCTGGCCAAGACAGGGTTTGGCAAGCACGCAGACCAGCAGTGCAAACTCTCGTTGTGTGCGCGAGGGCATTATCTTGCTGAAATGTAGGCCGATCAGGAATTGCCATGAAGGGCAATAAAACAAGGCGTAGAATATCGTCGACGTGTCATTGTGCTGGAAGGACGCCGCGGATGACAACCAGAGGGGTGCTGCTATGAAAAGGAAAGGTACCCCAGGCCATCACTACTGTTTGTCAGACCGTATGGCGGGCGACAGTGAGGGAGGTGTCCCACTGCTGTCCAAGGCATCTCCAGTCACGTCTTCGGCCTAGAATCTCATTGACTGGTGTCGAATAGTCTTCAGCGATAAGCCCCGCTTCGAACAGAATCCCAATGGCCAGCGAAGATGTGTTTGGAGGCACCCCAGACAGTTGTGAGACACCAATTTGACTGTCGCCCTTCGTATCGTCCGACAACCAGGAGTGATGGTCTGAGGTGCTCTTTCTTCCCCTAGCATAACCCCTTCGTTTTTCTAGAAATTTTGGAACGTCACAGTCTTACAATTTAAGCCCTGACTATTCTATCTGCGAGTGGTTTCCCAATTTCTCAGATGGAAAGCTCGCACATAAGTCTTTGATGGGTTTTGTTGAAGCTGGTTTATTCTGTACTATTTTGACAGATCTTCAAGAACACTCTTTAGGGTGATTTCTATTGAATCGAAGCTTGTGGGTTGGGTTGCCAGACGGAGATCATCAGCAGACAAGAAACTCCTGCTGTTGGGGACGATCGGTTGGTTGTTAGTATATATACCGAACAAAACTGGAGCCAACACACTTCTCTGGGGAAGGCCATTTTTCTGCAGCCTCCATCGGCTGTGCTGTCCTTTGAGGTCAACGAAGAAACTACGTTTCTGCAGAAGACTGGACATGAGCCTGGTGAGGATGAAATCCTTGGTAGGTTGTAGACTTTGTTTAATAGTAATTGGTGGTTGACGGTGTCGTGTGCTGCTGTCAAGTCCACGACTACCACTCCTCTCACCTTTCAGGCTCCAAAGCCACCTTCTATGAACTGTGTAAGGCTGAGTAATTGTCCTGTGCAGCTTTTACCAGGGCGGCATCCAGCTTGCTGAGGTATAAGCAAGAGACCAGAAACATGTGGGAGACTGTTCGAGATTATTGTCTCTAGCAGTTTGTAGAGGTGACAGAGCAGTGCGATTGGTCTAAAATTCTTTGGATTTTCTTCTTTAGCATGTTTCAGTATAGCAATTACTGAGCTATTCCGAAATATCTTTGGAATTTGACACCTTTCAACACATTTATTGAAGATTTGGAGAATCCATTCCTTTTTTGCTCATCCATGAAAGAAACCTCCCCAAAGATTGCGATTGAAAAAAGCAATCGGGAGTACCCTGGGCCTCAAGAAATGACGGCTGATCCTTTCACGCCAGAAACATCCATATAAAAGCTCCTTTTAGGGCCACAGCTAAGGGTTATCTCAAATGTGTTAGTATAACTAAGCATTATGGTGTTTAAGGTGAAAAAAATCTACTTAAAATATCTACATAAACGAAAAACATTTAAAAGAAAAAAGTCCTCTTAGTCCATCTGGCCATCTGTCACACAGATATATGTTCATCTGGAATCCAGAATGCAGATGCTATTGTCTGTTACACTATGATGCATTGCTGGATCACAAATTTTTTAATTTATATTTTTGAACTACACTACCGCACCAAAACACTACACTACACTACCCACGACACTAGGCTACACTGTAAAGCAACTGCATTTCTATACTTGGTCATAGAACGAAGCTAATTTTCTCATTTGTCTGAATAGTTAGCCCCCGGCGCGCTGAAGTACAACTCGATTCACAGGGGCTGTTGTGCTGTGCCACCCCAGGTGCAGAAATTGGGAGATGACTGTCAGGGTCTCAGTAAATCCTTCCTGCTCCTCCCTGAGGCTCATCTCCTCACTGCTTTAAGAAGACTGTTGCAGGTGGATGTTCTGCCGTGGTGCGTCTCGTTGTCATATGTATGTCCTCTTCTAGTTTGTCTCTCAGCCATGTCGGCTTTTAGTTGATAAGCTGGTAGTTTAGCAGTCAGCGAGTTCAGCTTATGCCACAGTTCCTCAATTCTTATTATGTTACAGATTGTTGTATCACCAAAGGCGTTCCTGTCCCGGTCTGTAACACGTTCCAGGACGATGTTGTCCGGTATGCCGACTGCTCCACATTCACAAGTGTCTGTGGCGCGTTTTCGTATTTTCAGTAGGTAGCTTGGATATGGATCATGTCCCGACAGCTAGTTTACAGCTCCCTTGCTCGGAAGACAGTATGACATTCTTGATCTTTCCTCTGTGTTAGGTTGAAATGGTTCAAATGGCTCTAAGCACTATGGGACTTAACATCTGAGGTCATCAGTCCCCTAGACTTACAACTACTTAAACCTAACTAATCTAAGGACATCACACACATCCATGACCGAGACAGGATCCGAACCTGCGACCGTAGCAGCAGCGCGGTTCCGGACTGAAGCGCCTAGAACCGCTCGGCCACAGCGGCCGGCTCTATGTTTGGAAGTAACTAGTAAGTTCTCCTAGTTGTTTCTGTCCTGTGCCAAATATCTTGTCAGTCTCTGTCAAGGCTAGTCTTTATTTTCTTATTCGATATGGCACTTGTGCCCAATACCTTATTTACCTTATCGTATTCGCTTTTTTTTTAGCCAATGTTGTGCACCACAATTTCTTACGATCAGAGTTAGCAAGCCCAGTTTCACCAGCAGCGCCTTAATCATTGTTGGTCTATGCGAGCCTGTCAGGGGCAAGATCACACTTCTCTGTGCTCGCCTTAGAGCCTGTGCTGTCCTTAACTAGGACCCGAACGCTCGATCCGTGGCCTACAATAACAATTAAGATTGCGCTGTGGTATGTCCTTATTGCAATTAGTGGTAGCTGAAAACTTCTTTGGCCAGTTGTTGCTATTTTGTTCAGGAGTTTAATGCCTCTCTGGCATGAATGTTCTGCTTTTCGTCAATGATTATACCTAGGTACCTATACACTTCCTTTCTTTTCACAGGTTGGTCGTTTATTCTGCTCATGATGTTTCTCGTTATTGATAATGTTTCTTTTAGCAACACATAAACCATTTTGTGTGCTGCTATCGTTGGTTTGTTTTCTATTCTTGGTATCGATTAATTGCTATTTTAAATATTCTCTAGTCGTTGCAGACCATTTTATTTAGAAGTGCTGGGGTTTAGACATCTCTTAGGAGAACTGTTTACAAAAATTTCAACTCTTGGTCAGGATGAGTGATAGCTTGCATAACTCCTGAAGTGATGTGTTATACTTCCAACAGGCTTACTTGAAAACCTAAAGTACCGGGTGGTTATAATTAAACTTTCCCTGTTTAACATGCTATAACACGGAAAGTAATTACCGTTAGAGTACCAAACTTTGTAGCATTAATGTCAAGGACACGGGGAAGAGAAATAATGCAGAATCAGTTGAGCTCAAACACTTTTAATGTGCTGCTACGGTACATCATACCATTACGTACCGGTACCATTACTGCAACAGAGAGGCTCAATATGGTACCCATCAGTATCCAGAAGATTAATTTTAATTTTAATTTTAATAACTAACAGCCTCAGTTGCACCGTTTACCTAGAATTTACCTAGGTTTCAGTCGGGATAACCTAACCTTCTTCAGAATAACAGTAACTACCGTTTGTCCATAGTGGACATCGTCAAGCTAAAACTACAAATCCAGAAGCCATCGTCAGACTGCAAAAAGTTATCTGAAACTGCCTCTGCCCCAATTCGCGACCGCGATGCGACAGCCACGAGTGCTGTACAGCAACTGACCGTAGCGTCATGAGGTCCGCCTAGGCGGTCACAATACCTTGCGCCTACGCGTAAGCTGTATGATAGTTACTTGCTGGGACAAGGCGCGAACTTAACTCCTGACCTTGAATTTACTAGTAAAGTGAAATAAAAGGTGTAACTGAGGAAAAGGGCGTATTTGTTATCCTGTGCAGAACGTACTTAGATCGACTGCCTTAACATTATGAAGTATTCAGTGGTCATGATATGCGTAAGACATCATTTGCTTACAAGGTATGGCATGTCCACTATGGACAAACGGTAGTTACTGTTATTCTGAAGAAGGTTGGGTTATCCCGACTGAAACCTAGGTAAATTCTAGATAAACGGTGCAACTGAGGCTGTTGGTTATTAAAGTTAAAATTAATATTTATACAGTTGCTGACAGGACCGCGAAATGTTGAAGATATTTAAGTATTCAGAAGAGTCTGGAAGCTCAGTATTGTATTCTGCACAGCAGAACGATGCATGTCCTTCGATATACTGGCTACCTCTCTTGATATGCTGCGCTTGAAATCTCCACATGTGTGTATGTTCCCCTCATAAACTCTGTCCTCCAGGTAGCCCCACAACCAGAAATCGCAGGGAATGAGATTAGCTGACCGTGCTGGTCAAGCTTTTGGAAACGATCGGCTGATAATTCGATCGTTTCCAAATGTGCTTCGGAGTTGAACTTCACGAGCAAAGCGCGGTGGGGCCCCATCTTGCATGAAAACTGTTGCGTCTCTCTCCTATAGGGCTGGTATGACATACTGGCGAAGCATATCGCAGTAACGCTGGCGAGTCACACTGCACGTCTTTGGTCCTTGAGCGCAAACCTTTTCAAAAAGAATGGGCCAATGAGAACGTAGCCGTGAAGCCACACCATACGGGACACGTTCACCATAGAGGAGAGATACATGCACAGTGACTGGAGGTGAAGTTCCTCGCACTCAGCAATTCCGCGTGTTCACCTCACCCGTCACAGAAAAATTAGCTTCGTCTGTCCATAGGATGGTCCAGGGCCAGCCTTCGTAAACTTCAATCCTTGCGAGAAAGTGGAGAGCGAAGTCAACACGTCGTTGTGCGTCTTGTGGTACAAGCTGCTGTACGATATGGATCTTGTACGGATACCATTTGAGAAATACTCGAAGGACCTTCCATACAGTGGACCATTGGATATTCAACTGTCGTGACACAGCACGCAAACTGTCTCACGATCTGGAATTGCGTGCAGCGTTGTCTGCCATAGCAACAGCGATTTCATCAACCAATTGTGGTGCATCCGGTCGTCGGCCTCTTCCCGGAGCGACGCCCAGTTCTCCAGGTGATTCGAACTTCTTCACCATGCCCCCGACAGCAGGTGGAAAAAGAGGACCCTTCCATAATCCTTTCAGCCGGCGGTATTCTCAAATTGCAGGTGTAGCATTACTCTTGTTTTGATAATAGAGCTTCACCAATAATGTCCTGCTCCTTTTGCCCAAGCTCATGTTGACACGTCAACAAGTGCACTGCGACAAGTCAGGTGTGTGAGACTATGAATCAAGATGACTGATCACGGCACCTGGTGGCCGTAGTTGGAACTGGACGATGACGCTGTGACTCATGGAAATCATGCACCCCATACTCTAGACATTAATGCTACCAAGTTTGGTACTCGTACGGTAATTAGTTTCCGTGTTATAACGTGTTAAACAGGGAATGTTTGATTGTAACCACCCGGTACTCATCACCTCGTAATTTTCGTGTCACAACCCGCTTGCAACACAAATTTCATTGAGGAGGATGTCGTAGCTGTTTTTCTCTTCCGGCACAATTAGAGATAGTGGTCTTATTTAGGACCATCGTCTTCAACACTAGAGTTGCTTCAAAATTATTCTTGGTGTGAAGAATGATGCAACACGTCGATGAATTTTTGTTTAGTTAACATCCGAATTACCTCTATATGACAATGGGATTCTCGTATCTCCTACAACAAATGAGTATAAACTTCCTTTCCTCCAAGTTTACTCACGCTTTCATTATTATTTCAAGATAGCTGCACTGGAACCTTTCAGAGAGTACATCTTCTTTAAAGAAAGTAGTTTTTATCATTATTGAAATGATTTTCGTAAAGAAGAGACAGTTTCTGTATTCTTCATCACAGAACGGTACCATCTGCCATGAGAGCCTTTGTGCTCTTCTTCATTGACATTAGCTTGAAATGCTTGCTCTCTATGGACCTCTCATTATAAAAATTGCTGGGAAACTACACAGAGCTTGCTTCCAAGACCACTATTACGTATTAACTATCTGATAATTGTCTCGGAAACTTTTTGCAGTGTAAAGCAATTGCTGCAGAATATTCACAAGTTTTAGTTCATTCTCTAAGGGAAAAGACGTCCCAGAAGACAGAGAATTTCATCTTACGTGTGCACACATCCGGATCAGATTTGTTTTTCAGAGACAATTCAAAGTGTTTCCTATGCATAGATTATTCTTTGGTTCAAAAGCTATGTGATGCACATTCATCCCTCTAAGGTGACACTGTCTGCAAAAGCCTCAACATTTCATGTGTGATCATCACCCTGATCGAGTAAAAATATGAAACTCTGTAAGATAAGTCATGACGTGAATTCGAACTGCGTGTAGAATACGAAAAAAGTAACGAAACTGTGAACCGATCGCCCCAACTAGTTTTTGTCGTGCTGATACGGCACATGATTCTTGACCTCTGATGGACGACTGCCATGTTACTACTCATGTTCACTGCGACATCTCCTTCCAAATGTATCACTCATTTGCTTACTTTTTTGTGGAAAACCTCGTACAGTCGACATTAAATATATGCTAATCTGGTATTCATCACACCCAAGAAAACGTTCACTTAATTTGCCGAAGAACTATTCTGTTATCACGAAATGTTTGCACAATCAGAACAATAATACTAACATAAGATTATCTTTGACAAATTCATACAACTGGTATCTTTAAATGATTTAGGTCATTGTGGCACGATTTTATCGACGTGTCTCCAAAAACAAGAACTCATCTCCAAAGTTAGATTGTGGAACACTAGCAAAAACAATCATATACGATGGTTCAACACATTGCCAGCCAAAAATTTCTATAGCAGTGGGAATAGGAGGAAGTCGGAGGCGCGAAATATGGCGGCTAGGATTGATGTTCCAACTTTTTTCTTTTTTAACTTCGCCTCTTCCCTCGTATTTTTTCATTTACTTGGTCTAGAAGATTTGCGTTGTATATCATCATCACATATAGGGTATTCTACGGCTTGCACTGCTTCTCACTTTCAGTAATCTACTTCCTCCGATCACGCTAGACTCCTTCTTTTAGTCCTCTGGCATCCATCGCGTCACGGACATCCCAAGCAGCTCTCGCATTCATCTTCCCTCAGGGGTCTACTGCCACAGACTTTATGGCTATCGCTATTATCCATCTGTTCCAGATGTCAAAACCATTTTAGACGTCTCAATTCTATGGTGTCTATTATTGATTTATCGACACTCATAACCTTATTTTACCCTTCTCAAGGAGGTAATTAAGAAGAGTACTTTTATCGTGTTAGAAAATACTGGCCATTACATTTCATTTTCGCCTTTTGTGGTGCAGTGCCATCGGTAGCCATACACAACTTGGAATACTGTTTCATTTATGTTGTGCAATATTGGACCAACGTATCATTAGTAATAAAATTCCGGTGTTCAGTATGTTGAATTTCTTTCTATGAAGTTCAAAAAAAACTTTTACGCATTTAATTATGGTTAGCAAATGCAGCAGTAGCCATGTAGAAGCCGTCTACATGTACAACCACATTTGCTTGACTACCCTGAAACTCAAACATAGGTGCTGGCAGAGGGTTCATCGAACCACGTCCAGACTATTTCTCTATCGTTCCACTCTCTAACAGCGCGCGAGAAAAGCAAACACTTGAATGTTTCCGTGCGAGCTCTGATTTCTCTTATTTTATTAGGATGATCATTTCTCCCTATGTAGGTGGGTGCCAATAAAATGTTTTCGCATTCGAAGGAGAAAGTTGGTGATTGAAATATATTGAAAAGGTCTCACCACAACGAAAGAGGCCTTAGTTTTAATGACTCCCAATCCAACTCGCTTATTATATCCGTGACACGCTCTCATCTTTTCGCGATGGTACAAAACGAGCTGTCCTTCATTGAACTTTTTCGACGTCCTTTGTCAATCCTTCCTCCTAAGGATTCCATACCGTGCAGTAATACTCCAGAAGAGGATGGAAAAGAGTGGTGTTGGCAGTCTCTTTAGTACATCTGTTGCATCTTCTAAGCGTTCTGCAAATGAAACGCAATCTTTGGTTCAACATCCCCAGAATACTATCTATGCGATCATTCCAATTTACATTGTTCTTAATTGTAATCCCTAGGTATTTAGTTGCATTGACAAACTTTGAATTTCTGTGATTTATTGTGTAATCGAAATTTACCGGATTCACTTTAATACTCATTTAGATGATTTCGGTTTCCATTATTTAGAATGAACTGTCACTTCCGCACAATAGAGAAAACTTGCCTCAATCATTTTATAATTAGTTTTTATCTTCTGATCATTTTACTATACGATAAATGACAGCATCATCTATAAACAATGCAAGATGGCTACTCAGGTTGTCTTCTAAATCATTTACATGGATTAGGAACAACAGAGTGCTTAAAACACTGCCTTATTGGTCGCCAGATAACAGTTCTGCTTTACTCGAAGACTTTCCCTCATTTACTAAGAACTGTGATCTTTCTGACAGGAAATAACGAATCTAATCTCACAACTGAGACCATACTCCACAGGCACGTAATTTGGTTAGAAGTCTCTTGTGAGGAACGGTATGAAAAGCCATTTTGAAATCTAGAAATATGGCATCAATCTGAGATCCCATGTCGGTAGCAGTCATTACATTGTTAGAATAAAGAGCTAGTTGTGTTACACAAGAAAGAGATTTTCTGAATACAAGCTGACTACTTGGCAATAGATAGATTTTTGAGGCAATTCGTAATGTTTGAACACAGTATATGTTTCAAAATCCTACTGCAACTGGACGTCAGTGACACTGGTCTGTAGTTCAGCAGTTTCCTCCTATTTCATTTCTTGAGTATTGGTCACACTTGTGTAATTTTCCAGTGTTTGGGAACGGATCTTTCGTCAAGCGAATAGTTGTAAATGACTGGTAATTGTGGAGCTATTATATCTGTATACTCCGAAAGGAACCTAACTGGTATACAATCCGGACCGGAAGATTTGAATTTATAAAGTGATTTAAATTGCTTCCCTACACCGAGGATATCTACGTGTAAGTTACTCATGTTGGCAACAGTTCTTGATTCGAATTCTTGAATATATTTTTCTTCTTCTTTGATGGAGGAATTTTGGAAAGCAGTATTTAGTAACCCCACTTTAATGCACTATCGTCGGTAACATTATAATTGCTGTCGTTCAGTAGAGTTATTGAAGATGACTTGTTGCTGGTGGACTTTACACACGACCAGAATCTCCTTGGATTTCGACCAGATTTCAAGACAGAATTCTGTTGTGGAAACTTTTAAAAGCGTTTCAGTCGTCGTCGATTTCCTTGGATTCCAGCCACATCTTGTCTATGCTTATATAGTTCATTTGTAAGAAATGGAGACTGTCTCTTAGGAAAGTGTCAAGCGAAATTTTTATCTGCTTTTTAACATAGATTTTTAGTGAATTTGGATGTTATCGTATTCAGTCTTGCTGCACCGATGTTGTGGTCATTAAACACTGTATCCGTCATGATGCTTCCCATTTGCTCGTTTTCTTTTTTTTTTTTTTGACAGGTCCAGTACGTTTTCGCAACCATTTAAACTTCAAGTGGGTTCCTTAAGTAATTGCTCAACATAATCTCGGAGAAAGCATTTAGTACAATTTGTCCACGACTGACTTTCAACATTTTTTTTAACAGTTTATCGGCTGTTCAGAAATAGCGATGTCTTTCTGCTAATACGGCTATGACATCGTCTATTTCATATATCTAGTTCCGTTTTGTAGGGGGTCTCATTATATTAACAATAGGTTTCGGATGGCAAGAATCCATCGACAAGTTTGCTACGGAAAATTAAAACGTATGTTTTCTGATGTTAATCTGCAAACTGTACAAGAAGTCTCCTTACATCACTGAAGTGTTGCACTGCTTGGAACCAGTGATTAAGACACCACTGGTGTACCATGAAAATTACATGAATAACTGTAATTTCTAATGCCTATGCTGTATACAGCGTGGTCCATTGATCGTGACCGGGCCAAATATCTCACGAAATAAGCGTCGAACGAAAAAACTAAAAAGAACGAAACTTGTCTAGCTTGAAGGGGGAAACCAGATGGCACTATGGTTGGCCGCTAGATGGCGCTGCCATAGATCAAACGGATATCAACTGCGTTTTTTAAAAATTGGAACCCCCATTTTTTATTACATATTCGTGAAGTACGTAAAGAAATATGAATGTTTTGGACCACTTCTTTCGCTTTGTGGTAGATGGCGCTGTAATAGTCACAAACATATGGCTCACATTTTTAGACGAACACCTGCTAACAGGTAGTTTTTTAAAATTAAAATGCAGAACGTAGGTACGTTTGAACATTTTATTTCGGTGGTCCAATGTGATACATGAACCTTTGTGAGCGCGAGATTAGCCGAGCGGTCTCAGGCGCTGCAGTCATGGACTGTGCGGCTGGTCCCGGCGGAGGTTTGAGTCCTCCCTCGGGCATGGGTGTGTGTGTTTGTCCTTAGGATAATTTAGGTTAAGTAGTGTGTAAGCTTATGGACTGATGACCTTAGCAGTTAAGTCCCATAAGATTTCACACACATTTGAACATTTCTGAACCTTTGTGAACTTATCATTTCTGAAAACGCATGCTGTTACAGCGTGCCGGCCGGGGTGGCCGAGCGGTTCTAGACGCTACAGTCTGGAACTGCGCGACCGCTACGGTCGCAGGTTCGAATCCTGCCTCGGGCATGGGTGTGTGAGATGTCCTTAGGTTAGTTAGGTTTAAGTAGTTCTAAGTTCTAGGGGACTGATGACCTGAAATGTTGAGTCCCTTAGTGCTCGGAGCCGTTTTTATTTGTTACAGCGTGATTAACTGTAAATACCACATTAATGCAATAAATACTCAAAATGATGTCCGTCAACCTCAATGCATTTGGCAATACGTGTAACGACATTCCTCTCAATAGATAGTATTTCGCCTTCCGTAATGTTTGCACATGCATTGACAATGCGCTGAGGCATGTTGTCAGGCGTTGTCGGTGGATCACGATAGCAAATGTCCTTCAACTTTTCCCACAGGAAGAAATCTGTGGACGTCTGATCCAGTGAACGTGCGGGCCATGGTATGGTGCTTCGACGACCAATCCACCTGTCATGAAATGTTGTTGTTGTTGTGGTCTTCAGTCCTGAGACTGGTTTGATGCAGCTCTCCATGCTACTCTATCCTGTGCAAGCTTTTTCATCTCCCAGTACCTACTGCAACCTACATCCTTCTGAATCTGCTTAGTGTATTCATCTCTTGGTCTCCCCCTACGATTTTTACCCTCCACGCTGCCCTCCAATACTAAATTGGTGATCCCTTGATGCCTCAGAACATGTCCTACCAACCGATCCCTTCTTCTGGTCAAGTTGTGCCACAAACTTCTCTTCTCCCCAATCCTATTCAATACTTCCTCATTAGTTATGTGATCTACCCATCTAATCTTCAGCATTCTTCTGTAGCACCACATTTCGAAAGCTTCTATTCTCTTCTTGTCCAAACTATTTATCGTCCATGTTTCACTTCCATACATGGCTACACTCCATACGAATACTTTTAGAAATGACTTCCTGACACTTAAATCAATACTGGATGTTAACAAATTTCTCTTCTTCAGAAACGCTTTCCTTGCCATTGCCAGCCTACATTTTATATCCTCTCTACTTCGACCATCATCAGTTATTTTGCTCCCCAAATAGCAAAACTCCTTTACTACTTTAAGTGCCTCATTTCCTAATCTAATTCCCTCTGCATCACCCGACTTAATTCGACTACATTCCATTATCCTCGTTTTGCTTTTGTTGATGTTCATCTTATATCCTCCTTTCAAGACACTGTCCATTCCATTCAACTGCTCTTCCAAGTCCTTTGCTGTCTCTGACAGAATTACAATGTCATCGGCGAACCTCAAAGTTTTTATTTCTTCTCCATGAATTTTAATACCTACTCCGAATTTTTCTTTTGTTTCCTTTACTGCTTGCTCAATATACAGATTGAACAACATCGGGGACAGGCTACAACCCTGTCTTACTCCCTTCCCAACCACTGCTTCCCTTTCATGTCCCTCGACTCTTATAACTGCCATCTGGTTTCTGTACAAATTGTAAATAGCCTTTCGCTCCCTGTATTTTACCCCTGCCACCTTTAGAATTTGAAAGAGAGTATTCCAGTCAACATTGTCAAAAGCTTTCTCTAAGTCTACAAATGCTAGAAACGTAGGTTTGCCTTTCCTTAATCTTTCTTCTAAGATAAGTCGTAAGGTCAGTATTGCCTCACGTGTTCCAGTGTTTCTACGGAATCCAAACTGATCTTCCCCGAGGTTGGCTTCTACTAGTTTTTCCATTCGTCTGTAAAGAATTCGTGTTAGTATTTTGCAGCTGTGACTTATTAAGCTGATAGTTCGGTAATTTTCACATCTGTCAACACCTGCTTTCTTTGGTATTGGAATTATTATATTCTTCTTGAAGTCTGAGGGTATTTTGCCTGTTTCATACATCTTGCTCACCAGATGGTAGAGTTTTGTCAGGACTGGCTCTCCCACGGCCGTCAGTAGTTCCAATGGAATATTGTCTACTCCGGGTGCCTTGTTTCGACTCAGGTCTTTCAGTGCTCTGTCAAACTCTTCACGCAGTATCGTATCTCCCATTTCATCTTCATCTACATCCTCTTCCATTTCCATAATATTGTCCTCAAGTACATCGCCCTTGTATAGACCCTCTATATACTCCTTCCACCTTTCTGCTTTCCCTTCTTTGCTTAGAACTGGGTTTCCATCTGAGCTCTTGATATTCATACAAGTCGTTCTCTTATCTCCAAAGGTCTCTTTAATTTTCCTGTAGGCGGTATCTATCTTGCCCCTAGTGAGATAGGCCTCTACATCCTTACATTTGTCCTCTAGCCATCCCTGCTTAGCCATTTTGCACTTCCTGTCGATCTCATTTTTGAGACGTTTGTATTCCTTTTTGCCTGTTTCACTTACTGCATTTTTATATTTTCTCCTTTCATCAATTAAATTCAATATTTCTTCTGTTACCCAAGGATTTCTACTAGCCCTCGTCTTTTTACCTACTTGATCCTCTGCTGCCTTCACTACTTCATCCCTCAAAGCTACCCATTCTTCTTCTACTGTATTTATTTCCCCCATTCCTGTCAATTGCTCCCTTATGCTCTCCCTGAATCTCTGTACAGTCTCTGGTTCTTTTAGTTTATCCAGGTCCCATCTCCTTAAATTCCCGCCTTTATGCCGTTTCTTCAGTTTTAATCTACAGTTCATAACCAATAGATTGTGATCAGAGTCCACATCTGCCCCTGGAAATGTCTTACATTTTAAAACCTGGTTCCTAAATCTCTGTCTTACCATTATATAATCTATCTGATACCTTTTAGTATCTCCAGGGTTCTTCCATGTATACAACCTTCTTTCATGATTCTTAAACCAAGTGTTAGTTATGATTATGTTGTGCTCTGTGCAAAATTCTACCAGGCGGCTTCCTCTTTCATTTCTGTCCCCCAATCCATATTCACCGACTATGTTTCCTTCTCTCCCTTTTCCTACACTCGAATTCCAGTCACCCAACACTATTAAATTTTCGTCTCCCTTCACAATCTGAATAATTTCTTTTATTTCATCATACATTTCTTCAATTTCTTCGTCATCTGCAGAGCTAGTTGGCATATAAACTTGTACTACTGTAGTAGGTGTGGGCTTCGTATCTATCTTGGCCACAATAATGCGTTCACTATGCTGTTTGTAGTAGCTTACCCGCATTCCTATTTTCCTATTCATTATTAAACCTACTCCTGCATTACCCCTATTTGATTTTGTGTTTATAACCCTGTAGTCACCTGACCAGAAGTCTTGTTCCTCCTGCCACCGAACTTCACTAATTCCCACTATATCTAACTTCAACCTATCCATTTCCCTTTTTAAATTTTCTAACCTACCTGCCCGATTAAGGGATCTGACATTCCACGCTCCGATCCGTAGAACGCCAGTTTTCTTTCTCCTGATATTGTGTCATGAAATATGCTATTCAATACCGCTTCAACCGCACGCGAGCTGTGTGCTGGACATCCATCATGTTGGAAGTACATCGCCATTCTGTCATGCAGTGAAACATCTTGTAGTAACATCGGTAGAACATTACGTAGGAAATCAGCATACATTGCACCATTTAGATTGCCATCGATAAAATGGCGGACAATTATCCTTCCTCCCATAATGCCACACCATACATTAACCCGCCAGGGTCGCTGATGTTCCACTTGTCGCAGCCATCGTGGATTTTCCGATGCCCAATATTGCGTATTATGTCGGTTTACGTTACCGCTGTTGGTGAATGACTCTTCGTCGCTAAATAGAACGCGTGCAAAAAATTTTTCATCGTCCCATAATTTCTCTTGTGCCCAGAGGCAGAACCGAACACGACGTTCAAAGTCGTCGCCATGCAATTCCTGGTGCATAGAAATATGGTACGGGTGCAATCGACGTTGATATAGCATTGTCAACACCGACACTTTTGAGATTCCCGATTCCCGTGCAATTTTTCTGCTACTGATGTGCGGATTAGCCGCGACAGCAGCTAAAACACCTACTTGGGCATCATCAGTTGTTGCAGGTCGTGGTTGACGTTTCACATGTGGCTGAACACTTCCTGTTTTCTTAAATAACCTAACTATCCGGCGAACGGTCCGGAAACTTGAATGATGTCGTCCAGGATACCGAGCAGCATACATAGCACACGCCCGTTGGGCATTTTGATCACAATAACCTACATCAACACGATATCGACCTTTTCCGCAATTGGTAAAAGGTCCATTTCAACACGGGTAATGTATGACGAAGCAAATACCGTCCGCACAGGCGGAATGTTACCTGATACCACGTACTTATACGTTTGTGACTATTACAGCGCCATCTATCACAAAGCGAAAAAAGTGGTCCAACTAAAACATTCATATTTCTTTACGTACTTCACGAATATGTAATAAGAAATGGGGGTTCCTATTTTAAAAAAAACCACAGTTGATATCCGTTTGACCCATGGCAGCGCCATCTAGCGGGCCAACCATAGCGTCATCTGGTTTGCCCCTTCAAGCTAGACGAGTTTCGTTCTTTGTGGTTCTTTGGTTTGATGCTTGTTTCGGAGATATTTGTCCGGTCAGTATCAATGGACCACCCTGTATATGATACTATACACCAAATGTGTAGTACTCATTTCTCTGGCTAAATGGGTAATGCCAAACGCCAATTAATTGAAAAAAAAATGAGACACCACTTCGATTTTACAAAGAGTTTGCAGAGGTTTTAAAAAGGGCTTACAGTGTAAGCCTGAATCCAAAATTATAGTAGTCATAACATAAAAATACTGAGTTGAAATAGCATATAAGGCAATAAAAAGTAATCTCTTCCAGCTTACATTTTAGAATAGGAAGAAATTCCTTGCTGTACTCAGATTTCAGAAAAGCGGCGCCTGTTTGAAGGTTAAGTTGCCGAAATTGCTTATTCGACTGCTGCGTGCATAGTTGCTTTGAGATACCACGGTACTTGGTCCCTCACGTTCTAACTGGCGAGTGCTCTAATTGAAATTCTTTTTGTGGTTTCTGTTTCCGTACTGAGCCTGAAAGCCTACTTATTGTGTTTTACTATTGTAAGCTCTGAAAGATGCGATAAAAATCACTTATTTTGTACTCGTCATCATTGTTGGGTGGTGATTAAGGTTTTCTTTTTTTCATAACAGTTGATTTTATCTCATCAATGGATGCTTGCCATTTAAAACTAGTCATTACCAAAATTTAATGTGGAAGTAATACTGAATATTACCTACTGTATTCTGATCGTGTTGGTATGGTATTCCAGTTAACCTGTTTTAAAGATTACAGAAAACATGAATAATTTAAAGAGCTAAACCGTGACACTGGAATGTTTCGGCCACAATTTGGGGTGCCAAAATTTATTGTCTTGACCAACGCTTTGGGCCTCAAAATACGGTAGCTATTGATCCTGAAATCATGATTTAATAAAATGGACGTTTAGGCTTAAATTTAAAAATAATTAATTTGTGTGGTGTCAGCTCACGCTACTGATACAATCAGTTCACTGGACTAGACGCCAGGCAGATTAATTCAAGCTAACTGAAACATCCTACCGAGCGTGTACAATAATTCTGAAAGAAAGATGATTGGGGTGCCATACGGAAATGTGGCGTATTAGGCAATGAAATCTTAACATCGTAATTTCGTTAGATGGGGGGGGGGGGGGTAGTGGTCATCAGTTTTCTGAGTAGTTCGATGCAGGCCACTACGACGTCCTCTCCAATGCCAACCTCTTCATCTCAGAGTGGCATTTACATCCAATGTCCTCAATTATTTATTGGATACATTCCAAACCCTGTCTTCCCTTACAGTGTTTACTCTCTAAAGTTCCCTTCTATCACCATGTTAGTTATTTACTAATGCCTTAACACATTTCCTGTCACGCTGCCCCTTCTCCTTGTCAATGTTTTCCACATATTTCTACCCTCTACGATGCTGCGAAGAACCTCCTGATATCTTATCTTATCATTCCAGCTAATTTTCAGCATCCTTCAGCATAACATCTCAAATGCTTTGATTTTCTTCTTCTCAGCTTCCCCACTCTTCTGACTAACGCCCCCACTCTACTGATCGACGTCAGAGCCAACGTCGAGCTGCATCAGTAAACTCTTCATCATCCCAGTACTGCTTCACGCCGGATACGTCCTTCATTGCTTTTATGGTCTTCTGTTGTTAGGTAGAGGGAGGGGGGCGAAAAACAGAGACGACCAGTTGAGCAGCGAAGTGTTTGATTGTTATGAGGGAGTCCCGTTCCCGCAACATTGTTGCGATGATGACAGACGCCTCGCCCAACGACTCACCATGCTTTTGTTCACTGCCAGGTCTTCGTAGACGTTCCGTAAGCGCCTATGAATATCTGTGATGCTCTGGTTTTCCTCTAAAAGAAACTCAGTGACAGCTCTGCTTGAAACTGACCTCCGTTAGAGACGCAATTTTGAAAGCTACGCATAGGACCACCACCGATCAGTACTTCATGAAACTACAGGCGCTGAAGCGGGAATATTCCACGATGTACCGCAACAAATTCCGCATTTTTTCAGCCGAAAGTTTCCGAGAAAAGAAAGTATTACATTACTTATTGAATGCCCCTCGTGCATTGTGTGTTTGTAAGACGACAAATACTGTAAAGATATCTTGATTTTTCTTGAGTCTTGCTTCCATTACTGTAAAGATATCTAGATTTTTCTTGAGTCTTGCTTCCATTATCAAGCGCAACGTCAGAACTACCTCTCTGATGCTTTTACCTTTCTCAAAGCCAAACTGATCGTTGTCTAACAGATCCTCAATTTTATTTTCCATTATTCTGTATATCATTCTTGTAAGCAACTTTGATGCATGAGCTGTTAAGCTGATTGTAGTATAGTTTTTGCGCTTACCTGCCCTTGCTGTCTTCGGGATTCTGTGGATGATATTTTTCCGGAAGTAGGATGGTATGATCCATTCTCAAATCTCATACACGTCAATTTGGATAGTCTCTTGGTTGCTACTCCCCCCCCCCCCCAACCACCCCCTCCCCCCACCCCCCCAGTAATTACAGAAATTCTGACAGAATAGTATCTTGTTATCTTTACTTTCCGCCTTGTTTGATCGCAAGGCATCCAAAGCTCTGTTAAATTCTGATTCTGTCACTGCTCCCTTATGTCCTCCATATCGTCTCCCATATCTTCTTCTGTCGTGTCATAAGACAGTTCCTCCGCATCGTAGAGGCCTTCAGTGTATTCTTTACTCCTGCCCGCTGTCTCCCTTGCATTTAACAATGGAATTCCACTTACGCTCTTAATGTTGACGCCCTTGACCGAAGGTTGTTTAGATTTTTCTTCCTTGTATATTCCCTAACATTTTTATACTTTCTTCTTTCGTCAGTTAGTTGAAGTATTTCTTCTGTTACCCAAGGCTGATTCGCAGTTATTTTCTCTGTACTTATATTTGTATGTCCAGCTTCTGTATTTTCCCTGCTTAGAGATGTCCATTCCTCTTCAAGTTAACTGCCTACTGTAGTATTCATCGTCGCAGTATCTATAGCTTAGAGTACTTTAGTTGTAGATCACTATTCCTCAGTTCTTCAGAATCCCTCTTTTTCCACCTTCATTGTTCCTGGCGATCCTATCAAACTCCAGCCCACTCATCGTCTTTACTAAATCGTAGTCTGAGTCTGCATCTGCTTCTGGGTACGCCTTACAATCCAATATCTAATTCCGGAGTCCCTGTTTGAGTATGGTCTTATCCAGCTGATATCTCGCCATGTCCCCAGTCATTTTCCAAATGTACCTCCTTCTCTTGTGATTTATGAACCATGTATTCGCTTTCACTAGTTGAAGTTCACCATAGAACTCTATTAGTCGCTCTCTCTCTCCCCTCTCTTACATCCATATCCTCCTGTAAATCTGTTTTCTGTTCCTTCACCTACTAACGTACTCATATCGCCCATGATTATTAGATATTCATCTCCATTTCCTTACTGAGTTACACGTTCAATATCCTCACATATTTCCTGTTTCTTCATCTTCTACTTGTAACATCGCTAGGTAGGTATACCTGAGCTATTACTGGCGGCGTTCGTTGGCTGTCGAGTCTTATGAGAATAATACTATCACTGAACTGTTCAAACCAACTCACCCTTAGTCGAACCTTCCTTTTCATAACGAATCCTACTCCAGTTACACTATTTCCTGCTGCTGTAGATATTATCCTATATTCTCCTGAGCAGAAATTTGTATCATTTTCCATTACAGTTCACCGATTCCCACTATTTCTAGATTGAGCCTTTGCATTTATCTCTTCTGATTTTCTAGTTTCCCTGCCACGTTTAAACTTCGACACTTTTCTCCGAGCTGAAGCAGGTAGCGGAGGCTTTGGGCGGCTGACAGCCACGGCGAGCAGCGTGACGCACATGCGGCGAATATCAGAGCCTGAGAATGACCAGGAGCCAGTGGTAGTCATTGGCAACGCTACCATCTCGAAGTAGCACCAGGTAGTGAGACATCCTGGCTGCCCAAAGATGTCAACAGAACAGAACTCTCAAAGATTTCTCCTCTGAATTTTCACCTGAACTCAACTATATCACAATTTGTTCCCCTGCCTCCAATAATCTTTTCTTTCCATGGTTTTCTCTCGTTGGTTAGCCCATTCTACGTTCTCCAGCCAATGGAGAGTGTCGTTAAAAACTCGTGGCTTGCACCAGATCTCCTTGGTGCCACTTTGTGCATCCATCGAACTAATTCCCACAAAACAAGGTGATCGACACATCCATGTTTCGCTACCACGTGCATCTGATCACGGGAAAATCCATTCTGCCACAGCCGTCTTCCTTCCGACTCGCCATATTCCAGTGGTGTCTTTGGTGTAGTTTTTCTACGTTGCCACAGTAGTTTTCCAGGGAATGATGTTTGCTGTGTCCAAGCATGGCCGGTTTAAGGCTCAAGCGATACAAGCTGCCGCTTTGGGCGACAAGACGACAGGGGTGCAAGAGGCGCCACAATTGTAAAATTCCTCTGGTAGACGTATCACAATTGGTGGCCGTTTGGGGCGTCAAGCTGAGAGGAGCGCCAAGAGCTCAAATGCAAGATTTGTAAACAGTTGAATGACGTTTAACATGGGGGGGGGGGGGGGGAACCTTGACATACCCTGGCAGGGTGAGCTAAATGAAAGCGTTCTGCTATTGTCTAATAGGATGAAGACACTAAATATCCTTTTGCTGGTATGGCCTTCTAATTAGTCAGTACAAGAGCTGCTAGATGACTGAGCATACATAAGTAATACCAAATAAACGAATATATCCTATTGTCTGTACGCTGATCGGAAACCATCTCTTATTTAGAATAAGATTCGCTCCACAGAATTCTCATAGGAAACAATGTCCCTAACATATAAGTACAACTGATGGCCTTGCTTAGCCTATATTCAAATAAATTGCGCTCAGTTGGCTACGGAGATCTAAACACGTGCGAAAAGCTTGTGAGGTAACGGGCGAGTTGTGGTGCCTTGGAAATAGTCTATGTTCGGAGTTGGCGTGACCGCGCTGGCCGCGGCTCGTCGGCGGCCACGTGATGCCGAACGTTAGCCGGGTTCCATTGGCAGCGTGGTTGGGAATTCCATGGTGGCGCTGTGTCGATGAAGGAGACATGCCGAGAGGGCCAAAGATGGCGGACTTTGTGAAACCATCATGGAAGACATTTCACAGTTCGTATAGAAATTATTAATAGCCAGACAAATTATGATACCTTAAAAAGAAACATGTATGTTTCCATTATTTGCACAACGATTCTGATGGTGTAATCAGATTTTCAATATCTTTATTGGTTTAAAGTTTAGTATCCAAAATCTAAATGGTTCATTCAAATTTTTTCGATCGACGTGTCTTTAGAAAGCTATTAGTGTAAACCTAAATTGATATGAATTACAGGCATGTAACTGAATAGTATGTGAATTATTGGAGGTCAAAGTGGCCGATTACTATCGATCGCGTCAGGCCATAAGTACTCCACAGTTACACGGGAAAAAGGTAGCAGTATGCTTATAAATATATTTATTCGTCTATGTATTTGGCTATATCCGAGATATACTGGGTTATCAAAAAGTCAGTATAAATTTGAAAACTTAATGAACCACGGAATAATATAGATAGAGAGGTAAAAATTGACACACATGCTTGGAATGACATGGGGTTTCATTAGAACCAAAAACATACAAACGTTCAAAAAATGTCCGACAGAAGGCGCTTCATCTGATCAGAATAGCAATAATTAGCATAATAAAGTAAGACAAAGGAAACTGATGTTCTTTACAAGAAAACAAAATAAAAAAAAACACCCATATTGCTGGACGCGTAAAAGATCTCTTGCGCACGTCGTTTGGTGATGATCGTGTGCTCAGCCGCCACTTTCGTCATGTTTGGCCTCCCAGGTCTCCAGACCTCAAAAATGGTTCAAATGGCTCTGAGCACTATGGGACTCAACTGCTGAAGTCATAAGTCCCCTAGAACTTAGAACTACTTAAACCTAACTAACCTACGGACATCACACACATCCATGCCCGAGGCAGGATTCGAACCTGCGACCGTAACGGTTGCGCGGTTCCAGACTCAAGCGCCTAGAACCGCTCGGCCACACGGCCGGCCCCAGACCTCAGTCTGTGCAATTATTGGCTTTGGGGTTACCTGAAGTCGCAAGTGTATCGTGATCGACCGACATCTCTAGGGATGCTGAAAGACAACATCCGACGCCAATGCCTCACCGTAACTCCGGACATGCTTTACAGTGCTGTTCACAACATTATTCCCCGACTACAGCTATTGTTGAGGATTGATGGTGGACATATTGAGCATTTCCTGTAAAGAACATCAGTTTGCTTTGTCTTACTTTGTTATGCTAATTATTGCTATTCTGATCAGATGAAGCGCCATCTGTCGGACATTTTTTGAACGTTTGTATGTTTTTGGTTCTAATAAAACCCCATGTAATTCCAAGCATGTGTGTCAATTTGTACCTCTCTATCTACATTATTCCGAGATTTATTCAGTTTTCAAATTTATACTGACTTTTTGATCACCCGGTACTATTCATGACGAAATTGGTTAAATATTTACAGTGTTTTAAAAAGCTCAGAGACAATAGGCAACTGGCCTACCTTCTGTTTCTATTCCTTTGATATATGTTTATTTGATTTGTTTATGTATTTAATAATGTGTGTTAGAGCGTGTTTATGGTCCATCTGTAGGAATATTTGTTTAATTTCAAGTTATTTAAATGTAAATCCAGTATTTCGAATGTGCTTCATTATGTTTGTGTGGGTGTGTTGGCTTGAAGACATGGCGCGAGCGCTCTATCCAATCACAGCGCTAGTGAATGGGGAGACTGGATGGAGGTGGGACAGGACGCGATGGACGAACAGTCGCGGGAGAGACTTGGAGTGTGGAGCGGTTTGCGCGAGGTCGCGAGAGATAGAAATACTTCGGAGTGCGGACTTGTGAACTTGTGAGATTACCGAGGTTTCTACAGTGAAGACGTAGTATGCGTTTAGAAGTGAATATCTCGCGACCTATGTTGTCGTTCATAACTAATTACGTGAAATAGGAATCTATTGTTTCCCTGTTATTCAACTTGTATTTTATTTAATTGCTGGACCATCGACACGAATAAGTGTTTTGCAGAAATATACCACATTCTCAAAAGTACTTCTACTGTCGTACTCATCATTTAAAGTCGTTAAGAAAGTACATGCAGATTTTATTTGATTGCAGTCTTTCATTTATAAATATCTTTGTTACGTTCTAAATTCGCGATTGCCGAGTGATAGGAACCTTAGACCATTCGATTCATGTGTATTTTGTATACTGTGGAATCAGCAGTATTTGGCCTGTAATGCGGCAACTACGTATCCCAGCCCACAGAGAACGAAACCAGCCAAAACTTTTAATATTTCAACTCTGAGTCAGAGGGTACGTAATTGAGGCCACCACACCACATCATTTCATTCATTATTGTTTGAAAGCCGGCAAGCTAAACATGGCGAACGTCTTTGTACAAAATAACATGAAGTTAGAAATACATGAATCATTAAACTGTCTCTGTTTCAGGTAATCCACGTATGGTGGCTCTGCAAGGTACTGTGAAATACAGTGTAAAAGAGGCACTGATTCTAGAGATCACGACTGATTAGATTTTAAATTATGGACATACATAATATTCGTTATCCATGCCATTAAGGGAAGATTAGACATGCAACAGAATTAATGCATGCACCAATGAGTTAACGAGCAAGTCGATGATAACTCATGATTCACTGTAATAAGGGTTGCTTCCCAAAACGCGAAAGAATTTCAAAATCATGACAATGGCTGTGAAACTTCGTAATCTACTAGACTTAATCAGCAGACTGTCAACTTTCTACAGGCACCAGCATGTCGCCAGGGGGCGTACATGGTCGTCAGTTTCTGAGGTGTCTTTTCGGGGCTGGAGCCATCGCATCTGGTAGAGACGTGTCTCCGTAGTTAATTAATAAAGTGTCGTCTCCGGTGCATACCGCCGAGAACGGCACATGGCGAACCCCTACCGGTTATGTAAAGCGATTGCCCTAAGCAGCACCTACGCTGAATGCGTTACGCAAAGTTTCTGCACTGTTTGAGGCACACAAGGATGGCCGCTTTGGCGGAAAGAGTGCGCGACTCGGATGTGAAACTCGGCCATCGTAACAGTACCTCATACGAACGAAAACCTGTTATTTCAATAAGATCTGACTAACTTGTTCCCAGACCTGTTAAGAGGAGTATCAAATTGTCTGTCTACGAGTAGATTCTATTAAAAGAAGCTAATTCATTGACTTTTAATAACAGCAGGAGGATGTCTCGATCAAAATGCAAGTAGTATGACACAAGCCAGCATCTTCCCATGTACCTCTTTGTCATTTGTTGTCAGACTGGATTTTCGTATTACTTGCATTAGGAAGTAAGTAAGGAATGCAGACCCAGATTATCATTTATCAAACATGCAAATCTACAATTTTTTGCGAGATGTTGGTTATTTTCGCAAATATTTATCAAATTGCACGAGACAATGAACAGTTTAGAAAAGCGAAAACATACGAGAGGGATCTGACGTATCTCTCTCACAGTGCGTATCATACTTAATCGTGAAAACTGACTCAGGTGAAAATGTACGAGAGTGAAGGTGGCGGGGGCAGGACTTCAAATGAGAAGTCGTTTGTGTGGGACGACGTTCACAAACCACCCCCGTGTCCAAGTAGATATCTAGGGCTTAGTTATGTCAACAAACAGACCAGGAGAAGTTTCTAGGAGAGCTCTTCTTGTAGCAGATATATTCCTTCCCCTATCACGAACTATACTCGCGGGCTGAATCGCATACGGTGCCTGCGTCATTGTATGGAATTATATCAGCTGAAAATAGAATCACCCACACACCATATCATTTCATTCCTATGTTTGTTAACACATAAACACAAATCTCTCTTGGAAGGGCAGAGGTGCCATATTACTCCAGATCTTTGGTGATATAAATTTTGTATAAAAAATCGAATGACCCACGAAATACTTACTACGCTTTGGTGGGTTCTAGGAGTACAGTTCCTTACAAGGGGCATCAACCAATTGACCTCCTTGTGTCAGTCTTTTGGTTAAGTTAGCATTACAATACTCACTGCCTCCACACCAAAGGAACACGAAATGCAAAAAATACTGTATTTGTATGATAGTTCATTGGTGAACAACCAGCATATCCGAATACTTTCCTTAATAGTGTTAAATAACATCACTACGCAAACTTACACGAAACATATACCTAACAACACCGCATAAATCGAGTCTATGATAAAATGAATTAGGACGTATGCAAATTTTTGTGGTAAAATACTAGTCACGTATAACTGTGACTAAGCGGTTAGCATGTGAATATCTTATAAGATGCTCCTGAGTGGTGGCTAGTTATCCCGGCTAGTCACATATCATTCATGTGTGAGATAGTGAGGCAAATTTGCGTGTTAATCACCATTAGACTCAGATAATCGCACTTGGAATCTAAACAATAGATATTTCAGTGATTGCAATGGCACTACTAACTCTGTGCTTTTTGCCTGGAACCGCGAGACCGCTACGGTCGCAGGTTCGAATCCTGCCTCGGGCATGGATGTTTGTGATGTCATTAGGTTAGTTAGGTTTAACTAGTTCTAAGTTCTAGGGGACTAATGACCTCAGCAGTTGAGTCCCATAGTGCTCAGAACCATTTTTGAACTCTGTGCTTTTTACATTCTGATTCGATTTCCTGTATGCTGTGGTAATTGTGTGTTGAGACAGACAAGAGTCTAATCAGGGTGAGCGGGTTCTCAAGGGAGGACACGACCGACCGCACCATGGGGTGGTCCCGGGGGACACAGAAGCCGCTTCCTCTCAGACTGGGCAGTGGACTTGTGGCCAGGTAGGGACCGGACGGACGGGAGCGCCAGGCAACGGCACCTCCACAGCTGTGGGACAACGTACTGAGCCTCTGTCGCTGGCCGTAACTTGCGCCCACATGGTGACGTGAGAAACTTTCCTGGTGGAGTGAAAGTCTTCGTAGAAACGCTGTCGGCATCTTTGAGATCATGAAAGTGGAGGGTCTGGTCGCACGTCAGATCTTTATAAAGCATAGCGAAATACTACCTAGCTGGAAATATTATCATGTGATTTATGGCCCATCAAGCAGGTGACAAAAAAAGTAAGATGATTTTTCCTTTTTTTCCCACGGCACCAAAACGCGTCGCCGGGAAAAACATTAGCACTCATTGGTGGATGTCCTGTGATGTAGCCCCACTTTTTAGACTGAGGATGGCAGTGAGTCACTGGACTGAAGCGATAACTCTACAGAGCCTTTGGAGGGAGGAGTGCAATCATTAGAAAAATATGTTCTTTGCAGTGGTGACGGGATGTCACTCGCTGACGAGTATGATTGTCTTCTTGGAAACGAACGCTCTTCAGAAGACGCCTGTGCGTGATCTCGTAGTGTGGGAATGCTGCACAGCTACAATCACACGTTTGTTGACAGGCTCGGGACCTGTACCCAGTGGCATAGTGGTTACGACGACTGGAGATTCCGAACCTCTGCAGTCTTCGTCCACTTTTCCAAACTTTGTTTGTTCATGCACCTGGTCTACCGTTGAGGACTTTAAGCTTCAACCAGCGCATCCGCCTTCCAATGAAGCCGTTGGTGTAGTAGAGGGGACTCTTTATACCGACAGTATACGAGGATTTTCTGTCGGGCTTTACTCCCTGAACCTTCGAGGTTCCCTCCTCATCCTACAAGACAGTGGGTTCCATGTGTATTAGCCCCAGAAAGATGGGTTGCTTCTTCCACCAGATCCGCCGTTCTGAATTACACACTCTCCGCCTCATTGGCAATATTAGCGTAAATTTAGCGAATGGTCGAAAAACATTGGATTTGTGGGAAACAGCTGCCAGACCGAGGGAGGTTGTGTTCTTTGAGGTTCTTGGCGGCGGACCCTGGAGTGAGAGAAACATGTAGGCTGCAGATGACTCGGGCTGTGTGCTTTGGAGAGGCCACCACATTTGGATTCCAGACTCTGAGGAGACAAGCCTTCTGATTATTGTAAGAACACATTGCAGCAACAGCATGATAGGGAAGGATAGGCGTATTAACATAGCGAATTTGTGGAATTAGGGAAACGGCCTGATCGGTTTACTACAACCTACCCAGAACCTTGCTAACCATTAGTTATCACAACAAATTTTGATCAGCTATCAGTGAACTGTTTGTAATTAACACTAAATTGCTTTCGCTTTTGCTATGCCGTTTACAAAATGAATCCTGAATATACTGTATGCCTTTACGAGGGTTGGAACTATAATAGTTGCAACTATTTATTTACAGCTCGTACAAAATAGATACATGTTTCAGAGTTTTACTGACCTTCAAAGTAGTGACCAGAACTGTGTATAACCCGTTGCCAGCGGTGTGGAAGTCGTAGGATACTCTCAGCAGTGCCAGTTGTGTTGACACTTCTCGCGGCGCTGTCTATTGCCCGACGAATTTGTAGCAGTTCTGAAGCGAATGCCGTGAAGTGTTTCCTTCAGTTTAGAAATCGAGTTGAACTCACGAGGGCTTAAGTCAGAGGACTGCAGTAGTTGGTATAGCTCTTAGGGGCCCCGTCAGTCAAAAAAATCAATAAAAGCTTGCACTGTACGTGCTTGAGCATTGTCCTGCAAAATGATGGTCAGGTCATGCAAAAAGTTCAAATGGTTCAAATGGCTCTGAGCACTACGGGACTTAACATCTGAGGTCATCAATCCCCTGGAACTTAGAACTACTTAAAACTAACTAACCTAAGGACATCTCACACATCCATGCCCGAAGCAGTATTCGAACCTGCGACCTTAGCGGTCGCGCGGTTCCAGACTGAAGCGCCTAGAAACGCTCGGTCACAGCGGCCGGCCCTGCACAAATTGTCACCACTTCTGTCTTGTGTTCCGAAAATGATCAGCATAGAGACAGAAGTGATGACACTTTCTGCAGGACCTGACCATCATTTTGCATCACAATGCTCAAGCACGTACAGTGCAATCTGTTACTGATTTGTTTCACTGATGGGGCTGCTAAGTGCTATACCACCTACTGCACTCCCCTGACTTAAGCCCTTGTGAGTTCAACTCGACTTCTAAACTGAAGGAAACATTTCACGGCATTCGCTTCAGGACTGCTGCAAATTCGTCGCGCAATAGACCACGCCGCTCGAACTGTCAAAACAACTGGCACTGCTAAGAGTATCCTACGACTTCCACAGCGCTGGCAACGGGTTATATACAATTCTGGTGACTACTTTGGAGGTCAGTAAAACTTTGAATCACGTATCTATTTTTTACGAGCTGTAAATAAATAGTTGCCACTATTAAAGTTCCAACCCTCGTATTTTCCTTTCATAGTTAATGTACCTCTTCCCATTCTTATGCAGAATTAATAGGAAATTAATTGAGACCCACTCAGGATACAGTGCTTACCGCCCCCATAACTTATCACGTTCCGTGAACTCCGCTGGACAACTTGATTACTCAACACTGGGCCGTGAGGAACGATGTGATACCGTAGCTGCAGCAGACAAACCATCAATAAAAGACAGGCTCTCGTTTTCTCACACTACAGCATAATAATATTTGAACGATCCGTGTTTTAAGTAAAATTTATGTCTTGTTTTATCGTATGAAACATGCGCTGAGGTCGCAGATATATAATTAATGATCAAATGTTTAAAAACAGAAATAATAATGATGGTAGAAGGTTCATGATTCTGTTGACTCAGCCGTGCATATATAAATTATATGATCTCACGTTCATATCTATTGCAAAATGATCATGATCAAATGCAAACAAGGAAGCGGAGCTAACAGTTTGTACTCGTTTGCTATTAGTGTCTTTTTTCAGGGTATCACACAAATAAATGAGGGTCTATACGAGTACAACAATGTTACAGCAAGACGAAGGAGATACAGTAATTTTGAATGAATGTTTTTACTTAAATTTATACTTATTATATGCATTAGGGGGCAGTTTGCAAATGGCTAGTGCTGTCGATTAGTTCTCCTATTATTTGTTCGTTTATTTATTTAGCGTATGGCTACATAACTAAAAATTATTAGTTACAACTGTCTAAAATTACAAATGTCGTGTAGTCTGTTGATCCCTCCGTCATCACCGGGAACTCTGTTGAATCGCCAGGGAAAGCTCTCCGTGGGCATTCTTGAACTACATGGTGAACATTCTGCTTTTCAGCACAACAGTCACAAATTGGAGAAGTGATTTTCTTCCACCTGTGGAGAGAATCGGCACATATGCCTGTGTTGGTTCTTATTCGGTTAAGAACCAACCCGTTCTTGTGTCGAAATTGAGAGCCAGGTGGCATGGTCGATGTCCACGGTACTTTCAGATGTTCCGTCATAACGTTAATCTGTCATGTGTATCTCCAGCAGCCATTTGCATCTTTTGCATCTTTTCATTTTCCAGGGATAGGTGACGAGAGCGAATCCCTGCATTACTCATGGTTAGGATGTCGGAGTCAACAGGAAGGTGAGGATTTTTCTGTAGTTTTTTGTACTACCGCACAAGTGCACTTTGCCGCTGCAGAGATGAATGTCGTATGTGTCTAATGTATGCATGTGAACCAGAAAGTTACCAGTTATAAGACGCAGGGTTTGGTTGAGCTGTGTGTCTGGAAGTATTATGTGGGCACTATTCATCCAAGCTGGGGAGAAATATTTCACAACAGGATAAATCAGTCCCAGAGCTTAAGTACGTAGTTTGTCGATGTAGAGGATCCACATGACGTGCCACACAGTCCCTGGAGAATGTTATTTCGAGTTTTGATTTTGGCAGCTATTCTATGATGTTGTTTGTAACTGAGCGTTCTATCAAGCATGACCCCTGGATATGGCGGGTTTCTGTTAGGTCTGAGTGGCCTTCTTCCAAAGTAGACCGTGAGCTCTTTGTTGACCAACTTACGAGGTGCATTTAAGTTATAACACGTCGGATTTTCTACCCCAGAAACTAATCACAAGAAAACTGTGAAGCTTGCGTCACTTCCAGACGTAATCTCCTTGCAGCCGTACAAATTTTCCACTACAGCGACAACATGATTCCATGGCCTCTACGGGTGGTTCTTTAGGAGTGTGGTTTGACGGCTAGAAGATCGCTGCTGGAATAGCGGCATGGCTAGTGGATGTGCGGCCACGGAGAGTGTCCTTCATCTTTGTGAACAACCAAAAGTCGCTAGGAACCAGATCATGTGAGAAGGGGCATAAGAAATCACTTCAAAGTTGTTATCACGAAGAAGCTGTAGCGTCGCCTTCGCCCAAGTCGCTGGTGCAATGACTTGGTGAAAGAGCACACGTGCAGCCTTTTCTGGCCGCTTTTCAAGCAATACTGGAAGAAGCTTATTCTTCGAAAGATCTTGATAGGATGCACCTGTCACAGTAATGTCCTTTGGAACGCAATGAGTAAGGATTATGCCATCAGTGTCGCAGAAGATGGCCACCATCAGTTTTTTTTTTCAGCACTGGCGCTTGCATGAAATTTTTTTGGTGGTGGCGAGTCTGTACGCTTCACCTGAACTGACTGGAGCGTCGTTTCAGGACTGAAACGGCATTCATATCTCATGCATTCTCACAGTCGATGAAAAGAAAGTCCCACTCATGCTGTCATCACGCGTCAACATTGGCAAATTGCCATGCACACCGCCTTGTGGACGTCCATCAGCATTCGTAGCAGCCACCTGGAAAATACTTCTCGCATTTTCAGATATTCATGCGGGATTGTTCGTGAAAATGCTACAGAAATGCCGGCTCTGGAGGAGATCTGTTCCGCACTCATTCGGCGACCCTCCTTTACAACTTTCTTCACGCACAAACACACATGAGACACATCTAAGACAGCATCACCACATATCTCACTCAACTGTTGATGGATTTCATTTGATCACACCACGAAAATGGAGAAGACGAATGATTAAACGCTGTTCTTATAATGAAAAAGTCGCGATTTTAGATACCGGGAATAGTCTTCATTCTGCTCACGGCCGCTGGATTTCTGTGTGTTGTACCGTGCTGCCATCTGTCTCATGCAATCACGATTGCAAGCGTATTATAAAGCAAACCACATGGTTCAAAATGGCTCTAAGCACTATGGGACTTAACATCTGAGGTCATCAGTCCCCTAGACTTAGAACTACTTAAACTTAACTAACCTAAGGACATCACACACAGCCATGCCCGAGGCAGGATTCGAATCTGCGACCGTAGCAGCAGCGCGGTTACGGACTGAAGCGCCTAGAACCGCTCGGCCATATTGGCCGGCCAACAAACCACATGTTTCTATCTGTTTCCAGTCCTGAGAAAAAAGTCGGAGGTGTTATAACGTGAGTGCACTTCGTACGTTATTGCGCAACATGTACGTGGGGCGTTCAATTAGTAATGCAACACGTTTTTTCCTGAAAGTAGGTTGGTTTTATTCAGGACTCCAATACACCATATTATTCGCTATTCTTTTGGCTACAAACCCCTATTTTTTAACTTAATCTCCGTTCTATTTGACGGCCTTACTCCACTTACGCCACTTTACGGGAGGGGAGGGGGGGGGGCTGTATGCCCGCATGGTACCATTCTATTCGTCAATGTCGGAGCCAACGTCTTGCTACGTTAATAGCCTCCCCATTATCCCCATCATACATGTACTGCTTCCCGCTGAGTACATCTATCATTGGGCCAGACAGACGGAAGTCGGAAGGTGTGAGATACAGGTTGTAAGGTGGATGTGGAAGAACACTCCAATTACATTTTGTGAGCTCCTCTCGGGTGCACAGAATTGTGTGAGGTCTTGCGCTGTCAAGAAGAAGGAAAATTTCGTTTGTATTTCTGTGACACTGAAGTTGTTTCTTCAGTTTCCTGAGGATACCACAATACATTTCAAGGTTGATCGCTGCACAATGAGAGAGGACATCAAACAGAACGAACCATCACCTAGAATGAGAGTGCCCCCACGTTCTAACATTGCAGGAGTCAGAACTATGTGTGGCCGGCCGTCACGCGGCAGATGGAACAGGTTTGGGTGACCCTGTTGCGATGATGCCAGACGTTTCGCGTAGACATTTTCAAAAGTGGTTCAAATGGCTCTGAGCACTATGGGACTTAGCTTCTGAGGTCATCAGTCCTCTAGAATTTAGAACTGCTTAAACCTAACTAACCTAAGGACATCACACACATCCATGCCCGAGGCAGGATTCGAACCTGCGACCGTAGCGGTCGTGCGGTTCCAGGCTGTAGCGCCTGGTTTTCCGCTAAAAGAAACTCAATGACTGCTCTCTGCTTGGAAAGCTCCTCCATTACAGCGCCATTTTGAAGACTACATATAGCGCCACCCGATATCGTAGGTTCATGAAACTATACGAGCTGAAGCGGGAATCGTCCACGATGTCCCACAGAAAATTCCGCATTTCTTCAACCGAAGTTGGACGAGAAGAAAACGTGTCGCATTACTTACTGAAAGCACCGCGTACAAACTTAAAAAAAAAGAAAAAATGGAAATGAGCGTTGGCGTCATTGGCGGGACAGGGCCGGCTGCCTTGTTGCGGGTCTTATTACATTCGACGCCACATTGGGCGACCTGTGTAGGGACTTGGCAAGACAGCCAAGCCACTCGGAGGTAGCCGAAAGGCACGCGCTTAAGCTCACGCAGGCTGACGCGAGGTCTGGAACAGTTAAAGGATTTGAGTCTAGCAAATAACGTACGTAGCTGTTGGAATACTTAACTTTAATCCATAATTGGTGTACATCGCTCTTGACGGTACATAAATAATAATCTCAATATAAACTGGTAATGGCGCCTTGCTAGGTCGTAGCAAATGACGTAGCTGAAGGCTATGCTAACTATGGTCTCGGCAGATGAGAGCGTATTTGTCAGTGTAGCATCGCTAGCAAAGTCGGCTGTACAACTGGGGCGAGTGCTAGGAAGTCTCTCTAGACCTGCCGTGTGGCGGCGCTCGGTCTGCAATCGCTGACAATGGCGACACGCGGGTCCGACGTATACTAATGGACCGCGGCCGATTTAAAGGCTACCACCTAGCAAGTGTGGTGTCTGGCGGTGACACCACAACCTGCGTGCCGGATGGGGTGAAATGATGATGAAGACAACACAACACTCAGTCACTGAGTGGAGAAATTCCCCGACCCAGCCGGGAAACGAACCCGGGCCCGTTGGACGGCAATCCGTCACGTTGACCACTCCACTATCGGGGCGGACTACAAATAAAGAAAAAGAGCACGTACCAATAGAGTTTCTGGGTCAGGATGACAAATTTCTTCTCGTTCCCCTACGTTACTTGACTGCTAAAATGCACCTGAAACATACCTTCGCTAAATTACGAATATTATGTAGAACTATTCTCTGTCGATGTTAGAAGGCCTAGCACACGCACTCTCATCATACCGTCTGGTCCGTGCAGTTTCCATCAGCCGCCGAGGGCGTGCGGGGGCGTGACGGCAGCGGACAGTTGCCGGCCGCTGTCGCGTCAGGACGGCACAGTTGGTACGGCATGTGTTTGTTTTACGAACCCCCGCAGCGTGTCTGCGTCGAGAATAAATCGGAAAGGCTACAGTTTAATCCGCGAAGCGATTAAGTCGTCGGCAGCGGCGCGCGGGCGCCAGCTGAGGCCGCCCTGGCCCTGGGGACCCCGCGCTATCGATCATGGCGCCAGATGACGACGTGTCCCGCAGCCGGCAGCCTGCAGCCTGCAGCCTGACAAGTAATAACGCCATTACGCTGCAAGCCGGCTTGTAATCTCCGCCTCTCTCTGCTCTCCGAGCTTAGTGGATAATTATTTAATGACAGAGCGCTTAGCCCGGTGAAGAGTGACCCCGTCAACGCCGCCTCCATTTACCGAGGGCGATGGATGTGCTCCAGCTCCCATGTTTAATCACAGATTTCGCAGCAATTGGAAATTATGGGATACATTCGTCACTTCTCTTGCAAAATATCGCCTCTCTCCTCTGTAGATAATAAGTTCTTCAACAGGTTCGTTTTTGGAAAATAAACCCGATGTAGTGCGTCGAACGCAACTCGTAGTAACTTGCCGTTACAAAATCCACTTACTCGCATTTCTGTAGTGAGAAACGTGGGTCACATGGAGTAGTCCGATTGAAGGTAATTCTCGTTCCGTTGCTCTGAGTGCTTTGTGCAGATTAAGGGGGGGTAGGACGTCAAACGGGCCGACTTCGGGCAGGAGAGGCACCACAGGAGATTTTAATTTCCAGTGCCTATACTTTTACAAAGAAATTCATAAAACTTTGTCAGCATGACCAGGAAGGATTCAGGTTTCGCACTCATAGCAGTGGGAGTTCAAAAACATAACAAAATAATTTTTTTTTTACATGTGAAATTTCATAATTTTTTCACTTACAATTGGCTGCATTTGTTGCTATAGGTACATTTTTCTTCACAAGTAAGAGAGATCCTTTGATGAATTTTGCACAGCATACAAACCATACTTACAGGTGTATGAAACTCTAGAATTTTCCAAATCTATTAAAAACTATGGTAAAAATTGAGATAATTAACTATAAATTTTTTTATACATAAAGCTTAAAACGTAAGAGCTCATTCATTTTTTCATAAATTAAATAGATTATAGAATTTCAGACACCTGTAGTTATGGTTTGTATGCTGTGCAAAATTCATCCAACTGTCTCTCTTAATTATGAAAAGAAGTGTACGTATAGCAACAAATGCAGCCAATAGTAAGTGAAAAAATGATGAAATTTCACACGTAAAAAAATTATTATGTTATGTTTTCGAACTTCCGCTGTTATGAGTGGGAATCCTGAATCCTTCCTGGTCATCCTGACAAAGTTTTATGAATTTACTTGTAAAAGTATAGCCAGTGGAAATTAAAATGTCCTGTGGTGCCTCTCCTGCTCCAAGTCGGCCCGTTTGACGTTATACCCCCCTTAAAGCGTTGCAACAGCACTTTCGTCATACCTACAAACAGGGTTGGTAGGCTACTGCACAGGGACATGTTAGAAGGTACTTTATGACAACATTGGCGATTCCCTATACCACTTCAGTTTAGCATGTCGCTAAGAAAAATTCTGTGTGCGTTCGTAAGCACCCTAAACTTTCTCATCATAGTTGTAGTGTTCCTAAGCGAGATATACGATGGTGTGTCTAGAATTTACTTCGAGTACTGTTTCAATAAGTTTACACAAAAGGATTTTGTGATGTGTTCAAATGTGTGTGAAATCTTATGGGACATAACTGCTAAGGTCATCAGTCCCTAAGCTTACACACTACTTAACCTAAATTATCCTAAGGACAAACACACACACCCATGCCCGAGGGAGGACTCGAACCTCCGCCGGGACCAGCCGCACAGTCCATGACTGCAGCGTCTGAGACCGCTCGGCTAATCCCGGGGCGCAGGGTTTTGTGAGCTCACGTCACCATTCTCCCAGTTGTTCGCGTGAACTGTACCGGTATATTACGGTCTTAGCAACGCGTCTTTGAATATCTTCGATATCTTCTCTAACGTTTATTTGATAATGAGTGCAGATATTAATATAGTACTCTATAATAGATAGAATTAGCTCCTTGTCTGCAGTTCCTTCAACAGATGCAACGTACCATCCCAGAAAACTTCCAACAAATCTAAGTCTTCCATTTGACTTCACTAATGCTACTTTCACGTATTCGTTCCATAATACAGCGTAGCAGATTCCAGAAGCTTACGACAAATGTTCTAGCTTGATACTATCTGGTTCTTTAATTGATTTCACAAAGAAATGTATCCTCTATTGTAAATTAATTTCGATATCTCGTTACCGAATGTAAATTTTTCTTATGGTATCCCACAAACCATATACAGGACGTTATGGGTAAAGGTACAGATACTGTTGTCATTGGTACCTTAATATGTTCCCACTTCAGTGTGACAGTTGTTTTTTTCTCTGCATCCCACAATCTTCCCGCAAAAAATCACATAATTTACTACATAATGTTTCCTGCACGGCCTAACTGCGTCCGGAAGTGGACTACACCTTTCTGTACGGACTACCCGTTTTGCACACGTGTCCACACTTCAACACGTGACCTGCTGCCCAGTGGAAGAGGAACATTAATGGCTGCCTTGTGCCACTAGTATTTAGAGGTACGAACCTACGTTAACACATTATATTCCTAATAGCTATAAATATTAGTCCGTAAATGTAGTAAATACTGATGTAATGTTGTTCAGTACAGTGTCCTCAGTCATCAGTAGAAATATCTCCATTTATACCCCAACACCCTGTGTTTATGTATACCTTTTACAGTGATTTGTGCGGTTCATCAGCTCAGATGTATTTGTTGGCAAGATTTACAGTCATCGAATAATGATATTCTGTACGATAAAAAGAAACAGTTTATCTTAGTCATAAACAGCTCTGAAGTTGATGCTATAGCTCAGTGCAAGACATACTGCAAAATACTGAAGATACTAGTACAGACATCAAAGCAAATGCATTATGAGAGAAATATGGTCACACCAGGTAACAAAACAGATAGAACTAGATAGAATGGAAGAGGGGACTAATAGAACCAGGGATGAAGAGGAGCAGGTTGCATTAAGAGTGCATAATACATTGGTAAGAGATGTGTGCACTGTTGCAAAACTTTGAATCAAGTATTTCTTAGCTGTCCCTGAAAAACGGGGTTTTCAGATTCAGTAGTTACACCCAGAGAATATTTCAAACCAATCACTACAAATAACTTCAGTAATATGAATATGACCCTCATTACACCGCAGGAAGTAATGTCCACCATAAAATTATTAAAGTCAATAAATTCTTGTGATTGTGAAAAATATCAACGAAATTAATTAAGCTGCATTTTTTAGAGTTATTAACATACATACCTAACCAATCATTTATCAGCGGAACGTTTCCAGAGTGACTGAAGCACGCTGAAGTTAAGGATTTATATAAGAAAGGAGACGAAAAGCCAAATTTCCGTCCATTCTTTTTTGGGCAACATTCCCGTAAATTTTATAAAAGGTAATATACAGTCTGTTTCTCAACCTTCTGTTTATAAATAACGTATTGTCAAAGTCACAGTTCAGACTATTATAGAGCTCAGAAATTGAAGAGGCTGTTTATACATACAGCTGCAATGTATTTAAATTATTAAACAATAAATTATAGGTTATTGGTATATATTGTGATCTGTTCATTACACTCGACTTTGTTAATCACAATATCCTTTTAAGTAAATTATAATATTACGGTGTAACAGTAAATGTTGCAAAATGGTTTAAATTGTGTCTATCTGACAGGAAACAAAAGGTGACAGTAGGAAAGGGTCTTGTATTAAGCTATCAGGCATCATCCAGATGTAAGCTAATTACATGTGGTGTCCCACAAAGTTCTATTTTAGGATCCTTAATTTTTCTTATATATATCAATGACCTTTCATTATAACATTACCAGACGCCATTTTGTTTTGTTTGTAGAAGATAAATCATTGCAGCAGACAGCTATCAAGTATAAATTTAGAATGATCTGTTAACAAAATTTTCATGGACTTTTCCTGGACAATTCCTTGTCACTGAACTTTGAATAAACACACTGCATACAATGCAGAACTTGAAAGAGGCTTCCCCTCAAGATATGCCTAAAATATGACGACAAGGAAATCGACGAGGTAGCCAATGTTAAATTCTTGGAAATACAGCTTGATAGTAAATAGAACTGGGAGGGGCATACTGCCGAACTGCTCAAGAGCTTAAACAAATTTTTATTTGTCATTCGGATGTTATAGACATAGGAGATGCAATTATAAAAAAAGCTACCTTATTTCGCTTACTTTCATTCCATAATGTCATAAGGGATAATTTTTTGGGTAACTCATCAAGCCAAGTCAAAGTTTCCCGTATCTAAGAACGTGTAATACGAATTATTTGTGGTCTGAACTTACGAACGTCCAGCAGAGACTTGTTCAAGGAACTGGGGATACTAAATATTGCTTTCCAATATTTTTACTCCTTAATGACATTTGTCATAAAAATATATCTCTTTTTCATACCAACTGCTCAGTTCATAGAATCAATACTAGAAATAAGAATAACATTCACAGAGTTTTAAATCACTTCCTTTTCTCCAGAAAGATTTCTATTATTCAGCAACTCACATTTTTAACAACATGAGGAAGCCACACAAATAATAACTACAAACAGAGTTTAGTTTAAATGGAGCCTAAATGATTTGTCGATGGGCGACTCTTACTCCATCGACGAATTTCTTAGTGGTGCCGACTAACGTGTATATATTATCAACAAGATCAAATAATGTGAGTAGTACGTAAAATTTGACTTATGCGCTTCTACAGCTACATCAACATCTACAAATTGGTTCAAATGGCTCTGAGGACTATGGGACTTAACTGCTGAGGTCATCAGTCCCCTAGAATCAACATCTATAAACATACTCCTGAAGCCACCGACCGGTGCATGGCAGACGGTACCACGTGCCACTACAAGTCATGTCTTTTCCTGTTCCACTCGTAAACAGGATCTAAAAGCCTCCTTACGAGACTTAATTTCTCGTAACTTGCCATCGTGCTCCTTACGCGAAATGTACAGAGGCGGCAGTGGAATCGTTCTGCAGATGGTCTCAGATGCCGGTTCTCAAAATTTCCGCAAAAGTGCCCAGCGAAAGAGCAACGTCTTCCCTCCAGGGATTCCCATTTGAGTTCACGAAGTTTCTCCGTAATGCTTGTTATCAAAAAAAAAATGGTTCAAATGTCTCTGAACACAATGGGATTTAACATCTGAGGTCATCAGTCCACGGTTCGCAGGATATAGTGCGAGGAAAGAATGAGCTGAGTTTCACACGAATCATATTGCGCGAGAAATTCGCTATAAATGCAAGCTAAGTAAAGGGTCAGTTCTGTAGATTCTCTGTAAAACTGACTAGGATTCCGTCTGGACCTGACGAAGTATTTGTTTTGAACGCTTCAGTTGCTTCTCTACGCCAGGGATGCCTATTTCTACGGGGTCTAGGCGGGAGTCTGTGTGATAGTCAAACGACGGTATGTTTGTACGATCATCCTACGTGAATGATTTCCTGAAAGTAAAATTTAAAACTTCAGCTTTCCGTTTGGTGTCTTCTATTGCCACCCCACACCGGTCGAAGAGTGACGGGATAGAAGTATTGCCCGAATTTTCTCGGGTTCTTGGCAAGATCTTTCGCTAAGGTATGACCGTGGAAGTTGTATGCATCGCCCATTGGTCTTTCTACAGACGCACGAATCTCTCCTACCCCTTGCCAGTCGACATTTGCGTGCCGTTCTTTCAACCGAGAGTGCAATAATCTCAGTTTCTTCAGCATTTTCCAAATTTGATTATTAAACCACCGAGGATCCTTTCCCTCCATCATCCACTTGCTTGGCAGATATGCGATTGACAGTCAGCTTAAGCTTTGCACGTAATGTCTCTACGTCCTTCATACTGGAGCTAAACGATGTCTATTCATTGTGTAAGTGGGTTGATAACAATCACTTATCTGATTTTTCTACTATAAATACTCTCCTACCCTTCTTGACAGATTTATTAACTTTATTAACCATCGTGGATATGATGACATAATGATCACTAATCCCTATCTCTGTACTGACACTGTCGATAAGATCAGACCTGTTTGTAGCTACATGGTCTAAAAAATTTTCATTACGTGTGGGTTGTCGAACTAACTGCTCAAGACAGTTTTCGGAAAACGTATTCAGAACTAATTACTTTCGGCCATAATGGCTACGTTCATGTACCGTGACTGTGTGGGAGAATTATATATTTTTAATTTCTGCTACTAGTCACTTTTATTTTTTGTGTTTAATCTAACATAATACAACACGTTTCGAACATGTTCTGTTCATCATCAGGCGTTATACGTACATACGTACATAAATACGGAGAAATGTTACTTAACAATAAATTGTCTTAAACTAAATTAACCTAGAATTTTTTATCCATTGCTCGTGACTGTAGTGGCTGGTGTGGCATTTCGGGGGAGGGAGCAGTGGATGATCAGAAATCTATGTCAGTGATGTCATCGGCTGGTTTTTTTTGTTGTTGGTTATGTATAACATCACAGCCTGTATGGGACGCAGATAGTTTTGTATCAGTTAATTGTTGCGAAAATTGTCTGAAAGGCTTTTATGTGGCAGTTGATCACTTACGATTTTATCGCCTTGTAGCTTCACTTGCATCACTGATGTAATAGCGCAGCTGACATCGATTTCTGGTCATCCACCGTCCCCCTCCCCCCCCCCCCCCAAAAAAAGACACACGATCCACTACAGTAACGAACAATGGACAAAAAGTTCTAGGTTAATTTAGTTTAAGACAATTTATTTTGTAAGTAGGCTGTTTATGTTTTCTTATTGGATACGTTACGTAGCGCTCTGTATGAAAATCACTGGCTGTGCTGTGTGCAGTCTGTGGCTAGTTTGCATTGTTGTCTGCTTTTGTAGTGTTGGGCAGCTGGATGTGAACAGCACGTAGCGTTGCGCAGTTGGAGGTGAGCCGCCAGCAGTGGTGGATGTGGGGAGAGAGATGGCGGAGTTTTGAAATTTGTAACACTGGATGTCATGAACAGCTATATATATTACGACTATTAAGGTAAATACATTGTTTGTTCTCTATTAAAATCTTTCATTTGCTAACTATGCCTATCAGTAGTTAGTGCCTTCCGTAGTTTGAATCCTTTATTTACCTGGCAGTAGTGGCGCTCGCTTTATTGCAGTAGTTCGAGTAACGAAGATTTTTGTGAGGTAAGTAATTTGTGAAAGGTATAGGTTAATGTTAGTCAGGGCCATTCTTTTGTAGGGCTTATTGAAAGTCAGATTGCGTTGCGCTAAAAAATATTGTGTGTCAGTTTAAGCACAGTCTTGTATAAATAGTTCTAAGGGGACGTTTCAATTTTTAAGCAACATTTCTCTGTATGTATGTCCGTATAAACGCCTGATGATGAACAAAACATGATCGAAACGCGTTGTATTATGTTAGATTAAAAGTGTTAAGAACTATTTCACGAAATTGTCTTTTCGTACCATCTGCAGTGAATTCATAGACGTCTCAATTTAAACTTATTAGGTTAAAGTCGTCTCCAACTAATATTTCAGCGCTTGTAAGCTCAGACTTTCTTTGAATGAGTCTACAGTTGTTACGTCGTAATTGTGTGGTAAGCAAAAAAAGTTCCATCAATTAATTTGAGTTCACCTAGGCCGATTACTTCTATCCAGATAACTTCATGGTTAGACTCTATTTCAGCCGGAATAGACGTAACACTATCTTCGACTGCTAACAACATTCCCTCTCCTACGGTGTCTAATCTGTCTTTCCTATATACGTTCCATGCCTCGTTAAATACTTCGGACCTTTCTACTTCGAATTTCATGCCCCTAGTTTCTGAAAATAATTGGAACGCGACAACTTTCCTAGCGGATAGTAAATTCAGGAACTTTGTTAAGAATGCTACTGCAATTTACTGTTGAAATTATGACAGTCGAAATGCTTCTACTTAGGACGCCATTTCATTTCGCTCTCTGCATATAGTGTGGCGAGCGGTCATCAGAGGACCTCAAACTATCGTCTAGCCTCTAAAACACATGTGTACTCCACATGTACTCCGTTAAGTGAGTAGCTGCTATCTGTGTGTAGTTCGCCCCTGGCCTATGAAGGGGAATCCAACAATTCTCCGCCCCATAACGCAAGACAGTAATCAACAGCCAAGTCCGTTACAGGATCGATGGAACCGCTGGCTGACACCCTTCACTCGGCTCCATACCAAAGGATTATCTTCCATCCTGGGTACGATACTGCAGATCGTGAGCCCTGCTCCCACCCCGCGAGCGAGGCTAACAACCCTCAGCACTTCTGCTAGCTGCCCATATGAACTGAGGATGACCTCAGAACCCAAGCGACAGACGTCACGAGCCACAACCTGCAACCTGCAAATGACTACACCCTGTACCCTCGATAGCTGCAAACAGGGCATCCTCCACGTCTCTGCTACAGTCGACCCCCCGAGCGCACACTGGGGCTTCCGGTAACTAGCAAACCCCACCCCTACCCACGTGTGACTGCTCGGATCCTGCTGAAAGAGCGACCGCCTGTCCACACACACGGTGGACGGGCGAGGATAGGCGGTCAGCCTCCACATTCACCCTTCGCTTCGAGCGCATCCGTTACAACCAGCGACTCACCCTACTGTGAGGGAGGATCCCCCGCGTCGCACACACTGCAAGGTGCCCCTCCCCGATAGCAGAGCCCGTGGTCGAAACAAGCGACACTTGAGTTGCCCAATGCGACGCACGCGGTTCTCCACCGGCGCTACACCCCGAGCTAGCAGCTTGCAGACGGCAGATCACGGCCAACACTGTCTTAGTTGTTAGTGAACTGCGGCCCCCCTTTCCTGCGTGCGCATACAACATGCTTACACATATCCATCCTACTATGACTAAATTTGGAATTAAAGGGTAAAAACACACAGAAAAACCTAGCTATGCAACTTGTTACAATCCCGATGTGTCACAAGCGGCAGCTGGAGCCTGACTGAGCTGTTTCCAACGGTCGCTAGTTATTCAAAACAAACGATAACTACCCTACAGACTGCGCGAATTTACATTACATAGTTAACAGATTCAACTGAGTCACAGTAAATGATTTTCATTCAGTTACCGGCTGCTAACAGAAATAAAACACACACACATTATATATATATATATAGACCATTTTAGTCCATAATGAGGAATTGCTCGGGGTAAAGATGAGATACAGCAAAATGTTTTAGGTAAAAGCTGTAGGTGGTCAAGAGGCTCAGACATTGCTTCTAATGGCCATGACCTTGAACGTTATTTTCAAGGAGATTTGAATGTTAAAGTGTTTTTTTTTTTAATTGAGACCCTAATATTTGATTTAACACTTGGAAAGCACGCCAAACTGTACGTATAAAATGATATATTATTCAAGGTCATGACAAGATTAAATCAAGATCAAGTAAGCAAATATGTTTTCAGTTCTGTTTCGGATTAACTGGAATAGGGGAGTGATACAGTAAAATACAGTGTTAGATACAGATCGGAAGGGCATCGCTAGGAATAAGATACGAGGGGACTCATTCAACGACTTGTAAATCAATTACACATGTTTTATTTTTGTTTGTTGTGTCTTGAAAACGTCAGAATAACAGTCATACTTTTGCCAATAAACACATAATTAAAACTAAATTAAAAGTTCAAATCTCTCTTCGTTCTTTCCAAATCCGACTTCACAAACAGGGGTTACCATGAAACAAAACAAAACCTCCAAACGACCTTACAGTACTACCTTTAAGATCATGATTCCTGGTAATGATAAGTGACACCTTATGCCCCTTCAAATTTGTATTGAACATTGAACTTTGCTCTATCCCTCCTGTATTTCAGGTTAATCCTTACTAGCACTACAAACATGTTTGCTTATTTGGCCTTCATAGAACCTTGCCATGATCTTGAGTAATGCATCATTTTGTCGCTATTTTCAAATCTTAAATCGAATACTAGAGTTCCCACTTTAAAAAATCACTTTAACCTCCAAATCACCTTGAAAATCATGTTCAAGGCCACGGGCATTAGTCCAGTGCGTGACCCTCTTTGCCACCTACAACGTTTATCTGAAACATTTTGTTGTATCCCATCTCTATCCTGAGTCATTGCCCATTATAGATTGAAGGTATCTACCTAAATAAGTTTTTTCTGATGCGTTAAATGAAAACTTATTTCAGCCAATGACTTTTTAACGTAGTTGGGTAGTTCTTGCTGAGAGTATATGTTTTATGTATCAAAGTCAAATGTGTGTGAAAATCTTATAGGACTTGACTGCTAAGATCTTCAGTCCCTAAGCTTACACACTACTTAACCTAAATTATCCTAAGGACAAACACACACACCCATGCCCGAGGGAGGACTCGAACCTCCGCCGGGAGCAGCCGCATTTATGTATCCCCACAGATGTAGGAAATATGGAGTAGATCTTAAATTTTTTATATGAAACCATATACATTTTATTCAAGAATACGCTTATTCTCTCCAAGCGATATTATAAAATGTATCACATTGTATCCTTTTATCCACGAAATTAGTAGCTATGGAAATGATAAATACTTCATAACTCTAATTTAAATATCACCCCAGTGCATTTCATTAAGTAATTTATTTAACCTCTTCAAGGCGCATTTCAACATTTTCCAAATTACCAGTAAACATTGAACGCAACAGTATTATACTGTACTGTACTTCTGACAATGAAGAAGTAACATGGCCTTGTGTAGTAACTTTTATTGTGATACTACCACTACATGAAAAACAGAGCGTTTACATCACATGCTCAAAATGGTGACCATTGGCACTTGTACATAGCGTCAGTCTGTGGATTAAGGACGCCCTACATCGTGCTACTGCTCCCTCTATGATGGCTGTACAAGCATCAATAATGCGTTGCTGCCAGTCCTCTGGTGTTGTTGGAACAATTTGGTAGACGCCATTCATGACTGCTCCCCACACAAAAAAAATCCAGCGGTGTAAGGTCTAGAGACCGGGCAAGCCGACTAACTGGCGCACCACATTCAATTCACCTACCACGGTATTTACAGTCCAGAGTACGTCGTGCTCGTAAGTCGTTATGTGCAGGGCATCCACCATGCTGATGCCACAAGACCATGCCCTGATTCAGAGGTACAGCGCACAACAGAACAGGAAGAGTTAGTCTTAAAAATCGGTCATATTGTCTGTCATTTAGACTTTCATTCACAAAAAAAGGTCAGATAATGGTATCTCCAATAATTCCGTACCAAACATTAATGCCCCATAGATATTGATGTTCTACCTGTCGGTGCCATCGTGGACTGTTGATGGGCCAATAATGTATATTTCTCATATTGACAATTGTTGGAGAATGAAGCGTCCTCGGTAAAAAGAACATATGAGAAGAAGCTAGGTTTAGTCAGAAGCTGTTGCTAAGCTCACTGACAAAATTGAACCCTATTGTTGAAGTAATTTCCATGAACTTCTTGGTGTAAAATGGTTCGAATGGCTCTGAGCACTATGGGACTTAACTTCTGAGGTCATCAGTCCCCTAGAACATAGAACTACTTAAACCTAACTAACCTAATGTCATCACACACACCCATGCCCGAGGCAGGATTCGAACCTGCGACCGTAGCGGTCGCACGGTTCCAGACTGTAGCGCTAGAACCACTCGGCCACTCTGGCGAATCGTATTATTGATATCCTTTCACCTTGTATTTTAATTCCACTCCTGAACCTTTCTTTTATTTCCATCATTGCTTCCTCGATGTACAGATTGAAGAGTAGGGGCGAAAGGCTACAGCCTTGTCTTACACCCTTCTTAATACGAGCACTTCGTTCTTGATCGTCCACTCTTATTATTCCCTCTTGGTTGTTGTACATATTGTATATGACCCGTCTCTCCCTATAGCTTACCCCTACTTTTTTCAGAATCTCGAACAGCTTGCACCATTTTATATTGTCGAACGCTTTTTCCAGGTCGACAAATCCTATGAAAGTGTCTTGATTTTTCTTTAGCCTTGCTTCCATTATTAGCCGTAACGTCAGAATTGCCTCTCTCGTCCCTTTACTTTTCCTAAAGCCAAACTAATCGTCACCTAGCGCATTCTCAATTTTCTTTTCCATTCTTCTGTATATTATTCTTGTAAGCAGCTTCGATGCATGAGCTGTTAAGCTGACTGTGCGATAATTCTCGCACTTGTCAGCTGTTGCCGTCTTCGGAATTGTGTGGATGATGCTTTTTCGAAAGTCAGATGGTATATCGCCAGACTCATACATTCTACACACCATCGTGAATAGTCGTTTTGTTGCCACTTCCCCCAATGATTTTAGAAATTCTGATGGAATGTTATCTATCCCTTCTGCCTTATTCGACCGTAAGTCCTCCAAAGCTCTTTTAAATTCCGATTCTAATACTGGATCCCCTATCTCTTCTAAATCGACTCCTGTTTCTTCTTCTATCACATCAGACAAATCTTCACCCTCATAGAGGCTTTCAATATATTCTTTCCACCTATCTGCTCTCTCCTCTGCATTTAACAGTGGAATTCCTGTTGCACTCTTAATGTTACCACCGTTGCTTTTAATGTCACCAAAGGTTGTTTTGACTTTCCTGTATGCTGAGTCTGTCCTTCCGACAATCAAATCTTTTTCGATGTCTTCACATTTTTCCTGCAGCCATTTCGTCTTAGCTTCCCTGCACTTCCTATTTATTTCATTCCTCAGCGACTTGTATTTCTGTATTCCTGATTTTCCCGGAACGTGTTTGTACTTCCTCCTTTCATCAATCAGCTGAAGTATTTCTTCTGTTACCCATGGTTTCTTCGCAGCTACCTTCTTTGTACCTATGTTTTCCTTCCCAACTTCTGTGATGGTCCTTTTTAGAGATGTCCTTTCCTCTTCAACTGTACTGCCTACTGCGCTATTCCTTATTGCTGTATCTATAGCGTTAGAGAACTTCAAACGTATCTCGTCATTCCTTAGTACTTCCGTATCCCACTTCTTTACGTATTGATTCTTCCTGACTAATATCTTGAACTTCAGCCTACTCTTCATCACTACTATATTGTGATCTGAGTCTATATCTGCTCCTGGATACGCCTTACAATCCAGTATCTGATTTCGGAATCTCTGTCTGACCATGATGTAATCTAATTGAAATCTTCCCGTATCTCCCGGCCTTTTCCAAGTATACCTCCTCTTGTGATTCTTGAACAGGGCATTCGCTATTACTAGCTGAAACTTTTTACAGAACTCAATTAGTCTTTCTCCTCTTTCATTCCTTGTCCCAAGCCCATATTCTCCTGTAACCTTTTCTTCTACTCCTTCCCCTTCAACTGCATTCCAGTCGCCCATGACTATTAGATTTTCGTCCCCCTTTACATACTGCATTACCCTTTCAATATCCTCATACACTTTCTCTATCTGTTCATCTTCAGCTTGCGACGTCGGCATGTGTACGTGAACTATCGTTGTCGGTGTTGGTCTGCTGTCGATTCTGATTAGAACAACCCGGTCACTGAACTGTTCACAGTAACACACCCTCTACCCTACCTTCCTATTCATAACGAATCCTACACCTGTTATACCATTTTCTGCTGCTGTTGATATTACCCGATACTCATCTGACCAGAAATCCTTGTCTTCCTTCCACATAATAATCATAATTTTCTGTAATAGTACTGAACATAAAAATGCAAGTTACTAACTTGTTTCCTGTCAAGGTACTTTCTCCGTAGATCAGCAGCATTTCTGTCTTACCTTCATGCGTATACATCATACACCTTCACACAACAAAACTTGCGTTCACAATATGTAGTATCGCCATGCTGCTACTAAGTTACGCTGGTGCATGACTAAACTGGTATGTAGTGTAATGTACGCCACAGCAACAACAAATGTGGTGCTCGGGGGAGGGGGAGGGGGAGGGGAGAGAGATGAGTACCTGTCTTCACATGACTCGGAAGTCATAAACAAAACCCACACCCTTACAACAGCACTACATGCGGTACGTAATGTGTGCAGTCAAGCTAGTAAACAGGTTGGTTTCTTCATAGCCTGTGTACTTTTTATCGTTTACGCATCTACGTATACTGACAAAAAGGGTGCAGTGTGATGCATTTTTGAATAGCTCTTGTAGAAGGTAAGTGTATTCTTGAATAAAATGTACATGGCTCCATTTAAAAAATTTAACCTCTACCTCGTATCTTCTTCATCCGTCGGGATACATAAATCTTAAACCCTCAGAAAGAAGTACCCTCTAATGTTAAACTTTGGTTGAAACAATTTTTCATTTGACGCATCAGAAAAAAAGTTATTTTGGGTGAACAAGATACTGTATGTATATATATAAAGGGCGATCAAGAAGTTCCCATCTAAGGGTGTTGCTGCAGCAACTATGCAACGTAGCGTGACTCCGATGCGGGTATACAAGCACCTACAAGCAGACAAGGGCTCAGTGTTGCATTCCGGCGTGCGCGCTGTACAACTGAAAATGTGAACTATCACGACGTTACTACCAAATTCGTTCGAACAGGACCAACGTGCTGTTATTCTTTTCTTGGCTTCCGAAGGAAAAACACTAATAAAGAAAATATATAGGTGTCCAATTAAGGTGCACCGTCCGGGAAAACTGCGACAAGGGGTGCTGCTGTTCGTCCCCATATCGCACATGTCTTATCGCAGAAGCTACTCCAACTCACACGGGAGACACTCGAGCACCTGCTGTATAGTCCGCCCCGATAGCTGAGTGCCGGCACGGTAACTCAGCGTGTTCAGTCAGAAGGTTAGCTGCCCTCTGTAATAAAAAAAACTGAGTTAATTGATCAACGACGAACTGAAACGGGTGTCTTGCGACGTCCGCCCCGAGCAGATACAGCGAACAAAAACGAACAAAATGAGATTAATATAAAAAAAGTTGTCACCGTGACGGATTGCCGTCCAACGGGCCCGGGTTCGGTTCCCTGCTGGGTTGGGGATTTTCTCCGCTCAGGGACTGGGTGTTGCGCTGTCTTCATCATCATTTCATCCCCATTCGACGCGCAGGTCGCCCAATGTGGAGTCGAATGTAATAAGACCTGCACCAAGGCGGTCGGACCTGCCCTGCAAGGGGCCTCCCGGCCAATGACGCCAAACTATCATTGAACTGTGTATCTATCATCATTTAACTGCGTATAGTCCTGATATTTCCCCATGCCGTTATCCGGCCATCGGTCCCTTAATCAAAGTCTTGGAGGGTCGAAGATCATGTCGGACGAAGCTGTGTAGCAGGCAGTTACGGACTTCTTCAAGCAGCAAAATGGTTCAAATGGCTCTGAGCACTATAGGACTTAACATCTGAGGTCATCAATCCCCTAGACTTAGAACTACTTAAACCTAACTAGCCTAAGGACATCACACACATCCATGTCCGAGGCAGAATTCGAACCTGCGACCGTAGCAGCAGCGCGGTTCCGGACTGAAGCGCCTAGAACCACTCGGCCACACCGGCCGGCTTTGACGCAGCAACACAGGTGTTCACCAAACTGGTAAATTCTACATGGTGCGTCGATGGCATGTTCCCGGCGATTTTGACCGATTGGCATACCGATTCTGGACTGTACGGCCGTCGAACGGAAACCTTTTGATCATCCTTTCTATGTACATGGTGACCCAGATCTCCTCCAGCAAACTTTCAGAAGCTGTTCAGACATATCCTCCAAGTACTTTGATACCAGGTATAAGAGACGCACATTCTCCGGCGGCTCGTTACACTTTTATTGCACTTAGTTTGGTTTCGTGTCACAATTAGTTTTGTATCTGTACTTCACTGAAAAGAATGCTCACGGTACCTGTTGTGGAGAACAGTAATGATCTCGTACCTTCCCCCTCTCACGTTTGCATTCAGTACTGCTTGGTTGTGTCTAGGAATTTGTTTTCCGGCAGTGTTAGTTTCGGGTTAACTGAGAAACACAGAGGTATCTATGGATAGGTTTAGTGATGGAGAGGTGGTCAATATGCTCTGCGTGAATCGGTTCACTGAATGCCGTCTTCAGCTCCTCCGACACCAACGGCAGCCTCATCATAGTACTTTTGCAGCTGTACGTAGGTGCCGGCTGCTATGGCCCAGCGGTTCTAGACGCTTCAGTCCGGAACCACGCTGCTGCTACGGTCGCAGGTTGGAATCCTGCCTCGGGCATCGCTTTGTGTGATGTCCTTAGGTTAGTTAGGTTTAAGTAGTTCTAAGTCTAGGGGACTGATGACCTCAGACGTTAAGTCCCATAGTGCTTAGAGCCATTTGTGCGTAGGCGTCTACCGGAAAAACTTCATCTTTCTGTGTTAGAATGGAGATACTGACTGTGTGATCTATTCTGGAACAACCGATGTTTAAGAGAATGTGTTACGCACGGTTGGTGACAGTCCTGCCTCTAGTAGTTGGCGCCTTGCTCGGGCTGTGAACACAAGTCTATTAACAACTTTGAGACTCTTACATGAACAACAATTGGACCGGTATTATCCACAGAAGTTGCAATCATTGCAGCTGGTGGACTTTCCATATCGAGTGGCGTTTGCAAACTGCTTCTTACAGCTCTATAGCGCTTCCGCTCGTTTATTGTGTGTGTTTGGTACAAGCGTGATTTTCGCGATTACTTTTCTATCTGTCAGCTGTGGAGTTTCGAGATAATCGGGTAGGGAGACCTATCACTGTTATTGTGCGTAACAGAAACTTTAAATGAAATCTGGCCCCGTCGCTCATAAATACCCCCTGTGGATCACGTTAGAGTACATATTAGAACAATAATCTTATTTGTAAAAGAAGGATCAGGATCAAGGCTAAACTATAATGCTACTTGAAGGACAAATGCTAGAGTTCACTATACAATTTCTTTTTAAATAAAAGCCCAGAAATTTACCGACACAAATAAGAAATAATACTTGTCTTGTGGGCTCAAATAATTATGAAATAAATGGACTTAATTAATATTGGGAAACTTAACCCTGCTTCTGCGAGAAGTGGATGACGCTATCTCAGAAATACTAGACGATATAACTTACTTCGTGTGTCGCACCAAAAACTAAAAGAAGCTACTTGATCGGAGTGTAATCTCGGTGGAGTAACCTTTATACGTGATCCCAACAGTTTAATCTCTATCTGTCCCGAGAAACCGGTGCCGTTGGCTGTATTACCGTAGCAAAAGCGTGCTGGTTGAACGCAATGATGATATTCGATGTAACTGCCGCTAGCGACAAAGCTGCAGACGCGTAAATGTGGTGAGAACTAAAATCTAAGACCTTGTAAGTAGGCTGTTTAGGTTTTTGTATTGGTAACGCCACGTAGCGCCCTGTATGAAACTCACTGGGTGTGCTGTGTGCAGTCTGTGGCTGGTTGGCATTGTTGCAATAGTCGCTATTGTAGCGTTGGGCAGTTGGCTGTTAACAGCGCGTAGCGTTGCGCAGTTGGAGGTGAGCCGCCAGCAGTGGTGGATGTGGGGAGAGAGATGGCGGAGTTTTGAGAGCGGATGATCTGGACGTGTGTCCATCAGAGACAGTAAATTTGTAAGACTGGATGTCATGAACTGATATATATCTATTATGACTTTTGAACACTATTAAGGTAAATACATTGTTTGTTCTTTATCAAAATCTTTCATTTGCTAACTATGCCTATCAGTAGTTAGTGACTTCAGTAGTTAGAATCTTTTATTTAGCTGGCAGTAGTGGCGCTCGCTGTATTGCAGTAGTTCGAGCAATGAAGATTTTTGTGAGGTAAGTGATTTGTGAAACGTATAGGTTAATGTTAGTCATGGCCATTCTCTTGTAGGGATTATTGAAAGTCAGATTGCGTTGCGCTAAATATATTGGTTGTCACTTTAGTGTTGATCAGAATAGGTATAGAGCGAAATGTCTGAGTACGTTCAGTTCTGCACAGCTGTTTGAAAATCAAATAGTGTAAGAGGTTTATCAGCACAGTCATTCATTAATTTTTCTAAGGGCACGTTTCAACCTTAGACACCAGACTGCTAAATCTTGTCACTTTACTGTCAGCAACAATGTAAGACCTGAACTCCCAGCACAAGGCGGAATTTAGCAACGTCTTATGCGCAAGTGAATAACAGCAAAGCGCTCCCAAGGAGTATATGCCAGATGCAAGACGAGGACTCCCAACACAAGGTGGAGTACAATATCGTCATTAAAAGTACAGCAAAATACACTGCCATGACTCATTCCTAAGACAGAAGTTCTGCATCTCATTACGGCTAAAACAGAATTCTTCTGTGCGCCTGAGAGCAAAGACAAGAAAATATTCCTTTTCTTTCGAGAGCTGAGACAGGGTCTCCTGCTCCTTCCAGACTTCAGGCAGGAATCTCATAGCTAAAACTGCCGGCTCACCAACTCACCTCTCTTTACCTCCACCCTAGGTACGGGCGAGTGAATCATTGGTTAGAAGTTACAGTGGGCTCCCTCTCTTCTCATACTAAAGGGCTCTGGCAGTCACACTCAAGTTTTCGTCGAATTTTCCAGAAGGCATCCCTTCTACCAACGGCTTTAAGCAAATGTGTCTCCCCGGAACGTGCGACTTAAAATTTCGCGGGAACAAGCCTGGTTACGTTCCAAAACAGCTAACAGCTTGAGGTGCCAGACTGTCGCCTGGCCACTTCCAATTCGCCACAGTGTTGTTTGAAAGAATCTGCATCCACGACTACACAGCGCCTGGCATCCTGCACCCTAACTGTGGAATAGCTGTCGCCATTCATAAAACTGCTGCCCCCCTCATAAAACACCTTATCTCGGCCCTCAGTCAGGTCGGCGACCGCCCATGGCACCACTAAGCTTATGCAGACATTCTACATGAAAGCCCATCAACCAACAAATAAGCGAACTGTAAGTTGTTCAAATGTTCAAATGTGTGTGAAATCTTATGGGACTTAACTGCTAAGGTCATCAGTCCCTAAGCTTACACACTACTTATCCTAAATTATCCTAAGGACAAACACACACACCCATGCCCGAGGGAGGACTCGAACCTCCGCCGGGATCAGCCGCACAGTCCATGACTGCAGCACCTGAAACCGCTCGGCTAAACCCGCGCGGCCGAACTGTAAGTATTGGTATATATGTGTCCTTGACGATGTTAGTCACGGTCTTCATCTTTAATAACAGATGTTTAATCACTATACAATCGCATGTATACGAATGGGACGGAATTTTTGTAAGGTGCCAAAATACTGCCACCTCACAACACCCCTTCCTCGCCATCCATTTTGTACTCCCATGAGGTGAGTCTTATAGCGTTATCTCATGCAGATCAAAATGATCCAAATATCGGACATTCCCTTAACTCGTCACTACAAACATCCTACTAGACATCTCCTAATATACCCCTCCGACATTTATTCAACAATTCTCCCATGGGTTATTGTTATATTTAGCCTACATTTAAGATGGGTTACCATTTACATCAAATATTTCGGCTGTTTTAACGAAGGGAACATCGTTTTGACATTCGTCTATAACAAATAAAAAGCAAAATAATTCCTGTCAGAAAAACAAAAGTTAAAAGAATCTGTACAAAGCATTAATCGTTTGGTTCTAACTGCAAACGGCAGCACCCTTATTTAGACGGAAGGTTCATTCGTTATTCATTCAACCGTCCCTAATGATATTCTATTTTAGTACAAGCTGTGTTGAGGAGCACATATAATGATTTAAATATAATAAACACATATAATAAACGAACACTGTGTTTTGTATAAAAAAATTAAGCAAAAGCTTTCAGCATCGTATAAGAAGGACACCAAGAGATGAATACAGTAAGCACATTGAGAAGGATGTAGGTTGCGGTAGTTACTCGGAGATGAAGAGGCTTGCACAGGATAGAGTAGCATGGAGAGCTGCATCAAACCAGTCTTTGGACTGAAGACCACAGCAACAACAACAACAACAACAACACAGGAAGACTGATCTGATCCATTATAAATGGTTCTGAAAGCTTGCGACTGTGAAATCAATAGGTTTCTTTACAAATAACTCATCTGCTACCAGTAACGATTTTCTTTATTTTATGTTTCGCATGACGCGTTTCGGGAAATTTTCAAGTGTGTTTTTTTGTGTTTGTTATGCCATTTCTGTGTGATGTTGTCGATGTGTGAGAGTCTGCTTCATTCCGTTGACTTTACTGCAATATATAAGAAAACACCCGATTTTTAGTTGGTTGTCGATCTTTTTGTGAAGTTAGTGGCGAAATTTAGAAGAATTTGTACTTACAGTTTCCTTATGGTCAATTTGTACAGTGTCTCACACACACTAAACATCACAAACAACTTGTTGTACACTTTTAAACATCGAAAACATTTTACATAAACAAAACAGTTACACAGATGTTCCTACGAATAGTCAACAGTGATGACAGAGTATGATATGCTTTTGTACGTAAACATAAGTATGCTATCGAAACATCTGAAGAAATTCACTGATTCACTTTCAGATTTTTCGTTTAATATTTTACCTTCATATTTTCTGTAATGTGAATATATCTCCAGTTCTTCTATCAAATCCATTTTATGTCCTTTATTTAGTCGGAGGAGTACTTTGACATTTTCCCCTATTTTTCCAAAGTACTACCTTAATGACACTTTCCTGTGCACATAATAGTTTATGAGGTAATTGAAATAATGAGGAACTTATTTTCACTACATAAAATATATGAAATTGTACTAGATTTTCGATGACAGTTCCGATCACAGCACACCAAGAGTTTCATCGAAAACGTAATGTAGTTTATTGTTAAGATAATCGTTTATAACTGCAATAATGTGGGACCCACTTCACTAACATACAGCTTTGCGATCAGAAGCTGACCACTCAGCTGTCCACATCGATAGCTGAGAGGTCAGGGCGACAGAATGTCATGCATTCCCGGCTGGGTCAGAGATTTTCTCCGCTTGGCGACTGAGTGTTGTTATCATTATATCATCCTCTTCGAAACACAAGTCACCGAAGTGGCGTCAACTAAGAAGACTTGCACCAGGCGACTGGAATACCCTAGACACATGACATTACATTCATACTCATCAGACATTCTACATGAAAGCCCATCAACCAACAAATAAGCGAACTGTAAGTTGTTCAAATGTTCAAATGTGTGTGAAATCTTATGGGACGTAACTGCTAAGGTCATCGGTCCCTAAGCTTACACACTACTTATCCTAAATTATTCTAAGGACAAACAGGTACAAGTTGACAAATATCGTGTCGACTGTCGTTATGTATACGAGTGCTGACAACGTCTGCAATGTAGCAGTAGGTGCCATTTTCTCGTCTTCTTATTGTATTACAACAAATTTAATCTAGTGTTATATTCCTTGCTACAACCGAGTACCGGATTTCAAGATAACTTTCTATATATGTGCTTTAACGAATTCCTGTTACTTCAGTGTTCGGTATATACTGGGATTTTTCAACATTTAGCAAGACGTACGCTATTTTTTTTTTTTTACAGAGGAGTTCAGATGCGTCTTACAATTCAAGCACCTTCTGTATCTTCATACCTTCATTGCCAGGGTTGGAAAACAGTGATAGGGGTAGGATCTTATCCGCGCAGAGGTAATACAAGAATAACTAATCTCGCATTTAAATCAATTAATTTTCTTCAGTTCAAAAGACAGACGCTTATTGGAGCACTGATCATCAATAGTTGGAAATCATCTTGTCCATGAGAGGATGAGTGCTGTTGTACTATAGCTGTCGGATAGTGTCGTTTGGTGAAGATAACTCAACGCCACATTTTTTGATGCGAAGAATGTGGGAGGGAGGGAGGGAGGGAGAGAGAGAGAGAGAGAGAGAGAGAGAGAGAGAGAGAGAGATATGGAGTACTGAGAACTTGCAGCTTGGAGTTGTCTGTCCTCTCTGCTCACCAGAAGAACTCCCAGCATACGCTTAATTTCCTAAATATCAGTATGTTTGTAGACCAAATTAACATTTTTAAATGATTTAATTAATATATTTAAACAGCATCTGTTACAGGACAGGCACCTTACATGCTGTTAATTTGATTCTTTTATGTGGGACGTTGTTTTGCCTTTAATAAATGTCACTGATGAAGAGCCTTGTACTCATCTGAAGTCGTCTCAACGAGACATATGCCTATACAGCCACTTGCGAATGTTCTTAATTCTAGGAAATGTTCACTGCGTAATGAATGATAGAAATTAACTATGGCAGAATCATTTTGATATGAAAACAGCTTATCGGAGTTCATTTTATCAATGAAATTGTTTTTAAACTAATCAGCTCTATTTCTGTATCACTAGGAATCTGCATTATATTTTGCTCATTAACTGTAAATGGGTTTAAAACTTTTGAAAACAACTTTCAGATGATGCTTACAATATTTACGTCTTTCAAATTATTTGTTCACATTGCTGTTATCTGCAGCTCAATCACTCGTTTCTTTCAGTTACGGAAATTGACTCAAATCCTGATTTTATAACTGAGAGATGACCAGTTCTAATATGATTCTGAATGGGCTGATGCTTTTGCCTTCTAGTTTTAAATTTGGGGTTTGAGATGGCAACTAACTTCAACCAAAAACCCCAAATCAAATTGCTAGTTATTATTTCACAGCGTTTTTTTCAGATAGTATATTTTCCTGTACTAAAAAAAGCAGAAACAGCATTTTTCATGTTCAAAAATATATTCTGAAATTTTACTTTAAAAATACTGCGTCTCACAATGTAGGACTAGTTTACCATTCTCCAAACCCAACAATTCACAGTATCCTCGGAAGTCTCGTGTAGTTACTGCTGTAGCATGTAGTTACTGCTGTAGCACTTGTTTACTCATGTACTTCACAGCCGGTGGGAGAGCATGGTGCATATTTCAGGTTTCAAGGACTTTCTTCACTGTGACACTTGGTGTTTAATGCAGTAATATTTTAGTACAAGATGATTTAAAAACTTTTCGAGCAACCGTATAGTGTCGTTGATTCTACCTATCACTGACAGTTCTCCGTCAGTACACACATTGGTGACTTTACTGTAATCTACGTTTAAATTGGACCTCTTGTTTTAGCATGTATTGGTTTCAGACTGGCAAGGTCTTCAAAGACATCAAAATTAACGTCAGTTCAAATTAGAAAAATGGTAAACTGCGCAACATCGCGTACGTCCGTTGATCCATCCAAAGCTAGAGAAAAGAAAGTACAAGAATGTACAATGTCTTCCAGTTATTGAGTTACGTCCTGAGAGAGTTCCTCGTTTCGTCTCGTAACTGTCTGTCCTGATATAGCATTTTATTTCACTTTATTTCAATACCCTTATTACGAAGACGACGTGCAAACATCTGAAGATCGAGTATAACAATCGAAGAGGTGATTTCCTACTATTGATGATCAAAAATGGTTCAAATGGCTCTGAGCACTATGGGACTTAACTACTGAGGTCATCAGTCCCCTAGAACTTATAACTACTTAAACCTAACTAACCTAAGGACATCACACACATCCATGCCCGAAGCAGGAGTCGAACCTGCGACCGTAGCGGTCACGCGGTTCCAAACTGACGCGCTTAGAACCGCACGGCCACACCGGCCGGCTATTGATGATCGGTGCTCCAATAAGCGTGTATCTTTTGAACTGACGTAACTTGATTCATTTAAATGCGTAATTAGTTATTCTTGTATCACCTCTGCGCAGAGAAGATCCTACCTCTATCTGTGTTGTTCAACCCTGGCAATGGACGTGTGAAGATACAAAAGGTGCTTGAACTGTATGAGGAATCTGAGCTACTCTGTGAAAAAAAAAAAATATCGTACGTCTTGCTAAATGTTGGAAAATCCCAGTATGTACTAAACACAGAAGTAACAGGAGTTCGTGAAAGCATATATATATATATATATATATATATATATATAGTTATCTTCAAAACCGGTACTCAATTGAAGCAAGGAAAAATGAATTAAATTAAAATTGTTGTAATATAACGCAATAAGTAGACGAAAAAATGGCATCTCCTGTTACGCTGCTGAGGTTGTCAGCACTCGGATACATAACGACAGTCCACACGATGTTGTTTGCCGATTTGTACCTACACGCACCGAACACAACTAGAGCAGCGAAGCTCAGCTTCCGATGAATACGAAATGAAATGTCGCGTGGCTAGGGAAATCCAATCGTCTGGTGCAAGTCCTCTTAGTTCACTCCAATTCGGCGACTTGTGTTATGAGTATAAAACAACACTCAGTCCCCGAGCGGAGAAAAATCTCCATTCCAGCCGAGTATCTTTCTCAGGCCCTATGCATAGTGATTGGAAATTTGTGGTAAGGCCTTATGGGACCAAACTGCTGAGCTCATCGGTCCCTAAGCTTTTAATTTAACTTAAACTAACTTACGCTATGGACAACACACACACCCATGCCGGAGGGAGGACTCGAACATCCGGCGGGGGGATATGCATAGTATTCTGTGGCGTTGACTACTCAGCTATCGAGGTGGACAGCTTCTGATCGCAAAGCTGTATGTTAGTGAAGTGGGTCCCACATTGTTGCAGTTATAAACGATCATCTTCACAAAATTACATAAAGTTTCTGATAAAACTCTTGGTGTACTGTGATCGGAACTGTCAACAAAAATCTAGTACGAATTCGTATATTTTCGGTAGTGAAGATGGGTCCCACGTTATTTCAGTTATCTCATAAATTATTACCTGCACAGAAAAGTGTCATTATGGCTTTCTGTAGAACCCTTGTGGAGCTATTCAGAATTGTGATGACAATTTTACTTTCGCAAGCTGATAAATTATTTCTTTACAACATTAAAATTTCCCAATTACTGGCATTCTCTCTGCGAAATTCTGCAGTAATACTCCCATTTAGCACAGAGAACACTAGAACTATGGTGTAACCACCAAGAGCTCTGAAAAAAATACATATTTCTCGAAAGTCGGGTGCCAATTTCACATAACTCACTCACGTAATTACGTCACTAATGTTTCGGCTTCCCAGAGATGTAATTTCCACTCTTTATCGTCTGAATTATACAGTGCAAGCGATCGATAGCATATTGCTATGCGGCTGATATCGCGTATAGTCACCACCACCTAAAGAGGTGGTGGTGGTATAGTCGTGTATATGGTATGATATTCTAGGAAACCATGTGAAAATAAGTGAAATTCTGAAAATTCATGTGCAACTCGATTTCTGCATAAAAATATCACAAATATATAGTTTTTTGGAGTGTAAAATCGGATATTGCTACTGATATAGGTTTCGAGATCGGTAAATAAATTCGCTTTTGACGAAGCATTTCTCATCGACAGAGCTCAGAAAGTAAATGTTCTTGTAATCGGATAGTCTGGAGATGGTCGCAACTCACTGCAGAAACCACGGCAGCAAGCAGGCCAGACCGGAAACAATACCGTTAGTGGACCAGCCTTTGCGCCCTGGGAGCCAGATCAGCCTTTTACACAGTTCAGTGAGTGGCGACTGTCCATGTAGGGAGCTCTGATCACGTATCACGCAAGTGTGTGCGGGGACAGTTGCCTCGTGATCGTTGGCCGCGGTGGACGACCGGCGGACCTCGCAGGGAATATCTAGTGCTGCGGCTATGTACGGTGCATGTGCTTATTTTTTTGGGCTTTGTGTGTCTTCGCGGTGTATGTATGAGTGTCTTGCGGTCGATACGCATATGCAGGATGCAGAAATGATGATCTTATATGGTGCAGGATACGAATTGCGTTAACTACAACGATATGGTACGATGGTGGAATCGTTTTTGCTGTATAGCCTCGTTGGAGATCGGTTTCACGCCGAAAAATTTAAGCTTTCCTCGATAGTAGCAGAGCAGAGTAATTGACGACGTGCCTGATCTATAGTCCACTTTTATAAGGTTTAACTGTCAGTGCACCTGACTGCTGTATGTTTATCGACCTGTATAAAAAAGTTTCCCGCTGGGATTCTCGTAATTTGTCCGCCTCTAGAAAGTGGCGTGCAGTGTTCCCGCACCAGCAGCAGCAATTTGGCGGGTGAATTCAGTAAGAACCATTCAGAACAGTCCATTCACAGTAAGTTCCATGGCGTCAGAGAGTCACAAGACATCCTCTGTGGGGGGCGTACGTGTCTCTACGGTGTGCTGAAATTCGCATCCAGTGAAATTCGAACCCAGTGAAATTTGCACCCAGAAAAGGTCGAGGGAAGGTCCTCTAATCTCACCGTCCGATCTGCGCCCGGCAGGTAGAATCGCCACTCGGCAGGTAGGAGAGCCGAAGGCCTTATTTTACGGCTATGCGTGGCCGCAATAGTGTTGCCAGCAACACTGCTGCAGCGCGTCAATGCCCAGGCCATATCCGTCAAAGTTCTTGTCCGTATGTGTTTGCCTTTCAGTGTCAGCCTCGATTCTTCTTTCTCAGCCGACAGTGCTGCTATGTCAAGTCACGTGAAACAGCATTATTTCGTTCTTGGAGCTTATGTTCGTCTAATGAATTACACGAACCACTGCTCCAAGAATACATAAGGAGCTACAGGTATGTAAAATTGGGCAAATGAGACAACCAACGAGAAATCCATGAACGTGAAAAATACATCTACAACTAGAGCAAAAGAAACAGAAAGTAATGTGTACAAAGAGTGAATTCTGAAACAGGACATTCTCACTGCTATCGTTATAAAGGATCTGCAGTACTAAATAGAAATTTTTTGCTACATCGGTTATTAAGGCACCTGAACGTTTTTGAAGCAGGTTGTAGCACGGGCCCTCCGTGTGCCACAATGTGTGATCTCAGGATTATGGCAACGATTCCAGCAGACAGGAAACGTGTCCAGGCGCTACAGTACGGGACGTCCACAGTGTAAAACACCACAAGAAGACCGATAGCTCGCCATCAGTGCCCGCAGAAGGCCACGGAGTATTGCAGGTAGCCTTGCTTGGCACATGATTTACCATGGGTGGTTGTTGACAGTTCTACACTCCTGGAAATTGAAATAAGAACACCGTGAATTCATTGTCCCAGGAAGGGGAAACTTTATTGACACATTCCTGGGGTCAGATACATCACATGATCACACTGACAGAACCACAGGCACATAGACACAGGCAACAGAGCATGCACAATGTCGGCACTAGTACAGTGTATATCCACCTTTCGCAGCAATGCAGGCTGCTATTCTCCCATGGAGACGATCGTAGAGATGCTGGATGTAGTCCTGTGGAACGGCTTGCCATGCCATTTCCACCTGGCGCCTCAGTTGGACCAGCGTTCGTGCTGGACGTGCAGACCGCGTGAGACGACGCTTCATCCAGTCCCAAACATGCTCAATGGGGGACAGATCCGGAGATCTTGCTGGCCAGGGTAGTTGACTTACACCTTCTAGAGCACGTTGGGTGGCACGGGACACATGCGGACGTGCATTGTCCTGTTGGAACAGCAAGTTCCCTTGCCGGTATAGGAATGGTGAACGATGGGTTCGATGACGGTTTGGATGTACCGTGCACCATTCAGTGTCCCCTCGACGATCACCAGTGGTGTACGGCCAGTGTAGGAGATCGCTCCCCACACCATGATGCCGGGTGTTGGCCCTGTGTGCCTCGGTCGTATGCAGTCCTGATTGTGGCGCTCACCTGCACGGCGCCAAACACGCATACGACCATCATTGGCACCAAGGCAGAAGCAACTCTCATCGCTGAAGACGACACGTCTCCATTCGTCCCTCCATTCACGCCTGTCGCGACACCACTGGAGGCGGGCTGCACGATGTTGGGGCGTGAGTGGAAGACGGCCTAACGGTGTGCGGGACCGTAGCCCAGCTTCATGGAGACGGTTGCGAATGGTCCTCGCCGATACCCCAGGAGCAACAGTGTCCCTAATTTGCTGGGAAGTGGCGGTGCGGTCCCCTACGGCACTGCGTAGGATCCTACGGTCTTGGCGTGCATCCGTGCGTCGCTGCGGTCCGGTCCCAGGTCGACGGGCACGTGCACCTTCCGCCGACCACTGGCGACAACATCGATGTACTGTGGAGACCTCACGCCCCACGTGTTGAGCAATTTGGCGGTACGTCCACCCGGCCTCCCGCATGCCCACTACACGCCCTCGCTCAAAGTCCGTCAACTGCACATACGGTTCACGTCCACGCTGTCGCGGCATGCTACCAGTGTTAAAGACTGCGATGGAGCTCCGTATGCCACGGCAAACTGGCTGACACTGACGGCGGCGGTGCACAAATGCTGCGCAGCTAGCGCCATTCGACGGCCAACACCGCGGTTCCTGGTGTGTCCGCTGTGCCGTGCGTGTGATCATTGCTTGTACAGCCCTCTCGCAGTGTCGGGAGCAAGTATGGTGGGTCTGACACACCGGTGTCAATGTGTTCTTTTTTCCATTTCCAGGAGTGTATATCGAACGTATAAGCACACAGAGACACAAGGCGAATGAGCTGAACATTCCGAAAGTTAACTCACACTGACAGTGACTAGCCAAGCTGTCAGTCACTTGAGTGGAGTAGGAATCCCAAGCGCAGGTAGGCCGTGCCGCACAGGGATCGTTTCCGGTGAATGACAAAGTGTTCCGAGACAAGTCCAAGCAGACCAGCCTCTTGTGGTTCGGACAAGTGGGATGCTGCCCCAACTCGCCATTGTGGCTTTGAGCATCTCCATACCAGCAGCTGTAGGACATCGAAAATTCACCGAAAATTCCAGCCATTTTTCTCATTTGTAAGAGAGTCCGTCGAATTGTAGGAGAATCTTTTAGGTATCCAGTCTGTTGTTTGTCTGTGTTTTCTTTACGGGTTTCAAAATACTTCATGAAATTTTATGTATGTAATTGTTATGATTTCTCCATCTGTGTATCGAAGGCAGTGTGCTTCGAGAAGTGAGGAAAATAAAAAATAAGTGCCTATCATCCCTGACTCCAGCAGCAAATATAAACTAAGCCAACATGGCGTTTCAGAAGAGTGATGAACACCACAGCAGCTGTAGGACTCAGAAACTTTTTCTCTCATATGATGACTTCAAAGAAACAGCTAAAACTCGAAATTTGGTGAGTGTCCTGTTTAGACTTACAGTGATATTTATTTAATTACTTTGGGTTGTAGGTGAAGGGGGCGCTCTATGTAGAGGTTTAGTCTGCCTGCTACTAGTTTCAAGTAGTACTGTGAATTCTTTTTCACCAGGATAACACCAGCTGTCTGACATCGTCAGTTTCGAGCTGTATTGTGATTTTAGAAATAAATAAACTGTTTAAAATCCATCCCTGCAAATTCTTTCAAATGGATCAAATGTCTCTAAGCACTATGGGACTTAACATCTGAGGTCATCAGTCCCCTAGACATAGAACTACTTAAACCTAACTAACCTAAGGGCATCACACAGATCCATGCCCGAGGCAGGATTCGAACCTGCAACCGTAGCAGCAGCGCGGTTCCGGACTGATGCGCCTAGAACTGCTCGGCCTCAGCGGCCGACTGCAAATTCTTTAAATAAATAATATTCCACACTGCTTTGGTTGCTGCACATTATTTAAGTAAGCAATATCACTGAAAATTGTTTGAACAGTATTCCAATGCCTTAAATTGTTTAATGCATGTGACTGACGATTTATTAGCCTACCATCATGAGGTCCTCCCAATCCAACAGTCCAGCACTGACTTAGCGATTTTTCTTGGGGTGGAGGGTGGTGGGGTTGGGTGAGGAGTGGGTTTGAGGGAGTTGGTGATGTCATAGGAAGGGGGGGGGGGATTAGGTTAGTTCAAAAATGGTGCAAATGGCTCTGAGCACTATGGGACTCAACATCGGAGGTCATCAGTCCCCTAAAACTTAGAACTACTTAAACCTAACTAACCTAACGACATCACACACATCCATGCCCGAGGCAGGATTCGAACCTGCGACCGTAGCAGTCGCGTGGTTCCAGACTGCAGCGCCTAGAACCGCTCGGCCACCCCGGCCGGCGATTTGGTTAGTGAAGGTACCCCAGTTGCCCTATTTCTCTGGAGATGGAGCGGCAGGGCAGGGATTTCCCAGTGGAATGGTAGGGGACATGTGCTAGCTGGATAAAAGCTATGAGGTCGTCAAGGGGTGGAGTAACTTTTGATTAATTAATTAATTTGCATAATTAAATTGATGTCAATTTGATATCAGAAGTGTCCTCGTATCCCTTTTATTCCACTACTTGCGATTTTTTTTCTGTCAGTGTATAAGGGGAGTCAAATAAAAACAAGACAAGCGAAAAAAAAGTAAACTGTGTACTATTTCTAAAGTAATCGCCATAACTTTTAATACATTTACCTAACTGTGAGAGGAGACAGCCAGCACTTTCACGGAAACATGTTAGCCTATGGGACCATGATTGTAGCCAGGTGTGCACCTCTTCGTTCGAAGCAAATTGACGACCACAAATGTACAGTGTCGTCAAAAAGTCAGTATAAATTTGAAAACATAATAAACCACGGAATAATTTAGATAGAGAGGTAAAAATTGACACACACACGTGTTTGGAATGACATGGGGTTTTATTAGAACCAAAAAAAAAGACAAAGTATTGCTAGACGCGTGAAAGATCTCTTGCGCGTGTCGTTTGGTGATGATCGTGTGCTCAGCTGCCACTTTCGTCATGCTTGGCCTCCCAGATCCCCAGACCTCAGTCCGTGTGATTATTGGCTTTGAGATTACCTTAAGTCGCAAGTGTATCGTGATCGACCGACATCTCTAGGGATGCTGAAAGACAACGTCCGACGCCAATGCCTCACCATAACTCCAGACAAGCTTTACAGTGCTGTTCACAACATTATTCCTCGACTACAGCTATTGTTGAGGAATGATGGTGGACATATTGAGCATTTCCTGTAAAGAATATCATCTTTGCTTTGTCTTACTTTGTTATGCTGATTATTGCTATTCTAATCAGATGAAGCACCATCTGTCGGACGTTTTTTGAACGTTTGTATTTTTTTGGTTCTAATAATACCCCATGACATTCCAAGCATGTGTCAATTTGTACCTCTATGTCTACATTATTCCGAGATTTATTCAGTTTTCAAATTTATACTGACTTTTTGATCACCCGGTATTTATTCAGGGCCCTAAAAGTATGGAAATCGCATGGGGAGCGATCGGGACTGCGTGGACCATGTGTAAGGGCTTCCCAGGGAAACTTCTGCAGCGTAGTCAAATGAGCCTTGGCAAAATGTGGTTTTGTGTACCCTCTATGGCCACTGACCGAAACTACTCAGGTGTGCCAAACTTCAGGACGAAAGTATCTTTTGTATGATGTGTCACCACCAAGTCGCATAGCTCGATGAAACTTTGATCATAAAAAGAACTGATACTGTATAGTATCAAAGGTAACTGAAAGAAATATGCAGTGAGGTGATTTACACTGAAGTCACCACTATATATGATGGTCACCTGGACAATACAAAAGGAGGGACATGTTTCTTAATAGGACGTGTGGGCACCTCGGACGGTAATGCGTGGTCTGCAACGTGCTCTCCTGCTGTCCAGATGGTCGGTAAGGAGTTCTTGTTGTAGGGAGTTCCATTTCTCCACCAGCGTGGTTAACAGCTGCTGGATGGTCGCTGATGCACGTGCACGCGCTGAAATACGTCGCCCCAAGGCATCCCACGCGTGCTCAATGGGATTTAAGTCGAAGGCAAGCCTGTCCATTCACCGAATATCCCGCCATTCCAAGAGTTCCACGGTGGCGCAGTGTCATGCACAAAAATGAATTCAGGGCCGAATACACGCATGGAAACACGCACATGGGAAAGGAGTACAGTGTGACAATAATGTTGCCTGGAAAGTCTACTATGTTCAAATATTTGGAGCTCAGTAAGTTACGCAATATAATACCTCCCCAGACCATAACAGCTCGACCACCAAAACGAACGTGTTCGGCAATTTTGACGAGTGAATTACTTGGTCCTAACTCTCACCATATGAGATTACGACTAACACGGTCTAACATTATCGATGAAGTAGTCTGCGTAAGATGATACTGTAAAATCTCGACTCCACGATGGAAGGCCCGAACCGAATTTCTCGGTCTTCGCTTCCGATTTGATAAGACAGATATTTTTTTTTTAATTTATGAATTTGGCCAGCTATGGACCGCATACAACTTAAGACTAATGGTGTTTCTTTTTCTTCCGTTCTTCCCAGTACTTCTTCATTTTTTCGCCAACTGCTCGACTCTGCTCATCCGTCCACACTCTCTTAGGTCGAGGTTTTGGCTCATCTCCTTCATAGTTTGCGTTTTCTATAAGTAGCCTAAAGTGATTCCTGTCACGTATTATTTCTTCTGCAACACCTATTTTGTTGGCGTCTTTCTTTACTGCTTCTATCCATCCTACAGTTTTTTTCAACTTACTAACGTAATTAAAAATTTTCTTTGTAGTCCGTGTTTTTTCCATTCTTTTTAAATGTCCATAAAATTTTAGCTGTCTCTTCCTCATTGTATTTGTGATCTTTTCTGTATTTTTGTATAGGTCTTCATTTCTCCTTTTACTCCACCCATTTTCCTTGTTTTTCTCAGGTTTTCTTAGTATTTTTCTCTCTCTTTTTTTCTAGTTCTCTTAATTCACCTTTCTTATTCAATGATAGGCACTCTGATCCATACGTTGCTTGTGTCCTATTACCTGAATTATAATGTTTAATCTTCGCTTGGTTTTAGATAAAATAGTAAAAACAAGGGAAGCACATTAAAAAACAGAGGCACATAGGGTAAGCATGGGCCAAGGAAAGAACAAATTTGAAGTGAAATGTGTAGCCTTTGCGGATGATATGGCATTGGTAACTGAAAACCGAACAGACGCAACAGTTATGCTTGATCTGTTACACGAGATTGCTGAAAAGACTGGGCTAAAAATATCCTATGAAAAAACCGAGTATATAGAACACAAACATAATACAGAAAAGTTTAGGAAAACAAAGTATGGAAAAATTAAAAGAGTTGATAGATTCAAATACCTGGGGGAGTGGATCCAAGCCAATGGACTGGATAACACAACAAATAAAGAAAGAATAAAAAAGTTAGCATTTGCATATAAATTAACGCAAGACTACTACAATAAGAAATCAATATCCATAAGACAGATATAATGTATACAGTAGCGCAATTCAGTAAATTTTGCTCTTATAATTATTTCTTATTGTTCTCACTTGAAGTTAGGAGTACTACCTTATTTTGTACAGTTTTTCACCCTGAAAGCTTGTGAAATCTTCTGGGGCCGGACAGCTACCGTACAGAAAATATTTATTCACAAAAAGCGAGCAATAAAAAAATTGTCTAAAGTAGTCAATATTTCGACAATAAACTATAATTCAAGTCAGTACTTGAGAAATGTTTCTCGGGCCCTATGGATTCATTCGATGCTATTTCTTGTGACAAAGCACACATGCTGGTAGAAAGTCTCAAGACAGTAAACTGTGTAACGTCACGTCGTACATCTGAGTGTAAGTATGTGCAGTTAATATATATCAGTATCACAGACCGCTAATTTTATCCAGAATAAGCTTACAAAGAAGTGTCTGGGTTCAAATGGCTTATAATTTTAGAGGCAAACACCTCCTGATATTCCAACAGACAGTTTTCTTCATGGGATCCATGGGCCCACAGACATTTATGGCCACACAGAATATTCAAGCCCAAGCCGGCCGGTGTGGCCGAGAGGTTCTAGGTGCTTCAGTCTGTAACCACGCGACCGCTACGGTAGCAGGTTCTAATCCTGCCTCGGGCATGGATGTGTGTGATGTTAGGTTAGTTAGGTTTAAGTAGTTCTAAGTTCTAAGGGACTGATGACCTCAGATGTTAAGTCCCATAGTGCTCAGAGCCATCATCTGAATATTCAAGCGCTAGATCACGAACCTTCTAATATCTACTAATAAAATATGTCTCAAACGCTTAATTTAACTAGTTGATGCACACAAAGGCAATGAAATATCACAAATGAGAATGCAGTATAGTAATCGTAGCAATGAATGTAATTTTTCATATCAGCAGCGAAAGTTCCGTGGATCTTCACTTTAAAATGCTTGTATTAAGAATCGTCACGTTACAAGTGATTCATATGGACCGAAATACATTATTTGTTAATAAAGTTATGTCTGTGACCGAAACTAATGTTGCTTACGACGGAAAATAAACACAGTAAGTGTTTAAACATGTCGGCAAAGATGAAGTGAAATCCTCACGGTTTTATTTTAATTTTTGTTTTAGTTCTTCAGAGAAATTACACTCAAATTAAATTCATTCCTATGTACAACTGACTGCAAGTGGAAGCGATTTTATATACTCCTTTAGTGGCAAGCGGCGGGCGTAGGTCCTCTTCAGTGTTCAAATATTCGTAGACATTTCTTGCTGGTTTGTACTGGGGCAGCAGGGGTTCTGGTCCATTTTGTTAGTGTGGGTTGCCTACATCAGGGGCAAATACGCACTCAGGGGCAAACCTATAGTTCCAATTTGATTGACAGGTCCTTAACCTATTCTTTTGTCAAAAGGATCCTCCCTTTTCATTGACAGGCACTTAACCTATTGTTTCCCCACCCCCTCCCACACCCCTTCCCAATCAGGAAACCTCCAACCCACCTCCTCCCCCTCCCTTCCACAGGTACCCTTTCATGTGTGAGTTACTGGAATAGCCCCTCTCACTCTTACCAGCTTGATTGACTACTTAATTAAATTGATCAATTAATTAACCTCTCCCCCTCTGGTAAACCCTCAACCCCTCCCACCCTCCCTCCCGGAAATTGGAGTGAAAAAGACTCAGTTGATCGGTCATTTGGAGGGAATCGATTGCTGTATGTGGAATACTGTTTAAACAATTTAGATGATGTGTGGAGTATTGTTTATTTCAACAATTTAGGGGATTGAAGGCAGTGTATGGAATATATGGGATCTGGTGGCTCTTTGGTGGAGAGGAAGGATCTCATAACAGGAAATTCAAGGGTATATTGTTTATTTAAAAAAAATCAGTTTGTGGGGGTTGGATTTCTCTTGCTCGTTTTTCTCTGCTGTTTGGAAACATGTAGGTCTTGTAAGAAGTAATTACATGGTGCAAACATGTTGGATAAACTAATGTTTGGCACTGTACTCTGAGTGTCTTAACCTAATGTTTGGCCCTTTGTTGGCACCTAACCTGTTGGTATGTTAAGTGGTTTTCCATGTCACCCTCATTTCCTTAAACTTTGATACCAAATTAAGTAATTAGTTATGTCCTCCCACCATTTTCTGGTACACTTTTCGAGTTTCACATGCTTTTGAACGACATTTCATGCGCATTCCTCTTTGTCACCAGCACCCTTAAACAACTGTACTATGTTTTACATAAAAATTAACCTATTGTTCTGCACTTAACCTGCCGTTCCGCTCCATGTCACCCACTCACACACACACTCCCCGTAACTAATGTACCACTAACACCACATTGATATAAAAAATTTATGCAAATTAATTAAATCGAAATTCTTCAGATTAATGAGGTAGTTTCTTTTTCAATTTACAGCATCCTATTGGTCGGTGAAACCAATGGAATATAGTTCAAACAAAAGATCGCTAATAAGAAACACATCCCTCCACCGAATGCCCGACGCTGACACTGAAGTTGGGGGTGCACTACAGCCCCCACGAAGTGACGACGTGGCAGTCAGCTGCAGAGCCACGCACAGGTGTCCGTTAGTGTCCCACACCTGTCGAAATAAGTATTCACCTAGGCAACGTTGGCAACGGCCTTGCCACATTGTATACACCGGTTCCCGTGAGTTCACCAAAGTTAAGAGCTGTTGGGCGTGGCCGGCACTTGGATGGGTGACCATCCAGGCCGCCATGCGCTGTTGCCATTTTTCAGGGTGCACTCAGCCTCGTGATGCCAATTGAGGAGCTACTCGACCGAATAGTAGCGGCTTCGGTCATGAATACCATCATAACGACCGGGAAAGCGGTGTGCTGACCCCACACCCCTCCTATCCGCATCCTCCACTGAGGATGACACGGCGGTCGGATGGTCCCGGAGTGCTTTTTTAGGCAACGTTGCTGGCGCGATGATGAAGAGGTCCCACTCCTTAATGGCAGCTTCAGTGAAGTCTTGAAGACTGTCAGGTGGATTCGGACACTGTGCAATGGCCACCTTCAACAGATCCCGTGCATGCTCAAATGCATTCATGTCTGGGGCTGTGCTGGCCAATACATTTGCTTAATGTTGCATCTCTGATGATATCAAGGCACTGCTAGAAGACGGTGCGTTCTTGCATAGCCATCGACCAGGATGCATTGTCACCGATTTCACGTCTGTAGGGCCTTACAGACGTTTGTAGGAATTGTTGGAGGTGTCAGAGACCCGTAAATTAGCCATTGACGGGAATTAGAGGGGTCCAGCGTCCATCATTATTGCCGCCCAGAACAATAGTCTTCCACCTGTAAACAGATGGACTTCCTGAACGTATCGGCATTCCTGATATCGTCTAGCGCTTTTCCAAATCCTGAAACGTCTAGTGTCCGGTCGCAAACCAATCTTGGTCAAGTCAGCAAACATGACATTACTCCATTCAGTGCTGATGTGCAAAATCTCAGGTCCTTCTGTTGCGTCGGTTCCGTTGGCTCAGAGCAAAAATTTCATTGGTCTTTTGAAATGAAGCCCATCCTGATGCAATCTTCTACGCACTGTTTGGACTGAGATACGAATCCCTGTTGTCCGGGAGAAGGCAGTTGATGTTGGGCGCCTGCGAGCCGACAGTAGGAGGACACCAGACTGCTGTGGTGTTGACATACGAGGACGACTACTGCAAGATCTATCGTTCATATTTCCCATCTCTCTGTACGTTCCTCACACCTTAGACACACCACTTTGAGTAACACGTAACCGATCGGTAACATCTTGCAGAAAGTAAAGTCACTATCGTAACTCTATCGAAGTGTTGTACGCCTTTATGTGACATGCTACTGCAGAGCTGAACATAAACTGAATGACGCTGTTGCTGATATTGGACAGCTAGCGATATGTTTATATGAGTGGGAAACGGCCACAAAGCATTTTAGTAGTAAACACCATCCAGTACATGGTCATATGGGTATATGGGAATAATGCATGAAGTGCCTATATGAATGTGGACCTATAGTATCGTAGACTACATTTTACGATAGTATTCCAAACTTTTGTGAGCATTGTATAAGGGAAGCTATGGGTACCTGAATGAAACTGATAGGCGCTCATATTTGATTTCGATTTCTCTGCGATACTAGTGCAGTTTGCTGTCAAACTGCTGGGATCGAAAAAAATATTTAGTCACGGACCATTTGGTAATCTTCAAGTACTATTTACTTGCTGTATCTGATATGGATATTAACAAGGAAATTCTCATGTATTAGTGTGTTACTTCTAGCCAAGATAGCAATAGGTAGACCTATATAAAAATAAAATAAATCAATTAATAAATAAAAAGTTAGGGACTGCTTGTTGTCTTCCTTAAGAAGTAATGCAGCTTTATGTTCAACTACATGAAATATCACACACCTGGAAATTAAAATCTTCATATAATTTCACTGAATACTACACAGTTACAGTTGGTAACAAACTAGGGATGAACCACAATAAAACCGAGAAGGATGTCTAACAGTTGCTATATGTCGCAATGGAGCGCTGCAAATAACAAGTGAAGAGGCTCCGTGCGGCAGCATACCGGAATGAAAGATTTAATTTTGATAGGACACGCGTACCGCTGCGCGATGAAGCTTGTGTCTCTGAACTTGGCGCCTGCGGCATATTCCTGGCAGCAGTTCGTGATGGTGCACTACCTCGTTGCAAAATTTAATCTAGGAAAAATGAGGCAAGCGAGAGAGGTCCGAATAGCGTCTTAAATTTATCTTTAGGGAATATCCAAATTGAGAGCGCTCAGCAGAGCAATGTTTTCGGGCGGCGGGGAAAGTGCTGGGAGCAGTACATACGCAGACACAGACAGTTGCTCTCTCAGAGAACTCTTAGCAACTCGCCGTGACGACAGGTTACTGGCCAGCTCTGCTCTGTACATCAGTTTAGTACATCCTGCTTTTCCTCGTTAGTGTCAAGTTTACAGCAAGGAAGCTTCAATGAAACTTTCTCTACGTAAGAAATTCAGTATCCAGATAAACAAAATATAAAGTGTAGCATCATTCGACTACGTCTACACGTGCACCCACTCAGATATCCAGTGTACAGTTTTCGGTGCAGCAGTTATCAATCGCTTCGTTTCCCGTCCCATTTGCGTGTGGAGAGAGTGAAACTGTTCATGGTCGATATTGACCATTAGCAGTTTCAAAATGATGTTTCTGGAAGTGCTCATCGAAAATTTGTTTATCCAGGCATTTTGTACAATAAATCAAAGTATTTTAATCTCATTTTGAAAAACCCTGTGTAGTACTATGAAGGCAGTAGAATCGTTACTATAAGGAATACAATATAGAAATTACTTGCAATGAGAACTGCATTTAGAGATTCGAACACACAGTTACGGTGTACATAAATGAAACGAGACGTTATTAGTAATTTATTTCGCGTAATACATAATTTTTTTACAAGGACACAACACAGATGAGCTTAAAACACTAGAAATGGGCTGCGCATCGGCAAGAAATCAAAAATTCAAAAGCAAGTTTGATCTAGTGAACTGATGCAGTGGCTCAGCATACTAGATCTGTTTTCGAGAGGAGCCAGTTTCCCTTCCGACAACATTGATGTATGTGCATCTTCATATGTTGAGTGATCCATTAGATTTCGGTCATGCAGTTGCAGGTTCTCCGTTTCTTCAACTGACATTGCGGACATTTATCTTTCGGCAGACGATACGTACAGTTCATAAGAGATGCACAGAGCATCAAAGGTACACTCGACTCCTAGAGCCCAATAAATCAGCTGCCACAGACCACTGCATCGACGCTGGCCACTCTACGTAGCGCCGGGTGGTTCAAATGGTTCAAATGGCTCCGAGCACTATGGGACTTAACTTCTGAGGTCATCAGTCCCCTAGAACTTAGAACTACTTAAACCTAACTAACCTAAGGACATCACACACATCCATTCCCGAGGCAGGTTTCGAACCAGCGACCATAGCAGTCGCGCGGTTCCGGACTGTAGCGCCTAGAACCGCTCGACCACTCCGGTCGCCCGGGTGGTTCAAAAAAAAAGAACGTATTTAAATTGTTTATTACTGACAAACTATAAACGCATTTCACATGTCACTGGACAGAGGAAGTTTTACACTTTTGGCACAGCTGCACTGGTTTTTTTAGCAACATGGCGACTACACCACAATAGAAATCATTGTGTGTTGGAATCTGCGCGAAGTCAGTCCATTATTCAAGTGCAACATGCATCCCGCAGTCGATTCAGAAAGAAGCCGCCTCTGCACAAGAGGATTCATGACTAGCATACAAAATTCTTGGATGTTGGATGCATATGCAAAGGAGAAGAACACTGGTTGGCCACGAGAGTATATCCGAGATGTGTTCACACGGAACCCTCGGAAGTCCACAAGACAGATAGGCCGGGAACTTCGAGCTTCCTCAAACAACGGTGTGGAGTATTCTGAAACGACGCCTGCACATGAAGCCTTACAGTTTACAGTTAATGCAGCAGTTGCGTCCCGGCGGTCGTAAAAGAGGATATGAATTTTGCATTTCAGTTCTCCAGGATATGCAGAGCACATTTTTTACCAAGGGACTCATCTTTGCCGACAAATCAACGTTTGATCTATTTGATGGTCACAAAATTCTAGCGTCGTCGTCGAACAAGAAAGAGACTCACCGAAGTCGAATGTGTTTTGCACCGCTTCTGTTCACAAATTACATGGATCTTTCTTTTTTGCAGAGGAAACTGTGACGGAAATGTCATACTTGGACATGCTGTAAAATTGGTCGTTTCCTGAACTTCACGAAGGTTCCAAGCCGGCCAGTGTGGCCGTGCGATTCTAGGCGCTTCAGTCTGGAACCGCGTGACCGCTGCGGTCGCAGGTTCGAATCCTGCCTCGGGCATGGATGTGTGTGATGTCTTTAGGTTCGTTAGGTTTAGGTAGTTCTAAGTTCTAGGGGACTGATGACCACAGATGTTAAGTCCCATAGTGCTCAGAGCCATTTGAACCATTTTTTGAAGGTTCCAATGATTTCATTTTTATGCGCGACGGCGGCCCGCCTCACTTTCACCTCGGGTGCGGCGTTATCTTAACAAAGCCTTCCAACAGGGTTGGATTGGAAGAGGTGAACAACAAGATCGTGTTCATTGTTTTAGGTCTCCCAGGTCACCAGACCTAACGCCTTGCGATTTTTTTTGTCGAGGTACATAAAAGTGTAGCTGTTCTGCAAGAGCTGAGAAATCGAGTTGTTGAAGCTGTCAATTCAATAAACAGGGAATTGTTGATATGTGTGTGGAATGAAAAGGACTACCATTTCGATGTTTCTCGACAGCGCATGGTACTCATGCTTAGGGAATGTTATAATAGAATGAGATTTTCACTCTGCAGCGGAGTGTGCGCTGATATGAAACTTCCTGGCAGATTAAAATTGTGTGCCGGACCGAGACTCAAACTTGGGACCTTTACCTTTCGCGGGCAAGTGCGCTACCATGTGAGCTACCCAAGCACGACTCACGCCCCGTCCTCACAGCTTTTATTCCGTCAGTACCTCGTCTCCTACCTTCCAAACTTCACAGAAGCTCTCCTACGAACCTGAATAACTGCGCTCCTGGAAGAAAGGATATAGTTCTGCAGGTTCGCAGGAGAGCTTCTCTGAAGTTTGGAAAGCAGGAGACGAGTTATTGGCGGAATTAAAGCTGTGAGGACGGGGCGTGAGTCATGCTTGGGTAGCTAAAATAGTAGAGCACTTTACCGCGAAAGGCAAATGTCCTGAGTTCGAGTCTCGGTCCGGCACAGTTTTAATCTGCCAGGAAGTTTCGAATGTTATAGTGTTTGCGAATACAAAACGTTGAACCTTCTTCTATCCAGTACCATGGGCAATGTGATTCTATCTTTTATATTTTCTCTGTAATAAACAATTAAAATCTCATCTTTCTTTCTGAATCACGCTGTAAAGCAACGCCGAAATTGTAGCTTCGCCTTTATCATTCTGGGACTTGGTGGAAAAGGAAGCAGTGTAAATTCGTTTACCGAGGGATATAATTACCTCGACTTCTAATAGACGCTAAACTCTAGCCTTCATTAAAAATGAGGCCAGAGTGCATAGTCTCCTAAAAGAACTGTGAACATACTGACCCTCTTCCCGTTACGTCGAGTTACTGAGAGAGTTGTGCAGCCTTTTGGCGTTCTCTTTCTAATAATTTCGATGTCCTGTCTTGGTATTCATGTATGATATTGCTATGGTTCGTGGTGACTGCAGAAGAAGATCTTGAACCTGTCGTGTTGACAGGAAATCATGTCTTGTAATTCTATACCACAAATTGATAAATGTGACATGCCATTTCGACGGTGGTTGATCAGGCTTTGGTGACGATTTGCTGGTACACTTTTGAAATACATGTCATCGTTCTTAGAAATGTAAAACTGTGGGGCAGGGTCTCTTGAGGTTGAAACATTTCGGAAACAAGCAGGTAAAACGGAAACATTTTCTGCTGCAAATGGGACAGAATAGCTGCTGGCTCTCCAACTACATCTGCACCGCGCAACAAAATTAAAGGATCTCTTTTTCGAAACCTCGTAATTTTCTGTCATTGCGATTTATAACTTTGAAGTTTGGTTCAAAGGTCCTACAACATTTATCTGTAATGGTGAAAAATCATGGCGCCCTGCAGCGTCACCCTCTGTCTCGGCGATGCTTCAGACTGCAATGTGTAGATAATGAGAAAAGAAGGCTAGAGCTCTGAAGTCCACGTTAGGTGTAAGATGGCATGCCATGTTCGATTCAAGTTTCACCAAAAATCTACGCAACGCCAACCCATCCCTCCTTTTGACGCCTCCGTGGTGGACGCCAGAAACTCGACGTCCAGGGTTGAAATCACCGTTTGTTGAGTACCGTAAATATGTACCTCTATAGAAAGAACATATGACGAGAGACCTAGGCGCCTGCAGCTGGGCCATGTTGCTGCTCCTGCGCCTGACAGTAGCTCATTTGGAAGTGGAAGGGTGTCGAAGGGGCTGCCAGTCGGCAGGCGCCTACGACTTCATCCCAAGTTATCTTTGTTGAGGAACATTTTTAAAGTGCTCAACAAAGGCCGATGGTTGGCATTGAGAGTGTTGCTGAATTGGCGTGTCTTAGAAGGAACCTTTGCCGTTTTATTTACACATGTGTCTACGTCACACCCCTCTCTGATCACGCCACAGGAGGGTGCGAAATGCTAGCATTCAAAAAGCGTATGTGCCCTTTGCTGCTTCGAATTGTATTCGAATTTCGTCGAATGGTTTTGAAGAGTTCTTAGTCTTTCCACCCAGCACACCAGATCAAAAACTGTTGTCGCACTGCCCTCCAAAGGAGCGTGATCACGTTCCTTGGAGTAGCTGGTTCACGATGTCGGGATGTCAACGGTGTTAAAGATTGTTAAGAACGTCGTCCTAATGCTCATTACACTGCGAACTGTCGTTTTCGACCGTGAAATGTATGGGTCAACTCGCAGAGGAAAGAAATGGTTTCATTGATGCCCTTTATGCCACCACCTATAGCCTTTTCGTATCGGTTCTGAATGGCCGTATGTCTGAAATGCTTTAAGCTGGCACCCGTAAGAAAACTGCTTGATTTCAACCCTGGAATTCGTGGTTCTCACCTCCATCGCAGATATGTCAAAAGCAGGGGTGAAATGTGGGTATGATGACCTTCCCATCGTGTGACACATCCGCGGTGACGTTGGGCACAACTGTGGTAAAATGTGAATGTGGCATCCCTTCTTCTACCTAACATGAACTTCGGAGATTCAGCCTTATTTTCGTTTGTGTCGAAAACCTTGCTGTCTGAAGCGTCGCCGGCCTCTGTGACCGAGCGGTTCTAGTCACTTCAGTTCGGAACCGCGCTGCTGCTGCGGTCGCAGGTTCGAATCCTGCCTCGGGCATGGATGTGTGTGGTGTCCTTTGGTTAGTTAGCTTTAGGTAGTTCTAAGGCTAGGGGACTGATGACCTCATTTCTTAAGTCCCATAGTGCTTTGAGCCATTTGAGCCATTTTCTGAAGCATCGCTGAGCCCGAGGGTGACGTTGCAGGGCGCTACGCTGTTACACCATTACAGAGGTAGATTATGAGCAACTTTGAGCCGAATTTCAAACTTATGCGTCGCAATGGGAGACAACTCCAGCGTTTCGAGAAAGTTATCGTTCAGTTGTGTTTAAAAAATGTTTAAATGTGTGTGAAATCTTATGGGACTTAACTGCTAAGGTCATCAGTCCCTAAGCTTACACACTACTTAACCTAAGTTATCCTAAGGACAGACATACACACCCATGCCCGAGGGAGGACTCGAACCTCCGCCCGGACCAGCCGCACAGTCCATGGCTGCAGCGCCCCTGACCGCTCGGCTAATCCCGCGCGGCTGTTCAGTTGTGTTGCATAATGTACATACATAGTCCGTAAGCCGCCGTATGGTGCATGGCGGAGGATACCTTATACCACTACTAATCATTTCATTTCCTGTTCCACTCGCGCAAAAGGGAGGGGAAAAAGACTATCTTTAAGCTTTTGTACGAGCCCTAATTTCTCTTACTTTATCCTCATGGGCCTTACGCGAAAAGTACTTTGGCGACAGTAGAATTGTTCTGCATTCAGTTTCAAATGACTGTTCTTTAAATTTTCTCAATAGCGCTTCTCGACAAGAACTTCGACTTCCCTCCAGAGATACCCATGTCAGTTCACGAAAAATCTCTGTAATACTCATGTGTTGGTCGAACCTACCAGTAACAAATCTAGAAGCACGCCTCTGAGTTACTTCCACATCTTCCTATAAACCGACCTGGTGAGGATCCCAAACACTCGATCAGAGTGGATAGCACTAACGTTCTAGATGTGGTCTCTTTTATAGGTGAGTAATATTCTCCTAATAAACCGAAGTCAACATTTCTCCTTCCCTAATACCGTCCTTTGCATCGTCACGCCCAGATATTTAATCTACGTGACAATGTCAAGCAGCACACTACTAATGCTGTACTGTAACGTGGCACAAATGTTTTTCAAACTCTTCTGCATTAACTTAAATTTTTCTACATTTAGAGCAAGCTGTCATTCATCAAAAAGACATTTTGTATAAGTCGTCTTGTATTCTCCTACAGCCACTCAACGACGATAGTTTCCCGTATACTACAGCGTCATCAGCATATAGGGGCAGATTACTGCTCACCATATCCTTCAGGTAATTTATGTATGGCAAATGGTTCAAATGGCTCTGAGCACTATGGGACTTAACATCTGAGGTCATCAGTCCCCTAGAACTTAGAACTACTTAAACCTAACTAACCTAAGGACATCACACACATCCATGCCCGAGGGAGGATTCGAACCTGCGGCCGTAGCGGTCGCGCGGTTCCAGACTGAAGCGCCTAGAACCACTCGTCCACATCGGCCGGCTCATTTATGTACATAGAGAACAAAAGCAGTCCTATCATGCTTCCTTCTCCTTACGATATCCTTGTCTCTAATGAACACTCACCGTCAGGGACAACGGACTGTGTTCTATTACTCAACAAGTCTTCGAGCCACTCACATATCTTAGAACCTAATGGGTATGCTCGGGCCTTTGTTAACAGCCTGCATTGAGGCACCGTGTCAAACGCTTTCCAGAAATCTAGTAATATGGAATATGCCAGCTGCCCTTCATCCATAGATCAGTATGAGAAAAAAGGAGAAACTGAGTTTCACATGAGTGATGTTTTCCCAGGTGTTTGGTTATGAAAAGATCTGCCCACTGAGATAAGTTGACGAGCACTCTGAACCGCTGGCATCTCGATACACAAGGAGTGAGTTAGTAATCGAAGTGATCGGGCTACTGAAATATTTTTTTAAACCTATAGGTTAGTTGTCGCTGTGTGAACATTGTAACAGTGTGAAGGAAATATTAATATTAAATGAAGTTTAGTATGGCATACAAATTATTTGAATTATAAAGGGATTTATTTATTTATTGAACCTGGGAAAATTAGGGCCATTAGGCCCTCTCTTGGAGCTAACCAGCCGTTCTACATATTTTACATTGCATATATTACAGTAAGCATGTTACACAAGATTTAGAAAAATATAAATTACAGTGGTACAGATAAGAAAAACGTACACACATTTTTTATTTGTACATGATAAATACAACAATACTTAGCGATTACGGTAGGTAAGTCTTTAATTTTGAATGTTAGCAACAATGGGCATTGAGAAAGGGATGGGCGAGAGATAGAAGGATGAAGTGAAAACACGCAGTTAAAGAATATAAGGAAAGGAAAGGTGGCGTGACTCATAGAGAAAGGGTAAGAGGGAGTAGTATAGCTGGCATAAGATAGGAGTATTGACTTTGCTAGGAATCTCTTCAAGTTTTTCTTCAAAGTAGCAGGGTGAATTGTGCGAAGTGTACAGGGCAGCTTGTCCCAGAAGCTGGCAGCAGCGTCAGTGACGAAGTTTCCAAAAGTTTTTGTTTTATGAATCAGTACGGCTAGAATACTAGGTAGGTGAGAGCTTGTGTTTGTACAGGACCCGGCAAATAAAAGTGGCCCGGAGAGAAGAGTTTCAGGATGCAAAGAAACTCAGCAGAGAAAAGGAAATAGAGTACTAACCTGACTATAGCAGATACTGAAAGTGATCACCATTCATCCTGGGCGCGTTTTGGCCCTGGTCAGCACGTTGCTTGAGGTGGATCAAAGCTGGACTGATAGAATTGCTGCAGTCTCATCCATGATGTTGAAAACTATGAGAGTTGTTGCGATACACTTGAGGGCACACCCCACAAAGTAATTGAACACTGACAGATCAGGTAACGTGGGTGGCCAGCTAGGACCGCGACAGGACTGACCTCTGCTAGCAACTGTGTCAGACGTGAAGATTGGGTAAATGCGACCTTCTGTATTCGCTGTTGCTCCATATTGTTGGCAGTAACTGTAGGTCTTTTCCTCCTCCGTGAATGCTGCCACAAATGGTATCCACTTGCCCGAGCAATTTTTATTTGTCCCACCCTGTATTATGATTGCACGTAAGATGTTTAATCTCTGAGGCGAGGGACTGGGATTCATGTGCACTGAAAAGCCTGTGAAGTAGACTTGGCGTGTGCTAGGTCTGTAACTTGTCTGGCCGCAACCACCCTTACTGGATGTATGAAGCACTGAATGGTCATATCAACGAATGTTGCAGCTGTAACGCACGCAAGCATTCATGGTTAGCTCTAACCGTCTTGTGTTTTCATTATTTGTACCATACTAAATTACATCACAAGAGTGGAGATTCAGTTGAGTGAGTGACCGCACGACTTTGCGTATCACATCTTGTGGAAATATGTTCCAAAACGTTTTGGGAGCATACAAGAAAGCAGAAGTTTTCCGGTATACGTCAACATTATTCTCTGCCCAATTTAAATGATTATCCAAAATTACAGCCAGGTTCTTCACCGCTTTCTGATATGACATAGGGATGCCGTCATGTTGAATCAGACAACTGATCAAGGAATTCACAACTCATTAATTCCTGATGGGATGCTATGATGGTTCGTACGTAGAGTGAGTGTCGCTATCTAACCTTCTGTGTTAAGCATTGATATGAAAGGCTGCAACAAAAAGCTGGAGAGAGTGGTTCTTTGTCCGTTAGTGGTAAATTTGGCGTGAAATATCTCTACATCTATCGACGTAACGGGTAGTCGTAGTTAACTGGGGTTCCTTACGGATACAGGTCTAAAGAAATTTTGCTCCTCTAATCCTGTGTCGTTTACAGGAATTTTCGATGCATCCAACTAATCTAATTATTCGTGTGGAGTGTTCTTCTAAATACACTGTTGTTGTTGTGGTCTTCAGTCCTGAGACTGGTTTGATACAGCTCTCCATGCTACTCTATCCTGTGCGAGCTTCTTCGTCTCCCAGTACCTACTGCAACCTACATCCTTCTGAATCTGTTCTGTGTATTCATCTCTTGGTCTCCCTCTACGATTTTTACCTTCCACGCTGCCCTCCAGTACTAAATTGTTGATCCCTTGATGCCTCAGAATATGCCCTACCAACGGATCTCTTCTTCTAGTCAAGTTGTGCCACAAATTTCTCTACTCTCCAATTCTGTTCAATACCTCCTCGTTAGTTATGTGATCTACCCATCTAATCTTCAGCATTCTTCTGCAGCACCACATTTCGAAAGCTTCTATTCTCTTCTTGCCTAAACTATTTATCGTCCACGTTTCACTTCCATACATGGCTACACTCCATAAAAATACTTTTAGAAACGACTTCCTGACACTTAAATCTATATTCGATGTTAACAAATTTATCTTCTTCAGAAACGCTTTCCTTCCCACTGCCGGTCTACATTTTATATCCTCTCTACTACGACCATCATCAGTTATTTTGCTCCCCAAATAGCAAAACTCCTTTACTACTTTAAGTGTCTCATTTCCTAATCTAATACCCTGAGCATCACCCGACTTGATTCGACTACATTTCATTATCCTCGTTTTGCTTTTGTTGATGTTCATCTTATACCCTCCTTTCAAGTCACTGTCCATTCCGTTCAACTGCTCTTCCAAGTCCTTTGCTGTCTCTGACAGAATTACAATGTCATCGGCGAACCACAAAGTTTTTATTTCTTCTCCATGCATTTTAACACCTAATCCGAATTTTTCTTTTGTTTCCTTCACTGCTTGCTCAATATACAGATTGAATAACGTTGGGAAGAGGCTACAACCCTCTCTCACTCCTTTCCCAACCACTGCTTCCTTTTCATGCCTACTGGCAATTAAAATTGCTACACCACGAAGATGTGCTACAGACGCGAAATTTAACCGACAGGAAGAAGATGCTGTGATACGCAAACGATTAGGTTTTCAGAGCATTCGCACAAGGTTGGCGCCGGTTGCGACACCTACAACGTGCTGATATGAGGAAAGTTTCCAACCGATTTCTCATACACAAACAGCAGTTGACCGGCCTTGCCTGGTGAAACGTTGTTGTGATGCGTACCATCACGTTCCCGACTTTGATAAAGGTCGGATTGTAGCCTATCGCGATTGCGGTTTATCGTATCGCGACGTTGCTGCTCGCGTTGGTCGAGATCCAATGACTGTTAGCAGAATATGGAATCGGTGGCTTCAGGAGGGTAACACGGAACGCCGTGGTGGATCCCAACGGCGTAACGGATCGTGCAGCCACGTCTCGATCCCTGAGTCAACAGATGGGGACGTTTGCAAGACAACAACCAACTGCACGAACAGTTCGACGACGTTTGCAGCAGCATGGACTATCAGCTCGGAGAATATGGCTGCGGTTACCCTTGACGCTGCATCACAGACAGGAGCGCCTGCGATGGTGTACTCACCGACAAACCTGGTTGCACGAATAGCAAAACGTCATTTTTTCGGAAGAATCCAGGTTCTGTTTACAGCATCATGATGGTCGCATCCGTGTTTGGCGACATCGCGGTGAACGCACATTGGAAGCGTGTATTCGTCATTGCCATACTGGCGTATCACCCGGCGTGATGGAACGGGGTGCCATTGGTTACACATCTCGGTCACCTCTTGTTCGCATTGACGGCACTTTGAACAGTGGACGTTAAATTTCAGATGTGTTACGACCCGTGGCTCTATCTTTCATTCGATCCCTGCGAAATCCTACATTTCAGCAGGATAATACACGGCTGCCTGTTGCAGGTCCTGTACGGGCCTTTCTGGATACAGAAAATGTTCGACTGCTGCCCTGGCCAGCACATTCTCTAGATCTCTCACCAACTGAAAACGTCTGGTCAATGGTGGCCGAGCAACTGGCTCGTCACAACACGCCAGTTACTACTCTTGATGAACTGTGGTATCGTGTTGAAGCTGCATGGGCAGCAGTACATGTACACGCCATCCAAGTTCTGTTTGACTCAATGCCTAGGCGTATCAAGGCCATTATTACGGCCAGAGGTGGTTGTTCTGGGTACTGATTTCTCAGGATCTATGCACCCAAATTGCGTGAAAATGTAATCACATGTCAGTTCTAGTATAATGTATTTGTCCAATGAATACCCGTTTATCATCTGCATTTCTTCTTGGTGTAGCAATTTTAATGGTCAGTAGTGTATTACTGTTTATAGTTGCACATTGAAACAACGGCAATTTTTGATTAATATTGTCTTTATAGTTATTTTATCTTATTCCAAAATATTGAGAGACGTTTGATGCCAAGATTCAGAGAAGCGCTGTGAAGCTCACCTTTGGATCGAACTTCACGACATGGCATTCTGAACTCAGTACTGAAACAGAGTAAACTGTTCAAGTACATATGTCGCAGTGTTGACAATGATCTGGAAGCGGCGCTTTCCCTCGATATAGAGATAAAACTGGAAATACTTTTGCTATAAAATTGTTTTGAGACAGCAAAATCAAGAAAGTGTTTTCTTTGTCATCAATGGCGATAGAAGGCACTACCTGTCTTCGTGCTAAAACTGAACAATCCTTGTTTCATCATTAGTCGATTTACTCATTGCCATGATCCGATTTCTTCATTCATTTCTTAAGTAACTGAAGCTTCGACTAGATGTCTCCACCCACGGCGATCTTCAGATCTCCTTAATATAAAGAGTTCGGCCAATAATCTTGTGCGGATCAACCATCTATTTGCTAGTCTTTCGCCTTCGATTTTACTTTGGGCGACGGTCATTTCTAAACTATTCCCTTGTCTTCTCAAAGTGTGTCCAAAGAACTGGAGATATGTTTAACTAACACGGGAAGATAAATTTCTTGTGATGCTAAATTCTTCTTTAATGGAGGCATTGGTTTCTCTTTCCTTTCGTGTTACGCATAACATAGTCGACTAACACTACATTTCGATGGCATCAATTCGACTCTTGTCAGTAGTTTTCAAGGAGCAGGTCTCGCAACTCTAGAACACAGAGGATACCATTGATTCTATCAAGCAGATCTTCGTTGTTTTGGATACTTCCAGATTCTGTCATATCTTAGTGAATCTAAACGTTCCGTCTCGGCCAAAAGACTATTATTCATTCTACTTCTTTATCACACTTTCATGAATGAGTTATCAGAAATCTTAGATTTACGCATTCTTTCACTACTTCCAGTTCCTTTAAGCAACCTGTAAGCTGGATCTTGATTTTAACAATAACCATTAGTTTGGTCTATTTCATGTTCATTTCTAGGCCGAAGTTTGAACTAGCAGTCTTCACTCTGGAGAACAAATCACCAAGTTCTTCCTCATTTGACAAATGACATGTCATATAGGTGTATCGGAAATTTTTTGAGATTTAAAATTGCACTTGAGAATGCCTATAAAGCTGAAATTATGATTGTATGAAATAAATGAATATAAATTTTAAAGTCATATGGCGGAAATTGCTTTAAAAAAAAGAGTCCTTTCTGTTCAGCAATTGCGCTGTATTTTGCGGCAAAGTAGAGTACTTTGTATGTCACTTCATCTTGAGCAGTTTTTATGCCACGTTTCTGCAGTGTGCTGCTTCCTTCGATTAGTAGTAAAGTAATGTTTGAAATCCAGGAATCTTCGCTTGGGGGATCTTAGTAAGGAAGAGACGAGCTGGTTATTTCTTTCATTTTGTTCCATGTTTAGGTTATTGCTTCCCCAATTACTTGCTGGAGTTCGTCTCTTATTCTTTCTCCAAACCCTTTGAGACTCAGTTGATTGGCCATTTCGTGGGAAATTGGTCGCAGTCGATGGAATTGTGTTTAAAACATTTCTGTCAGACAAGGCAATGTGTAGAATATTGTTTATTTAAACAATTTATGAGATACAGGGCAGTGTTTGGATTATAGTTTATTTATTTACTTAAGAAATTTGTCATGAAATTGACTGAGGTGTAAGGAATACTGTTTATTTAAACAATTTGTGAGTGACAAGGCAGTATGGAATATTTAAACAATTGCTGCGCCTTTTTAATTCGATCACGTATGGAAACGCTGAGTGGGTTTAATTTGTATTTGCTGCAGGAATTAGGGATTTTAAGGCACTTACTTCTCATTTTCCTCACTTCGAACCACACTGGTGTCTAAGCACGGACAAGAAAATCAGAACAACTACATATCTAAACGCTCACGACACATTTCGAAAACCACAACAGAGTGAGAAAAAAAAACCACAAACGAAATTCGAATTTCTGTACTAGACACAAGAAAAATTGCTGAAAGTTTTGGAGAATTTTCGATGTCCTACAAATGCTAGCCTGGAAATGCTCTAAAGTCACACTGGTGGTTGGGGGGACAGCATCCCATCTGTGCGAACCAGAGGAGGCTGGTTTTCTTGGACCTGTCTCTGAACATTCGAATAAAGAAATCACCTGACGTTCTAATGTCACGGAAGTTTCAATAGACGCATTGCTCTGCCGCCGTCTTGTTCGAACCAGACTGTAGAGACTTTTTGCCAGCATATGTCCGTCACACACGCTCTTGAGTGACTGAATTGGTGACAAGTATATTGTAGATTGTAGAACGACCATTCGCCCTGATGATGGTGACTTTACTAAACGACCTTTATTTGGATTCCCCGCCCAGCCCGAGTATCGATGTTGAGGAAAGGTCAGAAATACTCAGGCCACAGGCCTCTCACATGGACTGTCCACTGGCGCGAGAGTGAGTGCCTGTGAATACCACAGCCGCACACTTGGCCGGCAGTTCTCGATTTCCTCTGATGCCTTCAATACGTACCATTGGTAGCAGAGTATTGAACTTCCCTATGTTTACGTTTTCGATTAGGATCGCTCCCTCGACTGTTTGTGCACGCTTACTACTAAAGTGCGCGTCATATATCTTGGCGGCCGAGTTTAGGTTCGTTCCGCGCATCTGACGTCACAAAACACAGTCAGCCAAATGAACAGAGAACGACGTTGCCACATCTCGACTGCAGTGCAGAGCACGGACGAGTGTCTTTCAGTTTCAGAAACGTTCAGTCATAAATAAAGTAATAGAACAAAAGCAATGTCTTGATAGCAGACTTTCTTTTATAGAAAGTTTGGAAAAAGCATTCTTTATACCAATTGCTTCATATTCTATTAATTAAACCAAACAAGCAATAAGACTCCTAATTTAGGCGATAGCGAGGAAAGGTGTTTGTTTCAATCCTACGAACTGCTTTTTCGCAATAAACAACAGCGGAAATTGTTTATTTCCTATCGTACTTCGACGAAGCGTGAGTAATTCATAGTCATACCAACAATGTTTATAATCAAGCCGGCACGGTAGCTCAGCGTGTTCGGTCAGAGAGCCGGTTGGCCTCTGTAATAAAAAACTGAGTGGAACGATCAACCACCGAACTTGAACAGGCTGTCTTGCGACGTCCGCAACGACCAAACACAACGATCAATAACGAACAAAATGAAAAAAAAAAAAAGTGAGATAGCGCAACGGTGAAGATGTTGGGCTGCCAAGTGAAAGGCTATGAGTTCAAACCTTGTGTGGTGTTTAATATTTTCTTTATTTAAAAACAATATTGGAGTGGCTTACTTCACGAATTTTATTCGTTTGAATGAAATTTCTAGTGCTTTGCCTCTTCATTAACTTTTTCGCTGCTGCAGACATGTGCTCCCCGCATTCCGAGCTGTGCGCGATTTTGTCATCACTGCACTTCTCGCCTGTGCAGACACATGGTGTTCCCACTGCTTTGACACACTTATCATTCGACTTCCAAAAACTATTTGGCCAAAAAATTTGATTTTTACACGTCTTCTTGACTGATACCTTCCCCCCATAAATGACTTAATTTTGTTTTGATGTGCAGCATTAAATGTAGTAAACCATTGCACGAAATTTTGAAGAGTTTGCAGAGGTAAAAGTCCATAGCGTACACTTTCCGTATGGTCGATTTTAGTTGCCACAATGTTGAGAATGAAATGTGGACAAGATACCTAAATTTCATATAATATTTACTGTATAACAATATCTCATTTAATTTAAGTACCACATAGGTGTCGTATGTAATATTGAGAAATATTCCGTCTTTCGCGACTGTAATAAAAGTTTTATTTACACACGGCGCGTTTGGCTTTATTTTAAAGCACTTCCATCGGTGAAAGGTATGGCACATACACAATGGTATTCATGTTCTATTTCTTGTTTTTGTTCCACAGTAGCAGTTTTACCAATGGTATTGAAATATATCCCTCTTCTGCAACTGTAATAAGCGACTTATTTAGACCAGACGCGTTTCTCTCTTTTGAAGCATCATGTATTTTGTGTCCTCCATTGCCAAGTCACCTTTCGTAGTTTTGTGCTGCGGTAGCACAATATTCAACGTTTGTGTTGGCTCATCTGTGTTTTAGCAAATAAATGCTGTTTGTATGTGCCACACACAAAATTATATTTGACATAGCTCTGAGCACTTCACTGACAGACGGTATATTCAAGTCCTAATGTTTTTGTAAGTCCACAGTTTCGTTTAATGTATTTTGTCTACTTCCTTTTGATTGATTGAAGTGCTTTAAAATAAAGCCAAACGTGCCCAGTGTAAGTAAAACTTTTGTTACAGTCGCGAAAGGTGGAATATTTCTCAATATTAAATACGACACTTATGTGGTACTTAAATGAAATGAAATATTAGGTACCTTGTCCACATTTCATTCTCAACATTGTGGCAACTAAAATCGACCATCCGGAAAGTATACTCTATGGACTTTTACCTCTGCAAACTCTTCAAAATTTCGTGCAATGGTTTACTGTATTTAATGCTGCATAATAACAGCGTTGAACATCGAAACAAAATTAAGTCATTTATGGGGGGAAGGTATCAGTCAAGAAGATAGGTAAAAATCTAATTTTTGAGCCAAATAGTTTTTGTGGAATCGAATGATAAAGAGTGTCAAAGGAGTCGGAACATAATGTGTCTGCACAGGCGAGCAGTGCAGTGACAAAATCGCTCACAGCGCGGAATGCAGGGAGCACGTCTTTGTAGCAGCGAAAGGGTTAATGCGGCCGTGGTGGCTTTACTTCACGAACTGCGCGCTCCCCCATAAACGTAAGCTTGCGAACTATGCTATACTATGGCGCTGCTTCTATTGGCGCGTGCGTCGTGTGCAACTGGCAACGCAGCAATCTCCCGCGTCTAGGCGGGCAAGCGCGAGCCGCCAAGATAAAAGAATTGAACTATAGTTTCGCTACGGTATGGACTTTCTTTCTGGCTAGACGTTCACTTTGTGAACCCCGCCTTTATCGACCATAGGAACTGCTGTTTGCATGTTCCTGCGGTCTCTGCGTCACTGCCGAAGTGAGTGATCATAAACGGAGTTCTGCCTAATCCGAGTAGGACAGAAAAGTGTCGTCGACGAGTTTCTCATCGTACACGTACTCACTGTGAAGCACGAATCGTAAGTTTCTGAAGTATTTGCAGTAGTAGCTGTAGCTATGACAGCAACAAAAACTGCGGTAAAAGTAATAGCAAGGAAACAGTGGGAATTCCAATGGTAACAACAGCAACAGCAGGAAATGCTGTTAGAACTGTGGTAAAACCAACAATAGCCTTCAGCTGCAGTATCTTCACCTCCTCCTCACCCATTCACTTGCTTCTACGAGGCAAACGATACTTCTTTTCCCGTTCACTGCAAGGCAAGTGAAACAACTGATCCTGAACGACGAAGTGCGCTGTCACTGTCTTCTAATTATAAACTGTATGAAACAGAGAAAAAACTATGTCCAATCTTGGACCCCAGTAGTTTGAGCTTTCCTGGTGTTTGTGGGTTGGTAACTGACTATTATGGACATAAAAACCCTCAAATTTGGTGAAATAAAATTGTGGCCAGAGTTTGGTCCAAGGCGTCAACGATGCTTGTTTTAGGATGTTGTCTTTTTCAAGTGTCACAAATTTGCGCATCTAGGAAGTGTGTGCCTTGACTGGCTGGCAACAACAACAGCCGCCGGTGTGTTGCATACTATCTTCCTGGTGGCAACAGCAACAACAGGTGGGATACACAAGCTCATGAAACAGTAGGAAATTAATGGAACAACGACAGAATTGCTGCTGGACATGGACGTTGCCGTGTATGTGATAAATACGGACATACACCAACGCATTGGCTCCCCTCAGTAGCAGTATTCTTAGTGATGAGTGGTGATGTACACCGGACAATCAGTCCTGTTGTGGGATCCGATCGTAGTCCAAGCCAGATATAAAAATATAGCTAGGCAACTAACCCTGCTAGTAGTAAACTCTTGAACGACAACTAACGTCATAGCTTAGATGGTTTTACGCTTTTTGGCTTTCAAATTCAAGACAGTAAATCTAGTTTCAACCGCGGTTCTCTCCAAGGAACTTGATATGTTATGTGTAATATAAGCCACTATTTAAACTTAAATTAGGTTTGTGTAAGAAGGTTCAAGGTTCAAGTATCCTTAAACCAACCACTAGTTCCAAAGTTTTGTAAAGTGCATCCATTGCATTTGACCGTGTGCGATGAAGTTAAAGTGGGAGTAGACAGATTCAAAAGTATGGGAGTAATACCCCCACTAACATCTAGCCTGGGGAGAACGCTCGTGGTAGTAGATAAGAAACAAAAAGGATCATTTGGAATTTGTGACGATTTTAAGCCTGCCATTAATGATTAAGCTAATGTAGATGTGTATCCAAATCATAGGCCAGGGGAATTATTGACAAAATTCAAAATTTGCTTGGGACCATTATTTTTTGAAGAAAGGTCTCTCTGATCCTTACTTTCAGTAATCTATAGATGAACAGATAAAGCATTTTTTGTGATAAACAAGTCATTTGACAAGCATTGTTGCAAAAGATTGCCATTTGATGTCGCTAGCCCTCCGAAATATCTGGAAAATCTACAGATGTTGGTCTGCATTGTAGCCTTGATAAATTTAGTTTCTTTCAGCGAGTTATTAAGTGCCTGGAGCATATATTAAGTAAAGATGAGATCACTCTCACACGAGATCATGTGAATGCAATCAATAGCTTACCAGCTCCTAAGACGACCAAAGAATTACTGTCATTGCTAAGGAAAGTTTATTATTGTAAGCAATTTATTCCCAATGTGACCCAGATTTTCTACCCACTTAATCAGTTATGGAAAAAATGAGTTGAATTTGTGTGGTCAGAGGCGTTCTAAAAAGCTTTCTTATAACTTAGGTCAGCTCCTTGTCCAGCAACATTCAATGCGAGAAAATGTCACTGATGGCTGAGACTGCGTCATAGGTGCAGTGCTGTCCCATAAATACGTCAGTGGCACAGAAAAGCCCTTTGTATTTGCATCTAAAACATTAAACGTCACACTGTGAAACTAGTCGCAAATAGAGGAAGAGCATTGCTGTCATATATGGCATGAAGGAATTTCTTATATGTGTCTGTGGTACCAAATTCGATCTGATCACCGATCACAAACTCTGATTTTTCTATTCGAATACCACTCGAAACTTGGGCATTGTTCCTTATTAACTCAAACTACAAGATCTATTATAAACCCACCACGTATCACTCATATGGGTGCACTTTCTCCTTTGCCATGCAGCCCAATGCAGAGTTTGACAGGCACAAAGTAGCCTACTGTGCTTTGCCTTAGACTCTAACCGGCGGCCACATGTACCACGGGATTGGCCAGAACACCTCCCTAAGTGCACAGACATGACCTGGAGCACATACTTTTCGTTGAAAGTCCGGTTTAATGCAACTGACGGAGTCTTCTGTTAGCCATGGACACATGTGAATGTCAGGTGGAAATTCCGCCCTTGCTCGCCCCTGTAAATTGAAGGTCCTCCACACTGCACATTGGAAAACGCACAGAACGAAGGCAATAATGTGGTGTCATGTGTACTGGCCCAGTGTTGACGCTGCCTTAAAAAATATGGCCCGGAACTGCTAGTCCTGTGCCCAAAATCTACCAGCTCCAATGTGGCGTTTCATCCATTGGCCCTGCTCCAACCACCCCTGGCAAAGAGAACCTGTTCATTACGCTGGACCCTTCCGAGCAGCAATATGGTCGATAGCACTCAACGCCCACCCTGTCTTTCTATGTGCGACATGGATGGTTACCATCACCAATGCAGCTACCATTCGTGCCCTCTCCATCATATTTGCAGCAGAGGTGCACCTTCTAATCTGGTTTCTTGCACCAGCCCTCAGTTCAAGGCATTTGTGTTTCAGAATGTTTGTAAATGCAATATTATTGGACATCTCACCAACACCCCTTTCCATCCAGCGTCCGATTCGGAAGTTGAGCAGATGGCCAGAACCTTCAAAACGCAGAAATGCGAGATTATGACGACAGCCGATTCCGAGGAAGCACTCACCAGCTTCCTCGCACTCTACCGGTCCACCCCAATAAATAAACGTAGACTGGCAGAAATATTACATGGGCGGAGACTCCGCCCCGTCTTCGACTGGCTATGCCCACCTCAGTGGGTCCACCGTCCATAAACGCAGCATTATCACCATACGAAATCCCACATATGGACTCGCAAATTCGGCTACAATCTCTGGTGGACTCACGGCGTCGTCGTCGGCAATAGGGAGGCCCCAAATGTTAAAGATTGTGGCCGTCCAGGAGCACATATTCAGAAGTCGAAATCAGCTTCTGCTGAAATGGGATTTAGCGTCCTCTCCCCATACACGTCAGCAGTCGATTGAGCATCACTCATGCAACCATGCCTGAGGCGAGCCTGCTCAAGAGCCTGCCCGCCACCGCTGCATATCCGTGTTGCTTTTAGGTGTCAACAGGGGGCCGACAATGGCCAGCGATTGGATCCAATGGAAGTGGAACGACTTCCACCTCACTGTTTGGACTACGGCCAGCACCAATTCCCCTGCAGATGAGACCGAGCAACGCCCTAGGAACCTGCCGTCAGCCGGTAATTACACAGACAGCATCGACCTGGGAACCTTTTCCGGCATTACATGTCAATTAAAAAAGGGGATGAGTTTAGTATCCGACAGCGATTCGGATTCCCAACCCACGCCGAGTATCGAAATAGAGGAACGGTTAGAGATACCCGGCCTTCATGCAGCTTGCTCCTAGATTCCTCTGGAGGGCGCCGCTGCCATCGCGAACCTGTCACGCTGGCCCATCTACTGATGCGAGAATGCCTGTAGGTACTGTGACACCACACCTGTCCGGCAGTTCTTGCTATTCTCTGAAGCCTTTACTACGAGCCATTGACTGCAGAGTGATTGCCCTTTTCCATTCAGATCGCTCCCTGGACTCTTTGTGCAGAGCTACAACGACTTTCCCTACGATACGGTCTTTTTTCCTAGCTAGCCGCTCACACTGTGAACTCCGTCATCGTTAACCAGAGATTTGCCTATTTGGTCTACTGGGTTCTGCGTCACCGCCTGTCTGATGGATAATAAACTGTGTTCTACCTACGCCGAATAGGACAGAAAAGCCGCGACATATCGTCACATAGACACTACACGACACCAAAACAACAGTTTAGTCACCGTGATCCGTGAGCGCTCGGTGAGGTTTGTTCCACTGTTTTCGTGTCACCGCCAGTCTGAGTAATAATAAACTGTGTCCTGCCTTCGCCAGTAGAATAGAAAAGCGGCGGCGTATTGTCACATGGACTCCACGAGTCGCCAAAAGAATTGAGTGTTCGTCCTGATCCATTAGCAGTCAATGACGTTTCACGACTGACGGACATTAGTCGAGACTGGGTCCAAGGTAAGCACATATTGATCGAGGTCGTTCCAGATATGCTCAGTACGATTGAGGTCAGGCGACCAGGAGGTGTACTCAAGCTCCAACGTGTCCGCCCGGTATTCTTCAAATAATTTTTCATAAAATACTGAAGCTATGGTGACACGCATCGGTTTCCTGAAGACCCTGTTAACCTGTGGGGTGCTGTCGTCGATTAAATGGAAGCGTATGATCGAAGAGTAGTTTCCTCTGTCATTCGCTGGTGACCGATGTTGGTAGACGTACCAACCGACCCTACTTCATCATGTTTAACATCACCCACATGGGAATATTACCAACAGCTGTGTGATCGGATTCCTGTAGGCAAGTTTGACGTATCACCTGAATTTAGATGTGCTGGTATTCTACGATCGACATATACCAAAATGTACCGCAACTCAGCACAGGAGACCTTTTATCGTGCACCAAACGTCCAATATCGGTGATCCTTATAATTCTGTACTTTCAACGTGCAGTGAGAAGAGGCGCATGTATGGGACGATGGCTTCCTATCTCTTTGGTTGGGCTTTCGCGATGTCGCAACCATCAAAAGCGCAGATATAACGCGTTTTGTCCATCTTGCCTCACACTGGAGGTCAGTACAAAGTTAACGACATTTCATAAAAGTGATACACTGGCGTCTGGAGATCTCATTAGTGTAAATGTCCAACAAACTATTGTGCGAGACTCTTCAAGGAAAATATAATGCCTAAAAAAACCTTTTAGTCTTAAAATTCCAAGGGTAGACGGATCAAGAAGCATTTTTAGTGCCACATGCATCTAGAATAATGAGCATGATAAACTGCAGACTTTCAGGTTCATGCATGGGCTTATCGATCGTCATTTTTCCGGTGCACCATGTATGAATGGGATAGTGGAGAACGGGAATAATATTGTTACACGGTATGCTATCCATACAGCAGATTTTTCTGAAGAAAACAAGCCCCCACCGTTGCAGCTTGCTCCAGATATGCAGAAAAGCTATAATGAGTCGGACATGCCGTCAAAGATGATTTAGCTTTGCTCTACCGACTAAGGACAGCGGAGTCTTCCTGGAAATTAGAGCATTACAACAAAAATACAGGCGATCCGCAGTCACACATTGGGGCGAAGAAGAGTGGTCTCTGATGGAATCTTGTACAATGATGCTGTTTCATAATTGCTGAAACATGAGGGTACAGGATGTGCGTGGTATGTCGCTGTTCTGTGTGTGTCCGTTAGCGTAGCCATCCATATAAAGGTTTCCATGACCTGCTGTTAGAGACAGGCTAATGAATTTAGTGTGAAATCGTAGTCCAACGGTCGCCATTCGGTGACTAGTAGTGTGTGGTGACACCGAAATACACTCGGCAACAAATTGAAAGCATCGCTTTTTCGAAACCTCGTAATTCCCACACATTGCTAAGCATAAGTTTGAAATTTGACTCAAATGTGCATGAATTTCCCTCTATAACTGTGCAACACCGTGTGGCGGCCTGCGACGTCACCCTCCGCTCGCCGACACTTCAAACAGCAAGGTTCCGACACATGCGAAGAAAACGCCGAAGCTCATAAGTTCACGTGAGGTGTAAGGTGGGTTAATGATGTGAGATTGGCACCAAAGTTCACCAAAATTCTGGCCAACGCCACCGTGAACGTGTCACGCGGTGGAAAGATGGTCACCCCCTCCCCCTCTTATTACATTTCGCTCTCTCTATTGACGTCCCAGCAATGGAAATCAGAACCGCAACACTCAGCGTTGAAATCACGCGGTTTTCTTATGGGTGGCCGAGGAAAATATTTCAGGTACACCGCCGCTCAGAATGGAAAAAGTCTCAGGGTGTGGCATAAAGGGTGTGAATGAAACCACTCCTTTTCCTGGGGCGTTGATCCCCCCATATATCGCTGGTGAGAACGATAGTTTGCAGTGCGCTAAGCAACGGGAAGATGTTCTTGACAACCTTTGATATTGCTGACATCCTTGGACGTTTCAACTTTCCTCTGAGGTCGTTGTGGGGCTCCATTCCCATTTTGGAGTGCAGCACGAAAGCAGTTTTTCCTCTTGTGTAAAGGTTGGAACCACGAGTGACAGTTGAAAACCATTCGACGAAATTTGAACGTCATCCGAAGCACCAAAAGGTACTTACTCTTTTTGAACTGTCCTGTTTTCCATCCTTTTCTGCAACATTACCATGTGTGTGAACAAAACGACAAGGGGTCCCTCTAAGACCCCCCATCCCCAGTTCCGCAACAACCACACAACTTTAATGAGCACGTTACAAATGTACTTATCAAAAACTTTGACACCAATTTAGTCTGGCGACTGCTCTAGCGCCTGAAGGTAGGCCAAACGCACGCAATGGATCGAAATTTCTGAAGGTCTCTTTCTAATGTTCTCGACAAAGGTGCGTGGCTAGCACCGGTAGGGTCCTAGACGGACCCTGTGCTGTTTCATTCACGTACATGGTAACGTTGCACTCTCGAGTGTTCACGCTGCAGGAAGGCGGAGAGCAGGTGGTTGAAAAAGCGTAGGAATTCTTTGCTGCTTCTGATAACTTTAAAATTTTCTCGAACGGTTTTGAACTGTCCTTAGAGGTTCCAACCTGTACACGAGAGCAGAAATTGCCATCGCGCTGCACTCCAAAGGGGTGCAATCACGTTCAGTGTGGAAGTGTCAACAATGCCAAACAATGTCAAACTGCCATTTTCGACCGTAAAATGAGTAGGAATCAACGGCCTAGGGAAACGAGTGTTTTCACTGACGTCCTTTATGTCAGGAAGGCGTTTTCGTGTCGAGTCTGAAGAGTGATGTGTTTGAAATGTTTTCTTCGGCCACCCATAAGAAAACCGCGTTATTTCAACGCTGGGTGTTGTGGTTCTGACCTCCATCGTAGAGACGTCTTAAGAATGGGTGAAATGTGGGTAAGAGGGGATGTGAAGACCTTTTCATCATGTGACAGGCTCGCGGATGTGTTGGGCAGAATTTTGGTAAAATTTGGAGCCAACGTGACTTCTTTCAGAAAATGGTTCATATGGCTCTGAGCACTATGGAACTTAACTTCTGAGCTCATCAGTCCCTTAAAACTTAGAACTACTTAAACCTAACTAACCTAAGGACATTACACACATCCATGCCCGAGGCAGGATTCGAACCTGCGACCGTAGCGGTCGCGCGGTTCCAGACTGCAGCGCCTAGAACCGCTCGGCCACCCCGGCCGGCGTGACTTCTTTAGCCGAATTTACAGCGTGTATGAACTTCTGAGCTGTTTTTTTTTTGTTTTTTTTTTTTTGGTTTTTTTTTTTCCACGGGTCGACACCTTGCAGTTTGAAGCGTTGTTGAGCTCGGGTTGTTGTCGCAGGGCACCACGCTTTTGCATCATTATAGAGAACGGTTGTAGACACTCTGAGTTAAATTTCAAACTTATGCGTCGCAGTGCGAGACAGTTACTGGGTTTCAAAACAGTGATGCTTTAATTCTGTTGCAAAGTGTATTTATGGAGTCCACAATTAGTGTCACAGAGGATTCGTAGACGTTGAAAGCAGTACCGTGATCCTCGCCTGGTGCAGTCACACTTGCTCGACCGGAAGTTTCATGATATGTGGAAGTCTTGCCATACACACACTCAACCCAAAATCGGACTATTCTGACACCTAGTAACCTGACGTGCCTATCCAGTATCAAGAAGATTCATAATGCTGTCACTTCGTTGTCTGAAATCGTGTCTCACAAGGGCACTACTATTGAATTGAAATACGAAATGATATCGCAATTCGAAGTCGCGATGTACAACGATTTTAACTAGTACGGAAATGTTTGTAAATTGCATTACTCAAACACACGTTAATAAACACCAGAAATGGAGCTACATCTAATATTTTATGAACTGTCTCATAATTCTTCTCATTGAAAAAAATGAAGTGATTTCATTACGTAACTTATTAACTCTTTAACAGGTTTAGTACTGTTTTGTGTTCCATAGCGCATAGCAGTTACCTGCAAAAATGTCTATTACTTCGACATAATCGTATTGATAGTGGTATAACTTGACCTGTTTGATCTTTAGCTGACTAATTAATACCTCTGTGAGTTTCTAGATTCCGTCTGGTTTGCCACTGAACATATGGATTTCTACTTAATGCTATAAGTGATTCAAGTCTACATTGCATTCATCAACAATTCCGTTGGCCGTTGGCAGAACATTTTATATATTATGAATGAAAAAACAACGACACTGGTGCAATATTCTACAATATTTATTGTTTTACAATCCTGTTTTCGGCTGTTACGAAGGTACAAATATAAATTTGTGTAAATGTCATATTTTTGTGGGACCTAAGATCTTAAACTAAGTGCATCTACAAGTATCTAAGGTGGTTTTCAAATGTGACAGCTATTACTGATAGACTTAGATCTAAAACGAAAAGAATAATTTCAGTAAAATACGATGTAAAATTATTTAGCTCAGATAAAACATACGACTCATTAAAAAATGAATTACATGAGAAATTTCCACAACTGTTTAGTAAGAAAAATAAGGTGTACAATACAATGTAAACTTTGATGATATATTGCAAAGAGATGACTGAACAAGGTAATATCGTCTTTAACACATATTACGAACAAATAAAATAAAACTGAGACTAAGCAGGTAACTGAAGCAACTGTAATCATACAAAGCAAACTTTTAACAGGAAAAGTGACATACAGTAACTGAAATAAAGACAAAATTGGGCATATAGGTATGATCGACAATTTACAAAATTGTGTGTGTATGGGATTATTAGGAATATCTGCAGATAGAAGTGGCGAGTAGGTGAATGGTGTCTGATCATTCAGTACTAAATTTGTACAAGTGGACATACGGTTATTAGTTTTATCTTGTCAAGGTAGTTCACCTTCCTTCCTTTGTGGATGTTATGCAAATCTACATGTTGCACCTTGTAACTATTATCTTCTGCAGAAGTATAGTCTCATTTTCTAATTCTCCACCGTCTACTGCGTTCCTTCAAACAGGTAGCTATTGCCTTCCCAGAGCGGCCTTTATACTCATAGAATTTCCTGCCGGCCGCGGTGGTCTCGCGGTTCCGGGCGCGCAGTCCGGAACCGTGCGACTGCTACGGTCGCAGGTTCGAATCCTGCCTCGGGCATGGATGTTTGTGATGTCCTTAGGTTAGTTAGGTTTAAGTAGTTCTAAGTTCTAGGGGACTAATGACCACAGCAGTTGAGTCCCATAGTGCTCAGAGCCATTTGAACCATTTGAACTCATAGAATTTCCAACAATCACAAGTGGTTTTGCACATTCTACTTGATGTGTTGCCGTTACCATTATTCAAAAAGGGACCGATGGTATTCTGCACAGAAAAATATGTTTTTAAGTTCCTGGGTTTAAGCTTTCTGGACATATTAAGAGAGACTTCTCCTAAGAAGGAACCATGCAAGGTCTTGACGTTGTGGGTCGAGCACTGGGTAAAGAAGAGAAGAAGTCCGTTGTTTTTTATTTTTATGATTCATGGAGTTCACAAATGCAGGATTGTAATAATTGCTTGATGATATTTGACTGATTGTACTTAATACAGGACGGCAGTTGTTATCACTCGTGAGGATGTATATTAGGCGATGTGTCATTAAATGAAAGGCAGCAGATTTATGCATCACTGGATGTTGACAGTTGACAGGAATCACCACGCCAGTAGTGGCGAGCTTCCTGTAACTCCTGAAGGTATGAGTACGATCACTGACATCAATGTTTAGGTTCAAATAATTTATGGAATTGCCCCCAAACTCCACAGTGAATCTGATGTCCTTCAGCTTAGAATTTAGCTGTTTGAGGAATGTTTGAAATCGTATGGTAGTACCCATCCATAAGCACAACACATCGTCAACATACTTAAACCAGTATACAACCTTGGAAGAGGGTGGGTTATTCTCGAATAAATGTTTTCCAAAATTGTCAACAGGGATTGTCGGGGGATCTCATAGCTAGACTATCTGTTTCTATGTCTTGCCGTTTAAATATAAATAAAATTGTCTCAGGAAAGTCTGTGTTGCTCCCCTTATGTGATAAATGTGTTAACTCCTGATTTATCAAATAAGTCTGTGAGGCTGTTTAGGCACTCCTGAACAGGCGTATTAGTGAATAAATAGTTGGTGTCCAAAGAAACTAGCCTGGCACAGGGGAAAACTTGGTTATCTTTTAACTTGTTCACTAAATCAATTCAATTAAGAATACCATAGCTAGGTTTAAGCTTAAATTTGATTTTTATTAGATTAGTTAACTCTCTGTCCACTTTGTAATGTGGAGCTGAAACTGAAGGTACTACAGGACTGACAGAGATATTTTCTTTATGGAGTTTAGGGAGGTCTACTTTACTTAGTTTGTTTTCTACATGTTACATAGATTCTTTGAACGAATCTTTCATCGAAGTGATTTGGAACGAGTCAGTTTACGGTATATGTATTCATGATTAGTGTGAACGTTAATGAACACAGTATGCTAATGAACACAATATTTTGACAGCGCAGTTGAAATGACTAGCTCTTTGGAGAGGTATCTACATGACGTTTGTGGATGAGGACCAATTGTTATTCTTATTGCTCGCTTTTGTCAAATCGGTACATCCCTCTAAGTGGTGAGAAGCCCCAGAAAATAATTACATAAGCCATTCTCGTGTGGAAATATGAAAAATATGACAGTAGGTTAATTTGTTTGTTTGCAAGATAAGCAATTGTACGAAGAGCAAAGGTAGCTGAACTATGTCGTTTGAGAGGCTCAGTAATATGTTTCTCCCAGTTCAAGTTTTCATCAATATGTACACACAAAAAAATATGGAGCGTTCTACCTTATTTACTGCTTAGGTGCTGTAGCTAATTGTTGGTATGACTCTGTTTATTGTACAGAACTGAATTTAGTGTATTTCATTAAAATGCAGGGACAATACATTTTCCGAGAACCACAGCATAATTCTTTGGAAAATATCGTTTAAAATCGCTTCTGTTGACTGCTCTCTACTGGGATTTATTATAACAGTAGTTTCATGCGCAAAAAGTACCAGTTCTTCTTGTTGAATGTTAAGTTGAAAGTCATTCAAATATACACTCTAAGAAAATGAAAATAAACGACACTCCACAAACGAATTATTCGAATACGACGGAAATAGATAGATGTGATGTACATGTACAGACAAACAAATGATTAAAACTACAGACAAACTGGATGATTTATTCAAGAGAAAGAGCTTCACAAATTGAGCAAGTCAGTAAGGCGTTGGTTCACCTCTGGCCCTTATGTAAGCAGTTGTTCGGCTTGTCATTGATTGACAGAGCTATTGGATGTCCTCCTGAGGGATATCGTGCCAGTTTCTGTTCAATTGGCTCTTTAGACCGGCAAAATACCGAGCTGGTTGGATGGAGTTGCCCATAATGCTCCAAACGTTCTCAACTGGGGAGACATCCGGCGACGTTGCTGGCTAAGGTAGGGTATGGCAAGCGCGAAGACATATAGTAGAAACTCTCACTCTGTACAGGTGGGCATGCATTATCTTGCTGAAATGTAAGCCCTGGATGGTTTGACATGAAGACCAATAAAACAGAGCGTAGAATATTGTCGATATACCGCTGTGCTGTGAAGGTGCCGCGGATGAGAACCGAAGTGGTCCTTTGAAAAGAAATGGCGCCCTAGAGCATTACTCCTGATTGTCGGGCCATGTACCGCGTAACAGCATCCCACTGTTGTCCGTGGCGTCCACAGACACGTCTTCGCTGGCCTTCGGGACTCACTTCGACAATTCTGCTCCATTCAATGAGGCTCCAGGCCGACTTCCCTTAAAATACTACAGTATTTTTTGTAGTATGCAAATAACGTCTGATCTTCACTTATTCTGGCCTTTACGTAATTTTCCCTTTTCCTATTACATCAGATTTTAATTCATTTAGTTGTCTACGGCATTCATTTTTTTGTGGAATAAACTTATTGTGCCATAAGCATCTCTTTCTATATATACTTCATCCCATACCACCTATTTTAACTTATCCTTAAAACACTGTATCCTGTTCTCATTAATAAGCCACACTGCCTTGTATGAACCTGCCTCAGTGCTGTGAGGTGCTATATTGTTTATTTAAATCAATCGTGCATCACGATCAAATAGCCCATTAACAACTGGGTGCACATTAATCATTTCAGTCTGAGCACTATCTATGAAAATGTTATCAATCACGTCCTACTATCTTGTTGCACACAAGATGGAAAATAGACAACTTAAATTGGACTGAAACACCCAAATAATGATTCTAGTTCATTTTTCCTCTACCTCTTTCAAGAAATCTACATTGAACTCTCCACAAACTACTAACCGTTTCTTCTTGGCTGATAATAAAGCATCTAGATTTCTCATTAATAGCTGAAAGTTTCCTAGAGGTGATCTGTAAACTGTTACAATTATTAGTGAAGCATTCTGTAGTAACAACTCACAAGCGTAGGCTTCTAGGTTCTGATCAAAACAAAAACTCTCTATTACAACATTTTTGAGTTTCTCACCAACTTTTACACATGTCGCAACTCCGGTTTCTTCCATGTTAACTGTATACGAAAATGATGCTACTCTATAAACCCTGTTATTTAACTTCTCCGTCACTGACGTTACATAGTGTTCAGAGAAGGACGAAGCATCTATCATTGCAGATTTTTCCACATCTTCTAGGCATACAAAAGGCTCATCTATCTCATTTTTAAATTCTGTAGTATTCCGATGAAACAAATTTATTTTATGTTTCAGGAAACTATTAAATGTATTCTAGTCCTGTTCTTCTCTAATTTCTTTCAGTACCGTCTGTCTGTAACCTGACTCTAACCATAGAAATGTGCCCCTTCGTCTACAGTAATCACAGGGATTTTGTCTTATGTGATTGTGTCTCCCCTTTACACTCTTTGCAAGATGCTCGGCTAAACTCCTTCCACCTTCTTTTCACGCGCAGGCCATGATTTGTGCATTCACATCTCCCAGTTGCTGCAATAGGTACGGCACAGGCATGAGACTTTGTTTCAATCGAAAGCAAAATACTCAGCTCTCTATTACAGCAGGTGACAGTAGTATTAATCCTTGTCTGATCATGGCGCTTTAAAATATCAGCAAACCCCACACGAATGTGTGCCATTGCTCCTTCTATTTCTTCCAGGTCACCTTTAATATTATATTCCAAGTTGCTAGTGAGACTGTTTCCTGCTCCTTCCGCTACAAGAACATTATCCCTCTTCATAAAAATCGCTGCACAAGGCCTTAAGTTTTCTGTCATCTGACTAAGCTTGTCACTAGGTATCACGATGCTTGTGATGTTGTATTGTGTTCTACACCTAGCTCCTCCTACAGCACTTAGCCTACTCGACTCCTGTGACCGCTATCTTGTAGCACGACTCTGTTCTTTCTGCAAGACTTTTCTATTGACCTAGCCGTAAAGTCGCTACTGCGAGTCTGTTGCACTCTACTTAGGTCAAAAACTGGTTGAGGCTCTTCTCCTACTTCAGGTGACAAGACAAACTGATTGCCAACGGGAATTTGATACGTGATTTCTGAGTTTTTCTCCTTTTGCCTATTACTTGTCACCTTTTTCTAGTTCTGACTGTCTCTTTTCCACTTGAGCCTATCTAACACAAAATACGCCATTTCGAATCCTGCCTGAAGGGTACAGATCTTTCTTCCACGTGCCACGATTTTCTTATCTCGACTACAACTCTATGGAAGAGCCTCATCTGACACTTTATTGGCTTCCCGTTGCAAAAAAATGGAAATGTCGTGTGGCTAGGGCCTCCCGTCGGGTAGACCGTTCGCCTGGTGCAGTTGCATTCACCCCAGGGAAACAGCAACTCACAAGCCTGACATGCTTCTCGCATACTAATTAATCTACGACAATATCCTGATTTGTCATACACACATCAAAAAAGTTTTGCATTACCTCTGTTCCGAGTGTTCCAGAACCTGTACAGAAAATTGCAATAGATATCAACATAAACATCATTTCCGCTCTTTTTATTGCTCATGTAAACCACACATTACCTGTCGTACCACCAAACAGCGAGAGGTGGTGGTCCAGATTGCTGTACACACCGGTACCTCTAGTACCCAATAGCACGCGTCCTCTTGCAGTGACGTATGCCTGTATTCGTCGTGACATACTATCCGCAAGTTCATCAAGGCACTGTTGGTCCAGATTGTCCCACCCCTCAACGGTGATTCGGCGTAGATCCCTCAAAGTGTTTGCTCGGTCGCGTCGTCCATAAACAGCCATTTTCAATCTATTCCAGGCGTGTTCGATAGGGTTCATGTCTGGAGAACATGCTGGCCACTCTAGTCGAGCGATGTCGTTATCGTGAAGGAAGTCATTCACAAGATGTGCACGATGGGGGAGCGAATTGTCGTCCATGAAGACGAATGCCACGCCAGCATGCATGGTTGCAATATAGGTAGGAGGATGGCATTCACGTATCGTACAGCCGTTACGGTGCCTTCCATGGCCACCAGCGGCGTACGTCGGCCCCACATAGTGCCACCCCAAAACATCAGGGAACCTCCACCTTGCTGCAGTCGTTGAAGAGTGAGTCTAAGGCGTTCAGCCAGACCGGGTTGCCTTCAAATACGTCTCTGACGATTGTTTGATTGAAGGCATATGCGACACTCATCGGTGAAGAGGACGTGATGCCAATCCTGAGCGGTCCATCTGGCGTGTTGTTGGGCCCATCTGTACCGCGCTGTATGGTGTCGTGGTTGCAAAGATGGACCTCCCCATGGGCGTCGGAAGTGAAGTTGCGCATCATACAGCCCATTGCGCACAGTTTGAGTAGTAACACGAGGTTCTATGGCTGCACGAAGAGCATTATTCAACATGATGGCGTCGCTGTCAGGGTTCCGCCGTAGGTGGCGCTTATCTACTCAGCAGTAGCCTTTGGGCGGCCTGAGCGAGGCATGTCATCAATAGTTCCTGTCTTTCTGTATCTCCTCCATGACCGAACAACATCGCTTTGGTTCACTCTGATAGGCCTGGACACTTTCCTTGTGGAAAGCCCTTCCTCGCACAAAGTAAAACCGCGGAATTGACCGTCTAGGCATGGTTGAACGACAGACAACACGAGCCATGTACCTCCTTCCTGGTGGTGTGACTGGAACTGATCGGCTGTCGGACCCCCTCCGTCTAATAGGCGCAGCTCATGCATGGTTGTTTGCATCTTTGGGCGGGTTTAGTGACATCTCTGAACAGTCAAAGTGACAGTGTCTGTGATACAGTATCCACAGTCAACGTCTATATTCAGGAGTTCTGGGAACCAGGGTGATGCAAAACTCTTTGTGATGTGTGTATATTCATACTGAGATGTAAATTAGCATTTAGCATTAACATTTAGCGTTTACCATTACCATTTACCGTTCTGCATTTACCGTTTAGCGTTTAATCATTAAGCTTTTTATGTTTTATTATTTTAGTGTTTAGCGTTAAGCGTTTACAGTTTACCGTTCAGCATTTAGGATTTAACGTTTACCATTTAGCATTTAGCATGCATCTTCAGGAGTTCTGGGAACCGGGGTGGTGAAAAACTTGTTGATGTGTGTACATTGTACTACCCTCACAGTAAAATAAAACTATCAGAAAATAACAATTAGTAAAAACTTATCTTCGGTGAACTGTGCAGGTAATTTTAGAGGTCAGGCAGACTTAGAAAATCATGATAATGTAAACAACACACTGATGTTCGCTGAACTTTAGTTTAAGGTAGCAGAACACACGAAGTGAATGAAAACTAAATAGCACTATCTTTTCTAACAGCAATCTTAAACGGTCTGGGAGCTATAAGATTATCTCTCCTACGCATATGCTCCGGTTTTCCCTTTGTCGGTTATAGTATTTCCACTTGTCCTGTTGAAATTTTACTTTGTATAACTGCAGTTGCTTCAGTTACCTGTTTAGTCTCACTTGAGATATTTTAATTGTTAGTAAAATAGGACTTGTTAAGGACAAGGTTATCTTGTTCAGTCACTCCCTTCAAACATGTCACCAAAGATTACTGTATATTGATCACCTTATTTTTCTTCTCAGAATCACTGTTGTAATTTGTCATGTTGTAAATTATTTCATGTGTCACATATTTTATTTATGCTAAGTAGTTTTACATCGCATTTTATTGATATAATTCTTATTATTTTAATCCTAAATCAAACATTAACAGCTGCTATCTAACACATAGCCACTTCTTGTTGGTGTTGCTCTGTAAGTGCCACAATTTCCTACCAAATTAATGGCCATGAGAGTCAAATTTCACACATAAATTTTCAAAATTCGCCATGTTGATCAGTACTACTCTCTCCACTGTCAGCAGAATGTCACACTGTAGAGTCATCTTCGATATCACATGGAAGTCAGTCCCTTTAAACGAATTAACGAAAGAACAAAGGTAAGGGACTAATATCAATTTTCACTGAATCATAGTATGTTCTAAAGCTGCCAAAGATCAAGATTTATACACTCTGAAGTTCGTTTCTCCAGATTTATGGTAATAATTCAAAAATGTATTGTCATTTAAAATACGAGAAGCTGCAAGACTTGCCACTTTTCGAAAGCTGTATAAATTTTAATATGGGCACAACTTTCACTAATGCAATGAAATAAAACACTTAAAGTCATAAGGAAAATTTCATATTTGTCTGAGGAAGACCGACACAATCGTCTCGATGGCGTTTCGTGACATTATTCTAGTAAGAAAATTGACTTACGCTATTTCTTCATAGGCGGCTACACCACCAACCTACGAAATTTTTGAGGTAAGCTGTTCACGTATTCCTCAAAAAGAGAACATTAATAGATGGGTAATTAAAACATCTTCTTAATAACACATAGATATTTTGCCTTTTGAAACATTCTACGACTCTCAAGCAAATGGTGAAGGAATGGGCTGATCCAATGCACCAGGTATATGCAATGGTGTTTTGAATTCTTGACGAAATTGACTGCTTTTAGATCATAATAATTTATTGATACTGATGGGTAGGTTTTACGGCAACCGCTTCCAGTCCTTTCTGTAGTATGTTACATAGATTTTTATCAGTGCTACATGTTCTGAGAGGAAGAACTTCATGACACAATTATGGCAGTACAAATCATGTATCAAGACAGTTTCATTACACTCTGTATTTAATTATGCTTATTTAAAATTCACTATTTGCTTGATGAAGAGATTTTCATCTAAAAACAAGCACCTTTAATAAAAAAAAACTATGCAAGATACTAGCAAATTGATAATTTTAGTGATCTATGTAAAACAGATCTAGTACTTCTAAATTTAGTTGAATATGTATCGGTTTGATGAACCACGCAAGCTGGAAGTCTACAGAAATGAAACACTTACAACAAGACAAAACAAAATAAGGCCGGTTAAAGAGATATTTTCGTAGTACTTATTGTAATCATTTAATAGAAATAATGGGTAACTGAAGTAGGAGGACCAAAGACTAAGGCACACGAAAGATAATGCATCTTATGAAGTAAAAATAAGGATATGGTTTATTATCCCGTCACCGTCAAGATCATTGGAAACGGAAGTAAGCTCGAACTGGCCGAAAATGTCGCAGGAAAAATTTTTGCGTACTCTTTAAAATAATCATCCAGGCATTCGTCGACGTGCTATATGGTAGCTGGAGAAAATTTATATCAGAGTAGTTGGTCGAAGATATGAACCCTGTTTCTTCTGAATACGATATCAGCACTTTTACCCGCTGTACCGCTATCACGAATAATTACAATTACGCAGTATGTGACATCACGGTTCGTTTTAGTAGCGATGATTTATTATTATCTGTCTGTTGATGGAACCGTTTTCTGCAAAGTGGAAGAGTACAATAACATTGACTATATATGCACATCTGAATTGAAACAATCAAAATTCTTCGATTAAGAAATGTAAAATAGCGCTATAATACACAATTCAAAGCATTCGTATTTAATGCTGGAACCTTTACAGCACAAAAAATACAAGAACTAATGAAAAGTGCTCAACGTATAAATCATCAAGTAACTATTTAACTGAAAATTCTGTACCATCTTTTAATCTAGATTTATGTATTTATAAACTGTTTCTTAACTCTTCGCAGTATACGCTTCTTTTCGTATAACAAAATAAAGTGATTGCCATTTTCAGAATTGAAACGGATGCAGTCACATTTGTCAGTAATCCATATGTTCAGAAGTAGTCTCCTAGGTAGGTCAGCCTGTTATGACGGTTAGCAGCTGAATTGAGAATCGATTTTAATCCCTTATATACCTGACCACACAAACACTGGGACCATACAGAAAAAATCTTGCAAGTTGTGAATATTAAAATTTCAAAAATGTAATGGTACTGAGTGCTAGAGTCACGTCTGAGCGTTTTATTTAGTGATATTTTAGGTTAACTTTGAATGAACAAAACTGTAAATACTCGTTACGCTGAATAGCTAAGCTCAATGATAACCCGATTTGTATGTGTCATTATACTGACTGGTATGGATGCAGTTGTCCTTCGCTAACTTTTCTGTAATTCTTTAAAACCTTCTTCTCATACTGATTACTCTTTCAGACCATACAAACTCTGGAAATACTTTTTTCTCACACTTCTTCGAAGTGCAGATTATCACTATTTGAAACGATTGCATTTCGTTATGAGACTGCCTATCGTAAAAGTAAAGTCAAATCGTACGGCTGGGAGACTCCAAGTGGTAGCGCTGATGTATTGTTCACTATTACAAAAGATCCAAAATTGGCTTTCATTTACGTAAATTTCCCCTCCCTAAGACTGCAAACAAGTCAGTAAGTTAAATTTGGCTCTGAGCACTATGGAACTTAACATCTATGGTCATCAGTCCCCTAGAACTTAGAACTACTTACACCTAACTAACCTAAGGACATCACACAACACCCAGTCATCACGAGGCAGAGAAAATCCCTGACCCCGCCGGGAATCGAACCCGGGAACCCGGGCGTGGGAAGCGAGAACGCTACCGCACGACCACGAGCTGCGGACTAAGTTAAATTTCTTACAGTTGTTTTCAGCTATAACGAACAGAACCATTTTTTGAAATTTTGCAGATTTCTGAAATGGCCTCCAAAATTTTTTACTTTGCCAACAACTTTCCTTGATCGTTATTAAAATGTCACGAACAAAGTGAAAATACGGCACTCCATACTGTGCGTAAACTTCTGTTTTTGCTGAATAACTTACCCATTTTGCAATTTGCAGCAATTTTTTGTCAGCAAATTACTTTAAATTCCTTTTTAAGTCAATTACATTTAACTTCCCGATTGTTGTAAAACGAATAATAATTGTTGATACAGTGAAAACTAAGATTTACTCGTACATCTTACAGAGAAATGACAGGACAGTCGTTTCATTAACAACTCAGTACGTTTTTAATACTTAGACTAAAATAGTGCAGAGCAAAGTAGAATAGAGTTACGTTCAGAATTTATGTTTTGGTGATAAAGTTGAGTGATAAATCTGTCATTCATGTTCTCTGAAAAGAAAATGATTGTTCCTGTGAGATATTAACGTTATTAAAAAAAAACGTCCGATGGTGAGCACTGTCATAGCAGTGCTTACGCTGCGAAATATATTCCGTGAGACGAGAACGGGAATGAACAGGGCGTGATCCCAAGCCGCGGCTTCTCGCTGTAAAAGAGCTGATCCCCCTTCTCATCCTCCTTTCGAATCGCTGCTCTAATTGGCCAATAAACTGGCAGCAATCCGGCAGAGGTTTATGACGTCATCATCTTGGTTTCCGTTCTCTCCCGCCGTGCGCGCGTTCGCCATTTCCCCCTCACACGGGCGCGAAAAAAACGATGGGGCATGAAACAGTGGTAGACGCTCCGGAGGCCGCCCGAAGAACGAGAAGGAAACCCCGCAAGACAAAATCAAATTTCCCTTCCACGAGGCTAATATTCAATTATTAAACAATAATCCGCCGGTTTAATATCCCATAGGAACTAGTTGGGTGTAGAAGGGAGGTACTATACGGGCCGCCCCCGCAGTGTTTCGCTTACAATATAACCTCTCCCTTTCCACCGCCACTTGAATCCCTGTAGAAATTAACCCAACACTCCCGTTCTATTACGCGACCTGAAAACATCGGCCTCGACGCAGGCAGGCTGCGAGATGTTATCACGAAAATGCCGCCACGTTCATAGCGTATCGTTCTCAATGTTACTGAAACTATTTAATCTTACCGCATGTAAACTACATATGCATTATATTTTATATTTAAAATCATATTGTGCATACATTTGTAATAAACAAAACTTGAAATGCAAAAGTAAACATGAAATCCCACAAAACTATACATTTCATTTTAACTTAACAGTATTCACATTCTGCGCAGCTAATAACTGCTCTTGATGTGCTAAGCGCACTTCGCTTTTACGAGGAAAACATCGTCAGTGGAGATTTATGTCAGTTCTACTTACGTAGATGATGCCGGGTTGCTGCTTTAACTTTGTATTTAATCCACTGGTCCGTTAAAGCCATACTTTCACGAAGTACAATATATTTTTAGCTTGCACACTGATGTAGATACAATTTGTATGGAATTAATGTATCGTATAATGACGCAGTGACGCGAATAAAAACTGAATACTGTAACCATGCAACATCTATTATTGCAGCGCAAACAGAGAGTGATAAAAATTTCACAACAAGATGAAACTCATTCGGCGTAACAGTAACTATTTTCATTTGTTACTCCGAAAATATGCTACCAAAGAACAACGGAATAATTTTTAACGTCATGATGTCCATTTATATGTTGTACGTAACACCGCCATTGTGAAAATAACGCTATATAATTACCAACAACGAAAGACCGACGCCACAAACACATTAAATTTTTATGTACACACTGTTGATTGTCAATGAGAACTAAACAGAAAAATCTTACATGATTGCAGTCTCTGATAAAACTCTCCTAGAAAGTTTCCCTTATACTCTCAAGAACACACTGAATGAGATGACTGAATACAATGAATGAGATGATTTAAGACTGGGGATGCCTGAATGGCATTTAGCCTGTTTTCTGTGTGTGTTTAACTACATGACAGGAAGGAGATCCTTACGTTCAGAAACGAAAGCACTAAAACATCTCTCACAATCACACTGACTATAGCTTGCACGGATCTGTTAAGTCTTCGTAGCTACGAAAATGAAGCACTCAGACACTTGACATGAAACCTGTTTACCCCATTTTTACATTGTTTCTTGAAAAGTTATTATGGCTGTATTGACCGTGACTTCAGCCCTGACGGTTCGAAATATATTTTATTTTATTTTATTTTATTAAGAGCTATCGTCACTTTCTGAAATGTCCATAGTGCCGCACTGTTATTAAACATAAAGTGAGAAATGGAGATGTGATTCGTATAAGTGTCACAATAAATTCATGTCGGCAGACTGTTCTAAATATTCGTTTAATTTCACTCTTGTGCAGCCTGTGGGGAGAATGACTGCTGAAATGCTTCTATATGAAAGTACTTTTATCTTCAAGTGAGGACACACTGCCAATAACAAAATATATGCGACACAATAAAAAACCGGCATCAGCATATGACAAACACAGTTTTTTCCTTTGCGATCCTTGTTGCTGAAAGGAAAAAGGGGGTTAAAATCCAACGTCTCAGGGGTGAATAAAGGTGGGGAAGCTCACCGCTCGCCGTATTTTTTAAGGAACCATTTAGCCATTTGCCTGAAGTGTTTAAGGGAAACACGTTAAGCTGAAAGCAGGATACCCGGACGGAGATTAGAACCCTACCCCTTCCAAATACGTGGCTATTCTCTTAAACGTTGCACTGCCTCGCCACTGGACCTCTTTTATACGCAGATGATCCTATATTCACCACAAAAATATTTTTCACGAAGCCCATGAGAATTCGTGGGGAGCACAGTTTCGATAAGTCCAAACAAAGACGTCATCGTGTTTATGGATTCTTCCGTTTCTTCTTAGTAGAACAGTTCCATATTTAAGACTGAATAACAAGTACACTGTTTTTGTTCTACTGATTGTTGTTTGCTTATAACTAGTTTCCGGCTTATTAGGCCATCTACAGGAAACGACTAGTCAGAAATAAACAAAACAATCAGTAGAACAAATGCAGTGTACTTGTTATTCAAACTTAAAAAAAACCACAGCATCTTTTCCACTACGCTATGTGAATGAATTAAGTAGCAGTACTCGAAACTGCTTTAGATCCTATCATACTCCAGCAAGAAATTAAAAATTCAAAAGTTAAAGAAAAATTGTGATATATTTATTGAAATCATGTCGAAACTGTTTGGGGAAGTGAGTAAATGAGGAAATGAGATATCGTTTATAGTAAACAAGAAGGAAGTGTTCTCACATTATGGTGATAACCACACACCTACTTTTGAAAAGAGTCTACATTGATTCCCAATAGCGGCATATTAAGATGACGTTTCAGTGTGACTACTAGTTACACGTTGGAAATTTTTCAAACCAGCTACGGAGGGTGGACAAAAATATGGAAACACAACGAACACAACTGATTACCTTGCCTACCACGGTATAGGAAACTCGTTGGCATTCAAAACAGCTTCCAGTCGTTTTTGAATGGATAAATATAGGCCCTGTATAGTTTTCAAGGGAAACTTATTCTACTCTTCCTGCAAAATTGTGGCAAGTTCTAGTGACGAAGGTGGAGGTGGATAACGATCATGTACCTTCCTCCCCAATGTAGAGTACAAAGGCTCAATAATATTGAGATCTGGTAACTTTGCTGGCCACAGAAGATACGACAAATCATTCTCGTGTTCACAAAACCAGTCCAGGGAAACGGAAGCTGTGTGAACGGAGGCCTGTTATCTTGGAACACAGCATCATCAAGGGGAACAAACATTGTATCCTGGGATAGACTCGATCAACCGAATTGATTACAGAATCTTTGACAGCAACGCGACCTTGCAGAGTAACCATGGAGCCCATGGACTGCCACGATTTAGCTGTCTAAATCATCACCAAACCCCCACTATGTTTCACCCGTGGGACGTAAACTCTTCCAGTATTTCGAAACAGTATAAAACAAGACCCATCCGACTAAATACTTCCTTTCATTGCTCTATAGTCCAGGTTTTGTGGCCTCGGTACCCCCTTACCTGTTACTGGCATTTCCATCGCCGATTAATGGTTTTGCAATTACAGCTCGCCCTACAGTTCCCTGTTTATGGAGCTCCGTTCGTGTTGTTTAGGTGCTGATAGGATTCGTCAATGTGATATTACGTTCTCCAGTGACTTTTGCAGTTGTAGTCCTATTACTTTTCGTCTCAATCCTCTGCAACGACTGCATCTCACGATTACTCAACACACACTTTCGTCCGCGTGGTGATTTAGGGGATGATGTTTTCCCACTTTTCTCGCATGCGGTTTAAATCCTCGATACTGTGGCTCTTGAAACACACTTCGGCTACCTTAGCTACAAAAGCACACGCTACACGAGTACCAGCAGTTTGCCGACGCTTGAAGTCAGTTATCTCCGACGTAACTCACTCACAACAACACATAACACCGCTCTCATATTGACTGACAGTTACAAAGCATTGAGGACATTGCACAGGTACCGATCGTGGTCAAATACAACAGCGAAACCTGCAGGCTTCGCTAGTGATCTGCATGTATGTTCAAGGATGCATTTCTCACGGTGTTTCCGTATTTTGGCCCAACCTCTGTATGTTCACCTTGCGCCAGCTATTATTTGCATAAGAGCTGTAGTATGATTTCGCCGTAATCTATTAAGATTTCTACATATTACTAGTTTTGCACACTGTTGTAAGCATTTTCAACATCCATAAAGCTGAAAGCTGGCTCAATATCACCGACCTTTCGAGAGTCAATAACAGAGAACGACACAACAAACACGTCCACAATACGCATGTAGGTCAAATAGTACCAACATAACATTTAATAAGACAGCCACTAAACGTGTTCATTCTGTACGTTGCGTTATTTCTCGTTGTCGATGGAAAGGCATGTTATTTCTGTCTACAATAGTCACCGTTTAGTTTCGGCGTGAATTTCCAATGGAGGTCATTTAAAAATCTCCGACGGTCACCAAAAGAATTCTTCCTGCTGTTCCGTAGTGTCGTATCCAAGGTTGGTTGGTTGGTTGGTTGGTTTGGGGAAGAAGACCAGACAGCGTGGTCATCGGTCTCATAGGATTAGGGAAGGATGGGGAAGGAAGTCGGCCGTGCCCTTTCAGAGGAACCATCCCGGCATTTGCCTGGACTAATTTAGGGAAATCACGGAAAACCTAAATCAGGATGGCCGGACGCGGGATTGAACCGTCGTCCTTCCGAATGCGAGTCCAGTGTCGTATCCAAGGATAAGAACCCTTAGCGCGGACGTTATTATTTATAGTGTGTACCTCTGAACGAGAATCTTGATGAACGAGTACAGCAAAGCTTCGATACCATATTTATGAGTTCGTTGACAATTTAACTGTTACACATGCGCTTATTTAGATACCAACAGCAAAACTGAAAGAAAACTTATGTCGTTTTTAAGATGGAAGACGTTCCTTTACAGCCCAACTCGAATTCTAAAAACTAAACAAAAAAAATTAATTTACTTTTACACTCCCAAACAGTGTCGGCAAACAATAACTTCAAGAGAGAAATTCAGAAAATACGGTGAATTACTCGTATGCGTAGAAAGTCTTTTTAATGATTAGTATGACTTAAGGTTTTTGCCGTTACTTACTTAAATGAAACTGTATCTATCAATTAATTTTGTGTCACATTTCAGACAATTCACGATAAGAGGTTTATGTGAATTTTCAACACTTCAGTTTACAAATGGTAGTGAAGGAATCCACCACCATCTTATCTTACACGATGAATGGGGTTTAAGTTTGTTTATTGGTGTTCTCCAGTTGCTCAGGAAGCACAAATTATTCTCAAAGGGAAAGGCGGCGTCTCTCATTTTCAACAAGCAGTCTACGTACTGGATTAAATAGTGTATCTGTAAAAACAGACAGGCATGTTCAGTTTCATTCGAAATTGAATACTGACAGCATAGGTACTCCAAGTAACCTACCACACGTCTGCTCGTTGAAAGTGGGTGCTGTTTGAAAAAGTCCAGATGATAAATGAATGCAGTTGTAGGATTCTTGAACGAAGGTTTATTTTTGATGAGAATTTACTGACCACTATGCATGGAGTTCAGATGATTGTTTCTCTTAGTACACTTCGGTATGGCTCTATAACAGAAGCTTTTTGTAAATTTAAAAACACTGTATCCCCGTGATCCCTGTGACCCATGCCTTGTTGTACATTACATTCTAAGAGCGCGAGTTAAGTTTCAGATTTTCACTGTTTGCGCAGGGTATTTCGGTTCTTTTGCACTGGATTAGGGATTACGTATCTGTAGATGTGCCATAAATTATGATTAACAATGAGATATATTCAGATATCATATTGAACTTGACAGAAATTGCGTCGAGCTATGGATCAAACTTACATTTTAGGGATATAAGCTGTTTTTTTTTCTCTCTCTCGCACTCCGGCGTTATCATATCGCACTTCGGCAAGAGTAGTGATACAACTCAAAAACGCAATACTTGAGAAAAATCGACTACGCGAACAGAACTACATGGCCATATTACGTTTTTAGTTCCGATATAGTTTGTCGACATTTATGAGGTACTGCACATTTGCTTTGCGTCAGTGTTCGTATCGGGGTGCGATATATACCACTTATTTTTACAAGGACACTGGATTTGAATGAGACACTATTTTACAGATTCATTCGTTTAACATGATCCTTGACAAATTTGTATTAAGACAACTAAAAACGGAATTCACCACTTCAGTTTTGTTGTTGTTACTTTATGTTTCGGTCCATGTGACATTAACAACCTACTGGGTAGCAACTACTGTTTCTGAAGAAAATTCCTAATGATGTTTTCATACCATGGAATTATGTGTCCTCTTTAAGTGTTCTGGTGGATAAAAATTTCTTTAAAAGTCTTATCAACTATTTATATGAACTATTCCACTTGTTTCTCCCTAGGATTAAATATGTCTAGTTCCTATTTCAAATATGGTTCGATCGCTTGCTTGCCTAGTTCATTCAACGTGTGTCGTTCTTTCTGCTAGTTTTAGTAGCTCATTCATCTTGGTGATTATTGTAGCTACCACTGTGTTATAATCCCTGATCGCCATTTGAGTTTGTTAGATGTAGAAAACAAGCCAAATTATAAATACCTTTGATTACAGACCACTGATGATGTTTTACATAAAAAAATTAAACACATTTAGTGACAAAAATGCGCACCGTTCGAGAACTGTGTGTTTGTAGATGAAAGTGCCAGTGTTTTAGTCGTAAGATTTCTAGTACGTTAAGGAGAGAATGGTGGCGGTTATCTTCATCATATGCGCGATGCTGAATCATGTGGCACTCTCTTCTCAATAAATAAATAAAACACTTCTGCTAACATGGCTTTCGTAACAATGGTTGAACCAAGTACAGATATGGTTAAAATCCTTCTGCCAAACGCGGTAGCAGACAGCTGGATCTTTTGTGACAACAGTCCACCGAGCAGGTATTGCTGTGGAAGATGCATTGGACTCGTATACGTACGGAGCAGCACAAAATCGACTACTTGCTATCATGAATTAGAAATTTGGTAATTTTCTCAAATCACTTTTGGTGAACGCTGGAACGGTTTCTTAACAGACGACTACAGCTACCTAGTCCTTTCTTCCACCAATGGAGCTATTTGTTCCGTTTCCAATTACTTCGAAACTGTCAGAATTTATCCTCCAATCCGTCTTGTGTCCAGAAAATAGTTAAAAGATGTTCACAGACTACAGTGGCGGTAGTGCCACGATCCTAAAACTTAGTCTCATCGACTCTCACCGGCCCTTTCATGTCAGGCCGAGGACATAACAAATGCTGGAAGCACAATCAGCGTAATGATGCGCATTGAAGTTAATATCACCCCACATACGATCTCATCCACCCAAGAGAACTTTAATACAAAAAAAAGTAATTGAATGCATCAATGCATCCGGCGTGCGGTAATCTATTTTTCACTAGTTCAATCCATTTCCTTGGTAACTACAAAAGATCATGTTATCTCTTACAGTATGTTATCATATGGATGTATAATAATTACCACTACTACGCAATGTTGCTTCCTACTACTACAAAGCTTTGACTCCGTAATACTGTACCCAAGTATTTGTCCTACTACTGTCACTACTGCTACTACTATGGATACCGTTTCTACACATATTTTTAGATTTCACTCACTAATGCCACCTTTTACTTGTGGCACAAATATATGTAAATAACTTGGGGTTGTTCTTCCCACTAGCCCCGCCGTGAAGCTATCGTGTGCAGCTATTATCTGCCTCAGTTCTTCCCCGCACGATGGTACATCAGCAACGCTTACATTTTATCAAACGATACTACAGTTCCGCGAACCTCATCTTCAAATGCCTCACGCTAATGTGATTGATAATCTTGTAGAATGTTTCTTTGGTGGTGGAACGTTGCCTGGCAGAAAAGGTAACATACTGATACACAGGACATAAAATCCCGTCTGAGGCCTGCGATCATTTTTATGTTAATAATTGGCAACCAATGCTGTACAATCACAATGAAGTCATGAGATGTTCAATTGACTCTTTTATTAGAACATGTTATGCGTTTCGGTATTACACCCATCTTCAGACATCACAAACTTCAACTTCTTCCTACCCAGCCAGGCGTACAGCCTTGACAACTCAAAGAAAATGTCGAATAACATTCAACACTTTCTTTGAGATGCCAATTATTAGGTAACATACTGTCTTGTGACTGAAATTCTAGCGAAGTCAAACATTGCTTTTCCGTCGTTTTTCGGACATCGTGGCTGCATTGCTGTCCTGCATGCTCCAAATCTCTCATCAGTGTTGCTTTGGGATTCAGTGTCCTTTAACCGACAATAATGCGTTGCATTTTCGTAGACCTAACTGTTCTACAACATATCAGGAGTGCCCACACTGCTACAAGTGTAAGTATTTATACCTGTTTTCTTGAAGAAAAATTGCATACAGGTCACGAACAACCAGGTAGTGCAACAAAGGGCCTGATGGGTAAGGAATCTATGTTAATCTCTTCCTTGCGTTAAAGAAACATTCATAAATTCTTTTTCCTGTGATGTAAATGTGCCATTTGTTTTGTCACAGTTGTAAGCTGAGATAATGTATTTCTTTTCTTGTATTGAATTTCAGTTCCAAGTGTTCTATGTACTTTAGTTTAAAAGCTTTCTTTTGGCAACATTTGGAACATCTTTTCCTAATATCAAAGGCCATTGGGAATAATTTCAAAGTAACTTATAGTGCATTCGATAGCGCGCAATACATCTCGTTTCATTCTTCTGAGCACTGAATTTGTATTTACGAGCTGTTATTTATGGGTCAATGAAATCACGCTACACTTCACAGCAGATACTAACATAAACTGGTAGTAAACTATGATTGGTTTCAAAAAAAGTCCAAATTTTTATAATTTATGTATCACCTTTGTTCTGCCCAAAAATTATAAAAATTTCTGGTCTTATATAAGGTCAACAATGCATCAGATTCATCTATACGATGCTCAGTTACCATGTATTACTGGCACCGAAACGGTGGATGGCTCAGAGTAGGTCGAATACCGAACGCCGTCCTTAATATGTTAGTGTTTCAACTTCCTTTCGTCGTAACGAAATGACAGATAATCATTGAGATAGTTGATAGTGGAATAGAAAATCAAATAAATTGCTTAACGGAAGAAAGGTGATAGGACCTTACAGGATACATGTACAGTTGCATACAGAGTAATGAAAAGAATTCGCTTCTCTTCTGTCAGCAGTTTATCGTAGATGGCTGCGTCCACGATACTTTCCCAGCAATAAAAAAGACAAAGACTCATAATTATTGGTCTATTTCGCGCATCTCAAGCTGTTATAGGAGTATGGAATACGCTTTCTACATGCATATTATAAACGACTTTCATGAAAAATCTCACGTGTATGATTCATCTTGGATCGCGAGAACAGTTTGTGATTGGATTGGAGACTTCTTCGCAAGACACTTAAAACCCTTGCTTTGAGAGCAACATAGACATAACAAATCAAATTCATCACCATTGTAGAACACCATTTCATGCAACTTTTCCCCTCGTCTGTATCGTGAGACAAAGTGATACAAGTGAAAAGTGCGTCTATTCGAACCAATGACCGTTACATCACTTTCATGGGCAAGGTCACAGTGTAGGTGGTTTTTCCGCGGTATCTCCATCCTGTTGTGTTGTGTCAAATTTATGTCTGTACTCTGTGGACGTCAGTGCGGCATTGTCTGAATGATTGCGGAATGAAAAGAAGGAAGAGATGGAAGCCGGTCTCGGAAGGTGTTCTCGTAAATAACAGTGTATGGAACGCCATGTTTAACATCCGCATCCAATGAGCAGATCATCATCAGTAGCGCTACTTGATATCAAACTACGTGAGACGTACATTATACTATTGATTCAGTAATTAATACATCATTGCCTGTAACTGACGCACTAAAACGGACTGTACTTCAGATACATACTTCTGCTTATCATAATACAGTGTATTACAAATTTCCAAGTAGAAAATCTCTGCTAATTTCTTTCACCTATTTAACGCCTTTTAGTTCCATATGAGACAGATTTCTACCCATGCCACTGGGAGGCATGCCCGTTGTATGTGAAACTACTGTGTGCTAGGAAAGCTAACCTATAATTTTGATCTCATTTAATCACTCTAAACAACGTATCGACGAAAACAACGCTTTTGAACAACAGGAATAATTAAGGTAACAGTTCAATGTATGACACTGAAATTATTTACAAAACAAGTCATAAAATAATAAGGGTGGAGGGCAACCTTAAAGCTTACACCACCATTCCAGAACATCTACTGCGCCAATTTGTAACTAACGTCGCTTTGTCTATTCTAGACCTGTATATGGTTTAAATGAATGTCTGACAGAGAATTTTTTAATGAAATCGTTATGATCTTTGGAGAGGTTTGGGAGTTAACCCAGGACCACATCGCACAGTGGAATGACCAGGAATTGTGCACCACCGCCTCTTCTCGTCTTGTCGCTCATATCACAGCACAAGAATTCAAAACAACCACTGTCGTGTAGAAATCGATAGCATCAGAATTCGTTAGCGACCACGCCGATAAACGTTGTAATTATTTGCGAGATTCTTCCTACATAAGGCTTTTCTTCACATGAAAGTTACGCAAAGCATCGACCTTTCTTCAAAAACGGATAATAATAACATATCAAAAATTAGAAACAGTTGTAACTGGTTCTCTAGCTAGGGGCATGTAGCGACATTATACTTCCCTTCTACTGAGTTTTCTGTTCAGCTACTGGCGACACACGTAAATGAAATAGCATAATTCTCCTATATCGCACACAGCTAGAAAAGTAAGTGTCACATACATGTGAGAAGCATTTAATATAAGAGACAAGGAAATAATTTTTATTACTTAGTGAAGATTAAACCAGATATGAAGCACTAATTCCTGTGGTCAAGGGCTACAGAAGGAAGAAGGATTACAGTTTAATGTCGCATCGACGAGGTCACGAGAGACGGAGCACAACCTCGAATTGGGGGAAAGCGCGAGGAAGAAAATATCAGACGCACTCTTTCATACAAACTATTCCAGAATTTGAAGTTATTTAGGGAAATCACGGAAAAGCTAAATCTGGATGCCGTATACTTAAATCCACTGCCTTACCGCTGCACCACCTCGCTCAGCATGATAGGGAATGGAGGATGCGTGTTGGAGGGGCGGGATGGGGGGAGGGGTTGGAGCAGGAAAAGTGAAGCCCTCTCTAAAGTAGTTCTCCTTTCAGCGAAGATGGATTAGTGTTGCAAATGCTTCGTACCATCTCAAAAATAGCAATGTAATTTAGAAAGTTCTTTCTTAACTGTTTAATGCTTTATTTATTCTGTAATGAACTTTTTGTTTCAGTTTACTGGATCGATAGTACATCTGGACATCTGCATGACCGTATGATCAGGTGCCATTGCCTTAAGTTAGCAGTCAAGTGATGCGTGTTGCACCCACTTACTTTTTTGAGTCTTTGTAACTGTGGCTCATTTTCCTTCCTCCAGCTCAATTAAGAAAATAATTCTCAAGGAGAAACGAAATAGTAATTACATCACCTTCGCTTGTTACAAGATGAACTTAAGACACGTTCATACAAAATCCAATAGTTATGTGAAATTAATGTTTAGCATTGCATCCACAAAAAGTGTAATGCAAAGTACTTTAATTTTATAATCGTAGCTTGGGCAGTTACAGAAAATATGAGAACTATACCGATGATTCTTCATACCCAGAATCTGAGCTTTCGACAACGCCAGCACGGTACGATACAAAAATGTAGTATCTGTATTGGTGATTATAATGCGTTAACATTTCTATCAACCGTTTTTAAGCGGAGCAACTTATACATTAATATCTTTCACATCAACCAAAGGGGGGAGGTTGCTGGGGCTAGAAGTGGGGGGGGGGGGAGCTAGACCTGGCTGTATGGAGTATTTTTAATACTTTGGAAGACGAATAGAGACTTGTAAGTAACCATAAAAAGGTTACAGTTCTGACCTTGTTAAAAACCTATGTAATACCGACTTTTAAATCATTTCCTTGAAAAAAAACCACCTGATCACAGAATATCTTTTCCTTTCCGTGAGAACTGGGGAGTAGGGTGGTCGCGGCCCGTCGCCGCCCCTGGGTATGAGCGCCCTTGCATCAACTCGAGTTACTCGAAGCGCAGTTGCGTACCCTGCAAGCCTACAGACAACGCGGCGTTTTGCTTTGAAGCACACAGCACTACCTAGCGGTGGCAACGGGAATTGCTCCAGTAAAGGGCTTCGCCACCAGCTGCGCTTGTGGAGCAATTGATCGATCCCAGGGAGAGGAAAGGCGCCAGATTCAATTTCGGCTCTGAATATACGTAGCTACCAAACTGCTCCCAACTGCAGTTCCGAATGATCTACTGAGCTTCTACTGAGCAAGTCAAATTTTTATCACTACTGAAACTGACCCCTTGAGCAGAAAACCGTTCCAGCGACTGCAAGAGTACGTGACACACTCTTCAAAAATAAATGAGTATATAAACAAAAATTTTCTTCGCCCTTAATCGAAACAGAATTCTATTCGCTATTTTGAAGTTGAGCATGATAACCTACCAGCAGATTAACAACTTTCTCCATGACATCAGCGTGGATTACAAAGCACCAATAGTTAGAAATCAATCTTGTAACTTTCACACGACATAAACTATGTTCTGCGAGTAGACCTAACAAATCAAATCGATGGCTGCTATAGAATATACATTCGTGTGAAATATCTAAACAGTTCTGTAACTTAACAAACAAAATTCAACGTGTTACCCTGGTTGGAGATCACAGATGATAAACAGTATCTACACTCCTGGAAATAGAAATAAGAACACCGTGAATTCATTGTCCCAGGAAGGGGAAACTTTATTGACACATTCCTGGGGTCAGATACATCACATGATCACACTGACAGAACCACAGGCACATAGACACAGGCAACAGAGCATGCGCAATGTCGGCACTAGTACAGTGTATATCCACCTTTCGCAGCAATGCAGGCTGCTATTCTCCCATGGAGACGATCGTAGAGATGCTGGATGTAGTCCTGTGGAACGGCTTGCCATGCCATTTCCACCTGGCGCCTCAGTTGGACCAGCGTTCGTGCTGGACGTGCAGACCGCGTGAGACGACGCTTCATCCAGTCCCAAACATGCTCAATGGGGGATAGATCCGGAGATCTTGCTGGCCAGGGTAGTTGACTTACACCTTCTAGAGCACGTTGGGTGGCACGGGATACATGCGGACGTGCATTGTCCTGTTGGAACAGCAAGTTCCCTTGCCGGTCTAGGAATGGTAGAACGATGGGTTCGATGACGGTTTGGATGTACCGTGCACTATTCAGTGTCCCCTCGACGATCACCAGTGGTGTACGGCCAGTGTAGGAGATCGCTCCCCACACCATGATGCCGGGTGTTGGCCCTGTGTGCCTCGGTCGTATGCAGTCCGGATTGTGGCGCTCACCTGCACGGCGCCAAACACGCATACGACCATCATTGGCACCAAGGCAGAAGCGACTCTCATCGCTGAAGACGACACGTCTCCATTCGTCCCTCCTTTCACGCCTGTCGCGACACCACTGGAGGCGGGCTGCACGATGTTGGGGCGTGAGCGGAAGACGGCCTAACGGTGTGCGGGACCGTAGCCCAGCTTCATGGAGATGGTTGCGAATGGTCCTCGCCGATACCCCAGGAGCAACAGCGTCCCTAATTTGCTGGGAAGTGGCGGTGCGGTCCCCTACGGCACTGCGTAGGATCCTACGGTCTTGGCGTCCATCCGCGCGTCGCTGCGGTCCGGTCCCAGGTCGACGGGCACGTGCACCTTCCGCCGACCACTGGCGACAACATCGATGTACTGTGGAGACCTCACGCCCCACGTGTTGAGCAATTCGGTGGTACGTCCACCCAGCCTCCCGCATGCCCACTATACGCCCTCGCTCAAAGTCCGTCAACTGCACATACGGTTCACGTCCACGCTGTCGCGGCATGCTACCAGTGTTAAAGACTGCGATGGAGCTCCGTATGCCACGGCAAACTGGCTGACACTGACGGCGGCGGTGCACAAATGCTGCGCAGCTAGCGCCATTCGACGGCAACACCGCGGTTCCTGGTGTGTCCGCTGTGCCGTGCGTGTGATCATTGCTTGTACAGCCCTCTCGCAGTGTCCGGAGCAAGTATGGTGGGTCTGACACACCGGTGTCAATGTGTTCTTTTTTCCATTTCCAGGAGTGTAGTTTGCCCAATGCAAGTGTTGTAAGAGCAACACTGTTCATATTATACATTTCGCAGTTGATGTAGTTCTCTACTGAGAAACGTTACCCTATGAAAATTTTTGTAACATACATTCACACCTTGCCAAATACGAACCTGGTGTAAATATTAGCAACTACCTTTTAAAGTAGAAAAATACAAAGTTGTGCGCTTTAAGAAACGTTAAAATGTAGTACTCGGTAACTGAACGATTAATAAATAATGTAATTCAAATACCTGGAGAGACGATTTGAATAAATATGAAATCGAAAGATCACATAATCTCATTTGTAGGTGATGCAAATCGAAGAATTCTATTTATTGGTAGCACACATGGTAATTTCACCCTGTCTGGGGCAGATACTACTTACAAAATCCGTGTACCACTTGTATTGGAGCATTTCCAAGTTTTTAGGATCCATATCAGATCGAAGAAGAACGGAACATTGGGTGCATCTGTAAGAAAAGGGTAGTACTGCTATTCCCAGACTTGTGTAATTAGAAGGCAGAACACAGCAAAGCGACGAAAAATCTTAACTGGCTGCTACTTGAAATAAGACTGGTATAATCTCAAATTCAACATAGAAATTTCAATGAACTTTTCTTCAGAGCAGAACCTCTCAATGCCCTTCGGACCTACAGGATTGGACAACAATATGTAAACACGAAAAACGCAACGCATTACCATGCCTCATATGGTGTAGGAAAACGGCTGGGATTCAAACCAAGTTGCAGTCGTCTCTGAATGGAAAAATACGGGTCGTGTACGGTTTTTAAAGGAATTTTATACCGTTATTCCGACCAGACAGTGGCAAGTTCAGGTAATGATGATGGAGGTGGATAGAGATCATACATCCTTCTGTGCAAGTAGACCACAAAGGTTCAATGATAATGAGATCTGGTGACAGTGGTGGTCAGGGAAAATGCGACAATTCATACTCGTGCTAACAAAATCATCCCTGAACGATGCGAGCTGCGTGAATAGGGACTCTGTCGTCTTGGAACACAGCACCACCATTGGGGAACAAAAATTGTACCATGTAATGATCGGCCAAAATGGTCACATAATCCTTGGCAATAATACGTTACCATGCAGAGGACGTATGCGGTCCGTGGAATACCACGATACGGTTGCCCAACTCATCACCCTCGCCACATTTTACTCTTGGGACATAAACTCGGACACAATTTGGAAGCAGTGTGCAACAGTACTCGTCCGACCAAATGACTTTCTTCCATTTCTCAGTAGTCCAGGTTTTACAGCTTCGGCATCGCACTTAGCAGCTACGGGCATTTGTATCAGCTGGTGAGTAATTTTCCAGCTAGCCCTACAGTTCCCTGCTTCTGGGGATGCCTTTGGGTTATCTAGTACTGACAGGGTTCATGAGTGCTAAATTCAATTCTGTAGTGACTTTCGAAGCTGCGTCGTCTTATTTTTCGTCGAAGTGCTCAGATGATATTTTCTCGCTTTTCCTGTATGCTTTATAAATATTCAGTACGATGCCTCTTGAAACTCCAAATACTTCGACTACCTAGGATGCGGAAACACCCACCATACGAGCGTCAACAGTTTGCCCACGTTCGAAGTCAGTTATCTCTGACATAATACACTCATAGCTAAACAGGACGCTGTTCTGAGCACGACCGATACATGCAGCATCTTGAGGACACTGCACAGGTGCCTTGCAATACATTCCAAGAGCTTATGATGCGTTGCATTGCTGCACTTAGCCAACGGCGCAAACGCCAAGTGAAACATTCAGGTTTGCTGTGGTCAAACATCATTTACGATCTCCTGGAATAGGCAGGATTTTTCAGAAGGTTAGCCTACTATTTGTTAAAGAAAGAATACCGTGCTCGCGATACGAACTCTACGTTAGTGCCCACAATTGATACAATTGCCGTCTCTTTCTACCTATAACCGTCTCACAGTTCTGCTGGGACTGGGTTGATTTGATCGCATAAGCCCATCAGACAGCTAATCTCAGTAAAACTCCGACCACGCAAGGAAATTAAAGAGATGCTGCGCCCAATGGAGGAAGACAACCGCCGGCCGCGGTGGTCTCGCGGTTCTAGGCGCGCAGTCCGGAACCGCGCGACTGCTACGGTCGCAGGTTCGAATCCTGCCTCGGGCATGGATGTGTGTGATGTCCTTAGGTTAGTTAGGTTTAAGTAGTTCTAAGTTCTAGGGGACTGATGACCACAGCTGTTAAGTCTCATAGTGCTCAGAGCCATTTGAACCATTTGAAGACAGCCTTGCTTTCAGAGTTCCTGGAATTTAAGAAATTCTTTGTGAATGTGGTTGCAGTTACATTGGTGACTCAGTAGACATGATTTCAGGGCTCTGCAGAAATATGGCGGTTTCGATAAATCTGCAGTTGTCGAGAACAGCATCACGAACAAATATATGATTATGTAATTCTATCTCGTGCATCTACGCGCTAGGATTCCGTCTGCGAAGTAATCGTTGATATCAGCTATGGCCTTCATTGTATATGGAAACGGGTGCTTGATGCTGAAACGCAACGGAGAATCAAATTGAGTCTCCACCATCTAATGAAATCAGCACCGCTACCAATACTCTTATATTACACACATCGACATAATCGCTGATAATACATCGCAGCGTCGTGATGTCGTGACGTCTCCATGACATAATTTGACAGACTGAATAGAGTATCACACGACCCAAAGACAGCAACTGACGATGACAGCGGAAAAAGGCACCGAAATCTTAAGCCTACATACAAACCTGACGCGGCAAGAAATCCGTAAAGCATTTATCCTAAAATATTCGAGGTTTGTCAGTTATATTTGTTTTTAAAGAGGGTTCGCCTTGAGCAATAAAATGCGCGAAATCCAAACATAACCGATGATGCTGAAACTTCAGTGAAACATGTCTGGGGAAAAAAATAAAAATTGAGTTTTGATCAAGGCGGACACTATCCAAAAACAGTATTTGTAGCCGCGCGGGGTTAGCCGAGCGGTCTTGGGCACTGCACTCATGGGACTGTGCGGCTGGTCCCGGCGGAGGTTCGAGTCCTCCCTCGGGCATGGGTGTGTGTGTTTGTCCTTAGGATAATTTAGGTTAAGTAGTGTGTAAGCTTAGGGACTGATGACCTTAGCAGTTCAGTCCCATAAGATTTCACACACATTTGAACATTTGAACAGTATTTGTAAGCAAACACGGATAGAAAAGCTTAAACCTGAAGATGATTTTGTCGTTTAAGTTATTAACTCACTGTTAGAAAAAAATATGCCACATTTTTTACTATCCAGTACCATAGTTGTCACACTTTGGCGCTTTATGAAACTAAATACGAATTCCAAAGCGTACGCCGCTCTTCAACACGATTATCAGCTACTTTTCTGAAATGACCTTCAAAATTGTTATCTTATTAGCCTATTTATCCTTGAAGTCGTCAATTTACGTTCACAGAATAAAATACTCTGACGGAAAGAAAATCGCAGCACTAAAAAATAATTAATATAGGGAACTGAAACTTGGGGAATACATTAGTGTAGGTGGCGTATTTAAGATACTGTGTGCAAGATCACATGTTAACGTAAACACAAGTTAAGTCATTGTAAATATGAAATGCTAGCACATTAATGCTGGTTGAATGCAACGTGCACGCATTGTGTTCTACAGATGCCGGCTGCCAGTTTGTGGGATGGAATTCCATGTCTGTTGCACTTGGACGGTGAGTACAGGATATTTAATGCTGGTTGTGGATGATACTGGAGTTGACGTCCAATGATGTCCCATATGTGCCCGACTGGAGTTAGGTCTGGTGGTCAAGTAGGCCAAGGGACATGTCGACACCCTGCAGAGCATGCTGGATTACAAGAACAGTACGTGGCGAGCGGTATCCTGTCGGAAAACACCCCTTGGAATGCTGTTCACGAATGACAGTGCAACAGGTCGAATCAGCAGACTGACGTACAAAATTTCAGTCAAAGTGCGTGGATAACCACCTGTCATATGAAATCGCATACCAGACCAAAATTGCAGGTGTAGGTGCAGTGTGTCTGTCACGCAGACAGGTTGGTTGTACGATTTGAACAGGCTTCCTTTTAGCCAGCACGCGGTCCTCACTGGCACCGAGGCAGAACCAATTTCATGAGAAGACACGACAGGCCTCCACCCTGCCTTCCAATCAGCTCTCGCTTGACACCACTGATGTCACAAATGGCAGTGGTTTGGGATCAGTGGAATGCACGCTAGAGTCTGGCTCTGACCTGTCCTTGAAGTAACCAGTTTGTAACAATTAGCTGTCACCGAGGTGCCAACTACTGCACTAATTGCTGCTGCAAATGCAGTACGATACACCAGAACCATAACCCGAACACGACGATCTTCCGTCTCTGTAGCGCCACGTAGCCATCTGACACCCGTTCATCTTGCGACTGTATATTCTCGTGACCACTGCTGCCTGCAATCATGTACAGTGGCTACATTCCTGCCACGTATCTCTACAATATCACGGAAGGACTATCCAGCTTCTCGTACTCTACAACATGGCCTGGTTCAAACTTAGTAAAGTGTTGATAATGGGGACATAGTCGCCTTAAAGACATTCTTGACTAACATCATCTCACCACATCCAATCTCAAAGGTAAGCAACACTCACGACCGTTACAGCGCGTATTCAAAACAAACCTGATTTACAGCCTCATAGTGGTCACTCTTATACAACTGCCGTTAAATTTGAACAGACATCACCTTTCAGGTGTAGAAAGACATCTACCAACTTTCGTACATGTCACATAACTCCTTCTCGGGTTGCGATTTTTTTTCTGTTAGTGTATCATTTTCCTCCTTGAAACAATACACTGGTCACTTTGAGGCGCTGTAGAAGTTGTGGCGTGAGTTATGGCACTGAAATGGGGTGCATGTGTCAATCAGTTATATAGCATCAGCGCAGGAATGAGGGTCGATGTGGAGTCGTAACAGAATGTCAAGAAGGAGCTATCGTGTTTGGACGTGCCGATGAGTACACTGTGAATGAAGTTACCTAATTTGTTGGTGCATCAACGTAAACTGTCCAACGTGTGTACATAATTTCGAAAAGGAAATGTCCAGCCTAGCTGCAATAAATGTACTGTTCCCTGTGACAATTGGTTCGGCTTTATTGCTGTTCTCAAGTAACCTGCGAGTATAACATTGGTGAGGCTATCAACACACAGGGTGATTTTTTCCACCATGTACAAACTCTAGGGGATGATCGATGAAAGGATACGGAACAAAAATGGTCTAATCAACTTATGCCCGGAAATGCATGGTTTCTATCCTAGAAACGATTTGTACGAGCTGTACCATGCAGCAACAGTTACAGTACGTACCGAAAATGATTTCTATATCACTCAATGCTTTCCTGTACGCCCCGTGGCACGTTCTGTCTCACACATTCACATTTGCCAAGCTGCATCCGAACAGTGTCAAATGAAGCATGAATAAGCTACTCCAGTGTGTCCACATCTGGAATGAGCTCTTCATACACGATACTTTTGAGATGGCCCCATAACCAAAAATCGCGCGGGTTGAGATCCGGTGTACGAGCAGGCCATGCAACTGGACCCCTTCGTTCGATCCATCGACCAGGGAAGATACGACTAAGATGCGCCCGGACGTTAAAGGCGAAGTAGGTTGGAGCACCATCATGTAGCAGCCACATAACACCTCGAGTCGTCAATGACACTTCCTCCAGCTGGGGAGGCAAAGTTACTCGCAAGAAACGTCAATTGTTCCGGCCTGTTAAGCTACGTGGAAGGAAGACTAGTCCCAAAATACGGTCGCCATATCACGGTCCACACATTCCTTCTGCACTGATGCTGATGATTCGCTTTCACCATACGACGGGGATTCTGCATAATAACTCACAGATGCCTGTTATGAAAGTTGAAGATACCACTCCGCGAAAAGATGGCCTCATTGTGAATAGGATGGATGACACAAGTCCCAGAATCGTGGTTTCCTGGTGAAGAAACCAGTGACAAAACTGCCCCCGAGGTGGAAAGTCTGTCGCACACGCTGCAAGTGATAAGGATAGTAACAATTGTCGTGGAGACTGTTCCACGCTCGCGTCTGGCTTACCGTGTACTGGAGGGCAAATGCCTGGTACTGACACCGCGGTCGCCTTCCACAGTCTTAATCACATTTTCCTCCTAGTCTGGTAACCGAAAATTTCGGGTACGTCCTTCAAGATTTCCTGCTTCCTGAAACGACCCTGTCTCAGAGAAACGGCGCAACACTGTTGCAAACATTGAATGCTGTGGTTGTTGCCGGCGGTGAGAGGTTCCGTGATAAAACCTTGCTGCCCCCGCCCATTGCCACGATGTCGGCAAGCTCTCGATTCGAATACGGAACCATTGTGTACAACGCTATATCACATCCACTACAAGGTGAGTCAGCAAGAGAAGTGAATCGGACACAACATTACGAATTACTGTGGCAGGAGAGAGCGCTACGGCACGACGTATGAGGAACAGTACCAACCTATAGAAGGAAACCACGCATGCCGTTAACTGTGGCTACAAGGTACAGCGCGTATTTGGACCGCAGTCTCTGTAACAATGTATGATTGAATAAATGGTCTCTAGCATGTAAACCATGCGTTTCAGGAAATAAGTTCATGAGACCTTCTTTGTTTTGCATCCTCTCTAGAGTTTGTGGGCGGTGGAAAGATACGACTCGGCAAACGAATGGTAATGAGATGGGGAGCTATTAATATCAATAGGGGCTACTCTGGGAAGAAGGTAGAGCTGGCAGAGACCGCAAGTAAGATGGAGTTGGACGTTTTAGCTGTTAGTGAAATTCGGGTAAGGGGTGAGAAAGAAGGGGAAGTGGGAGAATACAAGGTCTACCTGTCAGGAGTCAAAGCAGGAATAGCACAATGGGGTGTAGAGCTTTAGATCAGGAAAGAAATGGAACCCAGCGTAGTTGCAATAAGGTATGTAAACGAACGACTGATGTGGATGGATTTGACAGTGTCTAGCAAGAAAATTAGGATTGTGTCAGTATATTCGCATTGTGAAGGGACAGATCAAGATAAGATGGATAGTTTTTATGACGCATTCAGTGATGTAGTTGTTAGAGTAAAGCGCAAGGACAGTGTTCAGCTCATGGGTGATTTTAATGCCAGGATTGGAAATCGAACCGAAGGGTATGAAAAGGTTATGGGTAAATTTGGAGAGGATATGGAGGCCAACAGGAACTGGAAACAACTCTTGGATTTCTGTGCCAGTATGGGCTTAGTAATCACAAACTTCTTTTTTAAACAAAAGAACATTCACCGGTATACTTGGGAAGGAGGGGAACCAGATCTGTCATTGACTATATAATAACAGATCAGGAATTCAGGAAGGCTGTGAGGGACACACGTGTATTCAGGGGATTCTTTGATGACACTGATCACTATTTAATCTGCGGTGAAATTGGTATTGTGAGGCCGAAAGTGCAGGAGGTCAGGTCCATATGTAGGAGGATAAGAGTGGAGAAACTTCAGGATAAGGAAATCAGGCACAAGTACATAACAGTGATCTCAGAAAGGTACCAGTTAGTTGAATGTAGTCAATTACAGTCATTGGAAAAGAAATGGACAAGGTACAGGGACACAGTACTAGAAGTGGCTAAAGAATGTCTTCGAACAGTAGTGTGTAAGGGTAGGATGAAGCAAACAGCTTGGTGGAATGACACAGTCAAGACAGCCTGTAAAAGGAAAAAGAAGGCGTATCAAACATGGCTACATACTAGAACTCAGGTAGACAGAGAAAGTTATGTTGAAGAAAGAAACAAAGCCAAACAGATAATTGCAGCATCTTTGGAAAAAGTTTGAAGACTTTGGGTCAAGATGCTGAAAACCATTCTGGAGTGTAATTAGCAGTCTTCGAAAGGGAGGCAAGAAGGAAATGACAAGTATTTCGGACAGATCAGGAAAACTGCTGGTGAATCCTGTTGATGCCTTGGGCAGATGGAGGGAATATTTTGAAGAGTTGCTCAATGTAGATGAAAATACGATCAGTAATGTGTCAGATTTCGATGTGCAATGTGATAGGAATGATGATGGAAATAGGATCACATTTGAGGAAGCGGAGAAAATGGTCAATAGATTGCAGTGCAATAAAGCGGCTGGGGTGGATGAAATTAAGTCGGAACTCATCAAATACAGTGGAATGTCAGGTCTTAAATGGCTACACAGGATAATTGAAATGGTGTGGGAGTCGGGACAGGTTCCATCAGACTGGACGAAAGCAGTAATCACACCAATCTTTAAACAGAAAAGATTGTAACAACTACAGAGGTATCTCTTTAATCAACGTTGTAGGTAAAATCTTCTCAGGTATTGTTGAAAGGAAAGTGCGAGTATTAATTGAGGACAAATTAGATGAAAATCAGTGTGGTTTTAGGCCTCTTAGAGGTTGTCAGGACCAGATCTTTAGCTTACGGCAAATAATGGAGAAGTGTTACGAGTGGAACAGGGAATTGTATTTATGCTTTGCAGATCTAGAAAAGGCATATGACCGGGTTCCTAGGAGGAAGTTATTGTCTGTTCTACGAGATTATGGAATAGGAGGCAAACTTTTGCAAGCAATTAAAGGTCTTTACATAGATAGTCAGACAGCAGTTAGAGTTGACGGTAAATTGAATTCATGGTTCAGAGTAGTTTCAGGGGTATGACAAGGCTGCAACCTGTCTCCACTGTTGTTCATAGTATTTATGGATCATATGTTGAAAACAATAGACTGGCTGGGTGAGATTAAGATATGTGAACACAAAATAAGCAGTCTCGCTTATGCAGATGACTTAGTTGTGATGGCAGATTCGATTGAAAGTTGCAAAGTAATATTTCAGAGCTAGATCAGAAATGTAAGGACTATGGTATGAAGATTAGCATCTCCAAAACGAAAGTAATGTCAGTGAGAAAGAGATATAAACGGATTGAGTGCCAAACAGGAGGAACAAAGTTAGAACAGGTGAACGGTTTCAAGTACTTAGGATGCATATTCTCACAGGATGGCAACATAGTGAAAGAACTGGAAGCGAGGTGTAGCAAAGCTAATGCAGTGAGCACTCAGCTACGATCTACTCTCTTCTGCAAGAAGGAAGTCAGTACCAAGACTAAGTTATCTGTGCACCGTTCAATCTTTCGACCAACTTTGTTGTATGGGAGCGAAAGCTGTGTGGATTCAGGTTACCTATCAATAGGGTTGAGGTTACGGATATGAAAGTAGCTAGGATGATTGCAGGTACTACTAGATGGGAACAATGGCAGGAGGGTGTCCACAATGAGGAAATCAAAGAAAAACTGGAAATGAACTCTATAGATGTACTAGTCAGGGCGAACAGGCTTAGATGGTGGGGTCATGTTACACGCATGGGAGAAGCAAGGTTACCCAAGAGACTCATGGGTTCAGCAGTAGAGGGTAGGGGGAGTCGGGGTAGACCAAGGAGAAGGTACCTGGATTCGGTTACGAATGATTTTGAAGTAATAGGCTTAACATTAGAAGAGGCACCAATATTAGCACTGAATAGGGGTTCATGGAGGAACTTTATAAAGGGGACTATGCTCCAGACTGAAAGCTGAAAGACATAATCAGTCTTAAATGATGATGACGATGTATATAGTTGTTGTCAATGTGAACAATTATAATTTGTATTGATTATATGTTGACTATGCTACAAATATAGCACCATTCTTATCCACCAGAGATCACTGGAACAGCGGACTGGGAAAAGGCCAAAGTCATAGCAATCTATAAAAAAGGTAGTAAATCGGATGCACATAATTACCGGCCAATTTCACTGACATCGATTTGTTGTAGAATCATGGAACATATTTTGTGTTCAGACATAATGACCTTTCTTGACTCTGAGAAGCTCATCTGCAGACACCAGCACGGTTTTAGGAAACAGCGGTCATGCGAGATACAGCTGGCCCTCTTTGTGTATGATATACAACAGGCTCTAGGTACCGGCTCCCAGGTTGTTGCCATATTTCTCGAATTTCGAAAGGTGTTCGACTCAGTTCCTCACTGTCGCTTGCTCCAAAAAGTGTGCGCTTACGGTCTATATGATGACATATGCGGTTGGATAGAAAGGTTTCTAACAGACAGAGAGCAGTATGTCGTCCTGAATGGGGTGACTTCAACAGAAACAAACGAAACTTCAAGTGTGCCCCAGGTCACCGTAATAGGTCCGCAGCTTTTTTACGGTTTACATAAACGTTCTGGTTGATGGTATTGACAGCGGCATGAGACTGTTTACAGATGATGCTGTAGGAAAGTAGTATCACACGAAAGTTGTGAACAAATCAATGAGGATTTGCAGAAAATAAATGCATGGTGTAATGACTGGCAGTTGTCTCTCAATATTAGTAAGTGTAACCTACTGCGTATAACAAGGCGAAAATCCCCATTAATGTACTTGTACAAAATAAATGCCCAGTCTTTGGAAGTGGTAACATTCGTCAAGTATCTGGGTGTGACTATTCGAAATGATTTCAAATGGAATGATCAGATGATACAAGTAACGGGCAAGGCGAACTCTAGAGTGCGGTTTATTGGTAGAATCCTGAAGCGATGCAGTTCTTCAGCAAAGGGAATTGCTCACGATACGTTAGTTCGTCCAGACTTCGAGTATTGTTCGTCTGTATGGACCCTTACCAGTTGGGTCTGATTCAAGAGATTGAGAAGGTCCAAAGAAGAGCGGCAAGATTCGTGACTGGTACACTTAGCCATCGCGAGGGCGTTACAAATCTCATTGAAAGTTTGAAGTCTGGCACACTTGCAGATACACGACGCGCTAAACGGAAGGGACTGCTCATTAAATTCCGAAATCCGATCTTCGCCGAGGATGTAGTGCATATATACCACCAACTTTCAAATCGCGCAATGATCACCTTTCAAAGATAAGGGAAATTAGAGCTCGTACTGAGACGTTCAGACAGTCGCTTTTCCCTCGTGCGATCCGCGAGTGGAACAGCGCGGCGGGGGGAATACGAATTTAGTGTGAATTGTGCCCTCCGCCACACACCGCTCGGAGGCTAGCAGAGTATATATGTAGATGTAGATTTGACGCCCATATTGCATCTGTAGTAAACTGTCCTTGTCTAATTCTTAGCGATTAAGTGACACGTAGTAATTATGAACGTATGGAATACGTGTTGACACTAATTTGATAGTTCGTTTACATTAAAGTTCAATTTTTTATTTAGACTGGCAGAAAAGAAAATCGCAATGCCAAGAAGAAGTTGTGCGACATAAATTAAAGTTGGCACGTGTGTTACTACATCTTTAAGATGACGTCACTAGTTTAAGAGTGGCACTAGTAGCACCACTATGAGGATGCGAATCATGTTTGCTTTCAATACACTCTGTAACGATCTTGAGAGTTAATTATCATTGAGATTGTCCGTGGTGAGTTGATGTTAGCCAGGAATTTCTTCAAGCCTACAGAGACGACATTATCAACAAAAAGCTGAGTCTGAACGGGGTCGTGTAATAATCCGACGATAAACTGTGTGTTCCTTCTGCGACACCGTAGAAAGACGTGACAGGAGTGTAGCCACCGTGCGTAGTTGCTGGCAGCGGTGGTCACGAGAACGTATAGTCGCAAGAAGACCGTATGTTCCTTGAAAGCATGTATATTTTTCATTACCTGGCGAGGTAAGCTTAATGCAATTTTGTCATTTGATGACATGGTTGGAGACCGGGGCTGTTATTTGAAGACAAATGTTGATGGTGTTGAGACAGTAACCAGCCACAAATTTATTTTCAGTTCTTTTATTCAAAGGGTACCGTTACCGGTTTCGAATCGTCATGATTCACTTCAGATGGTTTTGATGCTTTCATTACAACGTTATTTTACACCGTTATTCTACAGCGTTATTTTATTTGCCCTAAAATATAAATAATACGTAATTATAAGCACGCCACACAGATGGTTGCGTTACACATTTTCATTGCATGTGACTTACGTGAACTGTCGGTTTGGAGTGTTTGTTTTCATTACATTCGTCCAACTGATGTGAATACATTCCCACTGCATTCTTATCGTTGCACACGTAAATTTTTCTCATTGAACACTCTAAATTTGTCACAGAAAAGATTTCTAGCATATACCACATGTTTTGATACAATAAAATGTGCTTACAAACATATGAGTGACAGAGATGAGTTGCTCATAATAATGGATATAAACCTATTATAATAGATAAACTCCACAACAAAATGCAGACAAAAACCACAGAGCCACTTCACAGCGATCCACGCAACATGCACTCCAAGCCAAACCAGTGTGCCACAGAAGCCAAACCCAAATATGCATAGGCCCACTATCATACCAAATAGGAAACTTATTTAAAAAGAAAAATATCACAATCAGCTTTTCCACAAATAATAAATTACAACAAAATGTATTCCACGATGTAAATACCTCCAACAGTCCCTACAGTAAATCAGGAATATACAAACTCAAATGCTATACATGCCCAAAATTCTACATTGGACAGATAGGCAGAAGTTTTGAAGTTAGATACAAAGAACACATTGATGCTTTAAGGCTTGGAAACTTCAACAAATCTGCATTTGCAGCTCATATTGCTGAAGAAAACCATTCAGTGAGAAACACTGAGAACAACTTAAAAATTTTACATCTAGCAGAAAAACGAGCCACTATGAATATATTGGAAGAAATTGAAATACACACACACAAAAACAGCACCCCAGACTACATCCTTAATGAAAAAACCGAGTTAGCTAACACCCCTTCCTGAAAAATTTCCAAAAATTATTTTCTACCCTTCAAACCAAATAATATTCCTATATCTATCTGCAGATCAAGTAGCAAATTTATATGTCACTACAATTCTCATGATGCTAAATGTAAATAAATAATGTACTGTCTTACCTACACATTACTCAAAAAAATTGGATCAACTTTGTAATTAATGTAACGGTATTCGCTCTAATGCTCACAAAATCAATGTCTCTCTGTACTAGTGTAAAAGGCGTTTCAGTTGCATAAGTGAATTGATGATCTTTTTCCCAACATGCCCGCCCTCCTCCTCTCCTCCCCCCCCCCCCCCCCCCCACCGCCATGAACCATGGACCTTGCAGTTGGTGGGGAGGCTTGCGTGCCTCAGCAACATAGATATCCATACCGTAGGTGCTACCACAACGGAGGGGTATCTGTTGAGAGGCCAGACAAACGTGTGGTTCCTGAAGAGGGGCAGCAACTTTTTCAGTAGTTGCAGGGGTGATTGACTGATCTGGCCTTGTAACACTAACCAAAACGGCCTTGCTGTGCTGGTACTGCGAACGGCAAGGGAAAACTACAGCCGTAATTTTTCCCGAGGGCATGCAGCTTTGCTGTATGGTTAAATGATGATGGCGACCTCTTGGGTAATATATTCTGGAGGTAAAATAGTCCCCCATTCGGATCTCCGGGCGGGGACTACTCAAGAGGACGTTGTTATCAGGAGAAAGAAAACTGGCGTTCTACGGGTCGGAGCGTGGAATGTCAGATCCCTTAATCGGGCAGGTAGGTTAGAAAATTTAAAAAGGGATAGGTTACAGTTAGATATAGTGGGAATTAGTGAAGTTCAGTGGCAGGAGTAACAAGACTTCTGTTCAGGTGAATACAGGGTTATAAATACAAAATCAAATAGGGGTAATGCAGGAGTAGGTTTAATAATGAATTGGAAAATAGGAATGCGGGTAAGCTACTTCAAACAGCATAGTGAACGCATTATTGTGGCCAATATAGATACGAAGCCCACGCCTACCACAGTAGTACAAGTTTATATGACAACTAGCTCCGCAGATGACGAAGAGATTGATGAAATGTATGATGAGATAAAAGAAATTATTCAGATAGTGAAGGGAGACGAAAATTTAATAGTCATGGGTGACTGGAATTCGATAGTAGGAAAAGGGAGAGAAGGAAACGTAGTAGGTGAATATGGATTGCGGGGAAGAAATGAAAGAGGAAGCCGCCTGGTAGAATTTTGCACAGAGCATAACTTAATCATAGCTAATACTTGGTTCAAGAATCATGAAAGAAGGTTGTATACATGGAAGAACCCTGGAGATACTAGAAGGTATCAGATAGATTATATAATGGTAAGACAGAGATTCAGGAACCAGGTTTTAAACTGTAAGACATTTCCCGGGGCAGATGTGAGCTCTGACCAAAATCTATTGGTTACGAACTGTAGATTAAAACTGAAGAATCTGCAAAAAAGTGGTAATTTAAGGAGATGGGACCTGGATAAACTGACCAGAGATTGTAAGGAGCTTCAGGGAGAGCATTAGGGAACGATTGACAAGAATGGGGGAAAGAAATACAGTAGAAGAAAAATAGGTAGCTTTGAGAGACGAAACAGTGAAGGTAGCAGAGAATCAAGTAGGTAAAAAGAAGAGGGCTAGTAGAAATCCTTGGGAAACAGAAGAGATATTGAATTTAATTGATGAAAGGAGAAAATGAGATCAACAGGAAGTGCAAAATGGCTAAACAGGGATGGCTAGAGGACAAATGTAAGGATGTAGAGGCACATATCACTAGGGGTAAGATAGATACTGCCTACAGGAAAATTAAAGAGACCTTTGGAGAAAAGAGAACCACTTGTATGAATATCAAGAGCTCAGATGGAAACCCAGTTCTAAGCAAAGAAGGGAAAGCAGAAAGGTGGAAGGAGTATATAGAGGGTCTATACAAGGGCGTTGTTCTTGAGGACAATATTATAGAAATGGAAGAGCATGTAGATGATAAGGAAATGGGAAATATGATACTGCGTCAAGAGTTTGATAGAGCACAGAAAGACCTAAGTCGAAACAAGGCCCCGGGAGTAGACAACATTCCAGTAGAACTACTGACAGCCTTGGCAGAGCCAGTCCTAACAAAACTCTACCATCTGGCGAGCAAGATGTATGTGACAGGCGAAATAGCCTCAGACTTCAAGAAGAATATAATAATTCCAATCCCAAAGAAATCAGGTGTTGACAGATGTGAAAGTTATTGAAATATCAGTTTAATAAGCCACGTCTGCAAAATACTAACACAAATTCTTTACAGACGAATGGAAAAACATGTAGAAGCCGACCTCGTGGAAGATCAGTTTGGATTCCGTAGAAATGTTGGAACACGTGAGGCAATACTGACCCTACGACTTAACTTATAAAATAGATTACTGAAAGGCAAACCTACGTTTCTAGCATTTGTAGACTTAGACAAAGCTTTTGACAATGTTGACTGGAGTACTCTTTTTCAAATTCTGAAGATGGCAGGGGTAAAATACAGGAATCGAAAGGCTATTTACAATTTGTACTGAAACCAGGTGGCAGTTATAAGAGTCCAGGGACATGTAAGGGAAGAAGTGTTGGGAAGGGAGTGAGACAGGGTTGTTGCCTATCCCCGATGTTATTCAATCTGTATATTGAGCAAGCAGTAAAGGAAACAAAAGAAAAATTTGGAGTAGGTATTAAAATCCACGGAGAAGAAATAAAAACTTTGAGGTTCGCCGATGACATTATAATTCTCTCAGAGACAGCAAAGGACTTGGAAGAACAGTTGAACGGAATGGACAGTGACTTGAAAGGAGGGTATAAGATGAACATCAACAAAGGCAAAACGAGGATAATGGAATGTACTTGAATTAAGTCGGGTGATGCTGAGGGAATTAGATTAGGAAATGAGACACTTAAAGTAGTAAAGGAGTTTTGCAATTTGGGGAGCAAAATAACTGATGATGGTCGAAGTAGAGAGGATATAAAATGTAGACTGGCAATGGCAAGGAAAGCGTTTCTGATGAAGAGAAATTTGTTAACATCGAGTATAGATTTAACTGTCATGAAGTCGTTTCTGAAAGTATTTGTATGGAGTGTAGCCATGTATGGAAGTGAAACATGGACGATAAATAGTTTAGACAAGAAGAGAATAGAAGCTTTCGAAATGTGGTGCTCCAGAAGAATGCTGAAGATTAGATGGGTAGATCACAAAACTAATGAGGAGGCATTGAACAGAATTGGAGAGTAGAGAAATTTGTGGCACAACTTGACTAGAAGAAGGGATCCGTTGGTAGGGCATATTCTGAGGCATCAAGGGATCAACAGTTTAGTACTGGAGGGCAGCGTGGAGGGTAAAAATCGTAGGGGGAGACCAAGAGATGAATACACTGAACATATTCAGAAGGATGTAGGTTGCAGTAGGTACTGGGAAATGAAGAACCTTGCACAGGATAGAGTAGCATGGAGAGCTGCATCAAACCAGTCTCTGGACGGAGGATCACAACAACAACATTCCCAACATGGGACATCTTCATAGTGTTACGATGTATCATAGCATCTTTGTCACTCATATGTTTGCAAGCACTTTTTATTGTATCAACACATGTGGTGTGTGCTAGAAATCTTTTCTGTGACAAATCTAAAGTGTTCAGCGAGAAAAATTTACGTGTGCAACGATAAGAATGCGGTGGGAAAGTTTTCACATCTGTTTGACGAATGTAATGAAAACAGATACTCCAAACCGACATTTCACGTAAGTCACATCCAATGAAAATCTGTAACGCAACCATCTGTGTGGCGTGCTTATAATTATGTATTATTTATATTTATATTAATCTGCAAAAAAAGGTTGTAATGAAAGTATGAAAACCGTATGAAGATGAATCATAACGATTCGAAACCGGTAACGGTACCATTTGAATAAAGGGACTGAAAATAAATTTGTGGGTGGTTGCTGTCTCAACACCATCAAAATTTCAGTGAGCTGTACTTGGTCAAAAATGGGACTGAACTGAGTGGCATGACACATAGTTAACATACGTAACTCATATTCTGAAGAAGCAGGGTCAAATCGGTTTCGGCTCTGCTAGTTTCCGTTTCTTGTGGCTTTTATACATCGGTATAAGCGAATCCTGATATGTTTCCTCAAAGACACCCCAGCTGCTTCATCTATCCATATTTCTCCGCCTGGGGTTATGCTCCGTCTACAGCTATTTCGACGTCGACTCAAGCCATCTCTGTTCTTTCGTACCCACTTTTACACAAGTCATATCGGCATAGTGGTCGATCGCTAAGTTTTAGTGCCTCTTGCCTGTTGGAGGTAATGCTGGGTCCCCATTTCCCACCGTTCAACACCTCATTTCCGTTGGCCGGAGCACGGATCATGTGTTGGTGCTTTCGCGAGTCCGTGACGTTAATGAGCGATGGGCGCTGGAAATCTCAATTACTTTGTAGTCATCCGTGCATGTACAGTGCAAACCATACTAGATACAGAGATACACGTAAGAGGGTTTAATTACGCAAATGATATATCACACCGTTGTTCTATGTAAAAGAAGTTACAGACACAAACAGTTTCACATAATGTAATCACTTATAACTTTTAAAGTAATCACGCCAACAAAGATGTTGAGAAATCAAATTTTTGCTTTTGGTGAGAGGCGTCGACTGAGATAATCATATGATCGATAACTCTAATAATTAAAATGAGGGAATCAGTTTAACTGGAAATTAATTAAAACAATTAGAGGCTGTAACTTCCTCCAGTGTGTTCACCAGGAGGTCTGCAATCCAACTGACCTGGTACACAGTACTGCCACTAGAGGGCGCTGTCGTCCCTCCCATGACATAATTCAAGGTGGCGGTCTGGAGGGGAAAAATGATGGGAAAAGGACTCAGCCTATTCTGGGATACTGGAGAGAGGAAGGAGTGTACTTTATTTATTTTGGAACAATTTATTTGGAGACGGATTTGACATAGTATATTTATTACACTGATACAAAACACTCGCCCTGAAGTGCTTGCGGTTGCAGTAAATAGTTTACAGACCTGCAAACTACTCGTAAATAATGCAGTACACAGAAGTGCAGAGACGCAAACAACTCGTAAATTACCGAAATAATACAGTACACAGCATACAGACGTGCAAATTACTCGTAGATCACCGAAATAATGCAGTACACTGATGTACAGACATGTAAAGCCGGCCGGAGTGGCCGTGCGGTTCTAGGCGCTACAGTCTGGAACCGAGCGACCGCTACGGTCGCAGGTTCGAATCCTGCCTCGGGCATGGATGTGTGTGATGTCTTTAGGTTAGTTAGGTTTAAGTAGTTCTAAGTTCTAGGGGACTGATGACCACAGATGTTAAGTCCCATAGTGCTCAGAGCCATTTTGAACAGACAGGTAAACAACTCGTAAATTGTCAAAAATGCATATAAAACGCTCTACAGACATGCTCACTCACTATAAACTGTCGAGGTAATGCACTGCACAAACACTCAGTGCACGTAAATAACGCGACGTATCAGCAAACTGTTGCAATGCGCACGTGTTTTGCAGGGTCAGCCGGATGCAAGCCAGCACCAGAGCACGAGCCATCACTCTCATGCCACTACCAACGGCACCAACGCGTCTACAATCAGAATTCTTCGAGTGTTATACTGACGTCACATGTCTATGTAAAGAAGCCCCAAATCACCCTCACGCGCGCATGTTTACTGTTGCTGGCACAAAACCTCTCCACCTATGGATACTGATGTCACAGGTCGGGCTATAGAAATCTGTTCCAGAATAACGTCGACTGCTATCTCCCTTGGGATCCTAATGAGAAATACGAGCTGCATCTAGCTCCGCACGTGTTTACTGTAGCTGACACATTGCCGCAAAATGCTCGCGTGGTGACTCTACATCTAAAAGGCTTCAATGTTATACTGACGTCACATGGCTATGTGAGTAAGAGGCAAGCGACCCTCTGATCCGGCCGTGGTGGCCGATGGTTCTAGGCGCTTCAGTCCAGAACAGCGCGACTGCTACGGTCGCAGGTTCGAATCCTGCCTCGGGCATGGATGTGTGTGATGCCCTTAGGTTAGTTAGGTTTAAGTAGTTCTAAGTTCTAGGGGACTGATGACCTCAGATGTTTGAACCATTCCAGTTGTTTACGCTTTGCTACTAAATAAAAGCCGAGAAACATATCAAAAATTTTAAAGTAATTAAAACTAATGTGCCTAGATAGAACCCTGCATCTCTGATAATGAACTTCGAAATTGTCATTGTCCAAGCAGCTAACAGTTTATTTTCAGGAACAGAGATTGTTAGTTGCACTTATAATTTTAATCAATGTTTGTGGAAACAAGTCCAGTGTTGCGGCCTCGTTCCAGCCTATGGGGAAAACGAGGAAACATGCTGTCATATAGGAATGTGTTCTGCTCTAGCACGTCTTCCCTCTATGTGGCCGCGTGGTCTTGGGCGTCTTATCACGGTTCTCGCGGCTCTTCCCGTCGGGTGTTGGAGAGTGTGTATTGTCCTTAGCGTAAGTTATTTCAAGTTAGATTAAGTAGTGTGTAAGCTTAGGGACCGATGAAAATGGTTCAAATGGCTCTGAGCACTATGGGACTCAACTTCTGAGGTCATTAGTCCCCTAGAACTTAGAACTAGTTAAACCTAAGGACATCACAAACATCCATGCCCGAGGCACGATTCGAACCTGCGACCGTAGCGGTCCTGCGGTTCCAGACTGCAGCGCCTTTAACCGCACGGCCACTTCGGCCGGCCTAGGGACCGATGATCTCAGCAGTTTGGTCCCATAAGTTTTTACCACAAATTAAAAAAAAAAATCCCTGTATATTTTGAACCATGGTTGGCTGTGTATTCAGGAGAGCATACCTGAAAACCAAAATCTTCAGGACTTTTATGACTATTCTTTTGGACTAGTGGTTCGATAAGGAACATATGCTAAGACAGCTGAGAAAATACAATGGAAGGCGTCATCGCACTTATAACCTATCAGAAGGATGAAACCGAAAAATAAATATCTTAGTATCAAAAGTTCTTTCGAATGTTTACTTACTAGTGAAAAATATTCGAGAAGATGCGGAGTACCACGGCCACGAATTTGACCGACTAACTTTAAATTTTGATGGGAAAAAAATCAGCAATGATGACAGACGAAACGATTGCATAGGCTTTAAAGAAACTCCAAACTAATGGAAACATAAAATCATTTCTGGCTTGTATGGCCGACGCACAGATGTTACAATGGCGAATAAAACGTCAGATTGAATGAAAAAATTGTAAATTTTGAAAAGTAGTTTAATGTAATCATTGGTATTCTTGTAAATATTTGAATAAATTTAATGCGGCACTGAAAGAGACTACCTCGTCGTGCTGTTCCCTGGAAACGACACGAAGTAGGCTGAAAGTCTCTTGAAATTTGTGAAATATTCCCTAATGACGACTAACAAGACTATCTCAAAGGCCAAGTCTTTCCTAGAGAATATTCGCCTTGAGGAGATCTTAGAATCAAAATCTCTATGGGGGGACAATGAATACAAAACGTGGGTAAACGACGTGCAATTAAATCCATACTTTCTCCCTCCCTTAGATGATGAAGAAACCAGCATGAAACTGGTAAATACAAAATAAATTATCATGAAAAAGTGAATGGTTCTAGTTTTGCAATCTTTCTACATAAATTAAAATTTATTTCTATTAACACATGCCATAGATTACAGAAGACCTCTTGACGACGAGGCTAGGCGAGCAAGTGCGCTCACGCTCGCTCGCCTCTTGGTTGTGTGCGCTCGTGGTAAAATGCGACGGTCAGACATCGTTTAGTAGCGTAACACTGGGTTGGGTTGTTTTTGGGGGAGGAGACCAGACAGCGAGGTGATCGGTCTCATCGGATTAGGGAAGGATGGGAAAGGAAGTCGGCCGTGCCCTTTCAAAGGAACCATCCCGGCATTTGCCTGGAGCGATTTAGGGGAATCACGGAAAACCTAAATAAGGATGGCCGAACGCGGGATTGAACCGTCGTCCTTCCGAATGCGAGTCCAGTGTGCTAACCAGTGCGCCACCTCGCTCGGTGTGTAACACTGCCGACTGGCAGCGCACGAGAGGTGCAGTGTGATGCCTTCCTTCAGAGGAATGAACCGAAAAAGGTTCGGTACAGCCTTAGATACGAACATATAGTACACGGCGCAGTGCTTAAGAGGAGACTCCATCCACAAATTTAACTTTTATTGTACTTTGCTGATAGAAACCAAACTTTAAAATCGTGTCTGCTATGTAAAGATGTAGCAATACTCAAGTTTTGAAGTCCATAACTTCATTGGTTTTCGAGTTTTGAATTTTTAATGTGATTTTATAGATATTCTTGAAAACCAGCTTTTGGTACTTACACCACAATTTTTACTCGACATATTTTGTAGGTACATTCACAAGACATAGTTCAACGTTTCTGTGTATTCATTTTATGAGGAATTATAGTACTTTGTTTTCAGCGTTTATTTAAAAATTCAGCCTTAAATTTTCTTTAATTATTGGTTCATAAATGTGACTATGAAATAAACAGATTACATTTTCGATAATATTCATGCATAGAAGAATACAAACACATCAAGACTACTTCCTGCAAAAATTTCATTCAAACTGGTTAACATTTATGATAAAAAAGTTGGCGCTGAGATTAGAAAACCAGCGGAAGTGTTTAAACTCAGAAGAGTGTTCCTGAAGCCACTCTGTAACGATTCTGGACGTGTGGGGTGTTGCATTGTCCTGGTGGAATTGCTCCAGTCCGTCGGGATGCACAATGGACATGAATGGATGCAAGTGATCAGACAGGATGCTTACGTACGTATCACTTGTCAGAGTCGTATCTAGACGTATCAGGAATTCCATATCACTCCTATTGCACACGCCCCACACCTTTTCAGAGCCTCCACCAGCTTGAACAATCCCCTGCTGACATGCTGAGTCCAAGGATTCATGAGGTTGTCCCCATACCCGCAAACGTCCATCCTCTCGATACAATCTGAAACGAGACTCGTCCGACCAGGCAACATGTTTACAGTCATCAACAGTCCAACGTAAATGCTGACGGGCCCAGGCGTGGCGTAAACCTTTGTGTCGTGCAGTCGTCAAGGGTACACGAGTGGTCTTCGGCCATATCGATAATGTTTCGTTAAATGGTTCACACGCTGACACTTGTTGATCATCCAGCATTGAAATCTGCAGAAATTTGCGGAAGGGTTGCACGTTGAACGATTCTCTTCAGTCGTCGTTGGTCCCGTTCTTGCAGGATCTTTTACCGGCCGCAGCAATGTCGGAAATTTGATGTTTTATCAGATTCCTGATATTCACGGTACACTTGTCAAATGGTCGTACGGGAAAATTCCCATTTCATCGCTATCTCGGAGATGCTGATTATGCTGTGGTGTACGTGAAGGTGTCGCCGTTGAGTAACTATAGGAAGATGTAAGATGACTCGGACAAATTTCTAGTTGGTGTAATGAATGGCACCTAGGTCTAAATATAGAAAAATGTGAGTTAATGCACATGAATAGAAAAACAAACCCTTAATGTCCGAATACAGCATTAGTAGTGACCTGCCTGACACAGTCACGTCGATTAAATATCTAGCCGTAACGTTGCAACGCTATATGAAATGGAACGAGCAAGTACGGATTGTAGTAGGGAAGACGAATGGTCGACTTCTGTTTGTCGGTGGAATTTTAGGAATTTGTGGTTCATCTCTAAAAGAGATCGCATATAGGACACATACCTGAGTAGTGCTCGTGTGTTTGGGATCCGCACCAGATCGGGTTTAAAGGAAGACATAAAAACAGTTCTAAGGTGGGCTCCTAGATTTGTTGCGGGTAGGTTCGAAAAACACGCTAATTTTACAGAAATGCTTAGCGAACTCAGATGGCAATCCCTGCAGGTAAGGCGACGTTCTTTTTGAGGAACAATAGTGAGAAAATTTAGAAAACTGATGTTTGAATCCGACTGCACAACGAGTCCACTGCCGCCAACGTACATTTTGCTTAAGGACAACGAAGATAAGATAAGAGAAATTTGAGATCATATGGAGACATACCCTCCTCAGTTCTGAGCTTAGATTTTATGAATGAAAAGTTTATATTATTGTTCAATGTATTATTCTTGGGCAAAATAAGATTAAAATACTGAAATTAAAAAATTGGTGTGATTCATAAAAATTTTAGAACATGTTCATATTGAATATTATTTATGTTAGAAAATAATCAAAATATGTGCAGTACCCGAAGAATTCAACATTAAACAACTAAAAGTTATGTAAACAACATCATTGGAATGTGGAAATATAAATAGGTGCCAAATGTGGTCCTAATGCTACATCGAAAACAAAACTGCTATATTGTTGTGATGAAATAAACAATCACTTATTCGACTGTGTAGGATCTATTAGCATATTACAGCAGGGTCTAAAAGCATTCTAGTCCAAAACTGCTATAAACAAACAGAAATTACTTTTATTTATCTAAGACTTGCTGACACTGCAACGAACACATTTTTTAACCATATGTGCAACCTACTGAGAACATACAGAGACGGAAAACAAGTGATGCAGTGAAAGAAAATGGTGTGAAATACATGTTACAATTAGGCAGAGCAAGTTTCGTTATAACCTAAGCTATAAACAAAAAAAATTCTATGTACCTTATATGCTACAAAGGGACTGAAGAGGATAAAGGTAGTCTTGTTCCCGTGCTCTGCTTGCGAGTGGAACGGGAAAGGAAATAGTAATAGTGGTGTAGGGTACCGTCCACCACGCACCGTACGATGGATTCCGGAGTATGTATGTAGATGTAAAGCTCTGGGAGAAGCAGCTCTTTGCCAAGTGCTGTTAGTGGTGGGTATAAATGACCAATGGAAGTGGCTGAATCTGTTTCGAAAGCCGAACAGCCGAGGGGCAGGATAATTTGGTGGAGCGATTTGGAACTCGCAAAATCGAAAGATCGGTCAGCAACGCTAGTGGTGTGGAGGAGCAAGTTTTGTGCCTTCTGGAGCGGAAGTAGTGTTGCGGAGTGTATTGCGGAAATGATCCTAAGCGATCAATGAAGTGGTCCTACTCGTAGGAGAAGTTTCAAAGGATTTCGCAAGCACGTTCCTACGCGCAATCGTGGGGACCCGCTTCGTCATGCGTCTGTTTTCAAAGCGTGTGATGAGGTTTAGTTGACGCACACGTACTCGCTAGGAAGAGGCTGCATAGCTACCTGGAGAGGTTGTTTAACGAAAGAGGCCAATTTGAAGATGTTTATTAAAAGATAATAATATGTCGTTCTCCGTTTTCACCTTGGGTTGTCATCCACTTTCGGTTATGATGGAGATTATCGGCGAGACAGAGTAAAAAACTATTTATGGACTGTCTGTGGTACACGTTTTCCAGTCCAGTGGTCGTATCCGAGTGTAAGTAGGCTGTTTAGGTTTTTATGTTGGTAACGCCACATAGCACTCTGTATGAAAATCACTGACTGTCCTGTGTGCAGTCTGTGACTGATTGGCATTGTTGGAATATTCGCTTGTGTAGTGTTGGGCAGTTGGATGTGAACAGTGCGTAGTGTTGTGCCGTTGAAGGTGAGCCGCCAGCAGTGGTAGATGTGGAGAGAGAGTTTTGTGAGGTCACTATAAGCGTACGATCTGGACGTGTGTCCGCCAGATATGTATATGATGACGTTTGAACATTATTAAGGTAAATACATTGATTGTTCTCTATCAAAATCTTTCATTTGCTAACTGTGCCTATTAGTAGTTAGTGCCTTCAGTAGTTAGAATCTTTTATTTAGCTGGCAGTATTGTCCCTCGCTGTATTGCAGTAGTTCGAGTAACGAAGATTTTTGTGAGGTAACTGAGTCATGAAAGGTATAGGTTATTGTTAGTCAGGGCCATTCTTTTGAATGGATTATTGAAAGTCAGATTGCGTTGCGCTAAAAATATTGTGTGTCAGTTTAGTGATGATCAGAATAAGTAAAGAGAAAACTGTTTGAGTATGTTGAGTTTTGTTCAGCTGTTTGAAAATGAAATAACGTAGAAATTTACCAGCACAGTCATCCATAGTTTTTCTAAGGGGACGTTTCACAAGAATAGATTGAAAGCCGGCCGGGGTGGCCGAGCGGTTCTAGGCGCTACAGTCTGGAACCGCGCGACCGCTACGGTCGCAGGTTCGAATCCTGCCTCGGGCATGGATGTGTGTGATGTCCTTAGGTTAGTTAGGTTTAAGTAGTTCTAAGTTCTAGGGGACTGATGACCTCAGAAGTTGTCCCATGGTGCTCAGAGCCATCTGAATAGATTGAAAACAGTTGTATTGTTACAAGGCACTGACTAATGGTACGAGGCATGTTCAGAAAGTAAGTGTACCAGATTTATATATATATTTTTTTAAAAAAAGAATATGTGAAAAGAAATTACAGGATATTGTTGACTATTTTGCCACTTAATCACCATCCCATGCAATGCATGTGGTGAGCCGTGGCACAAGCCTCTTTACGCCATCCTCGAAGAATTCTCCCGCCAGCTCCGTCCCCCGTTTCGAAACCCCGTTCCTGCACCTGCTCGTCGGTTGAAGATTTAAATCCACTAATGTGCACCTTCAGAGAGGTAATAATATGATAATCTGAAGGCGCCAAGTCAGGGAAAAACGAGAGGTAGTTCAAAACACCCCAACCAAATGGTTCCAATAGTGCCTTGGTGGTTAAGGCTGTGTGAGGATGGGAGTTGTCGTGCAACAAATAGACTCCTCTCATCAGCATTCCCCTCATTTTGTTTTGAATGCCCCTTTTGAGACTTTTTAGACTCCTGCAATAACGTTGTGCATTGATGGTCTCCCCCTGAGTCAGAAATTCGACCAAAATTGCCGCTTTCTCTGTCCCAAAACAATCAGGTCACATTTTTTTCTTGCCCAAAATTGTGGTTGTGAATTTTTTGGCAGATAGGGAATGGGTGTGACGCCACTGTGACGACTTTTTATCTCAGGCGTGTAATGAGCCATCTTTCATCTCTAGTCCCAATATAGCTCAGAAAATCCTTACCTTCCAACTCAAGACTCTCAAGAAACTCGCGGACGGTATTGATTCGATTTTTCTTGTGCTGCTCTCTTGCGCATTGTTTCTGGTATGCCAGCATTTCTGTAAGTGTGCCGTATAAGAGAGTTCTGGAAAGTTGTAGAAATATCGCAGAAATTTCATCCACTGTCAGCCGGCGGTCTTTGCGAACAGTGTCCTTGATATTTTTGCTAGAACTCATCAGTAAAATAGGTAGGTGTTCCACACCTCTGTTCGCCATGAACATTTGTTCTGCCACAACTAAAACCCCTACACCACTTAAACACCCACGTTCAATTCATAACACCTTCGCCGTAAACTGTTTCGATTCGCGAAAAAAATCTGTAGGTGTTATTCCTTCCGCGAGTAGGAAGCGAATCTCTGCACCTGGCTCACTGCTGGCGGGATTTCTTAACGACGTCTCTCACGCAACTGGACACTAAAGCTTGAGTTTATGTGCTACCGTGTACCTGCGATTCTGGCTCTGATCAGGGGATCTCCCTCTACCAAGAAAGAAAGAAAAGACCACAGCCCGTTATGGTCACAGTACACTTACTTTCTGAACATGCGTCGTTGACAAACAATGACAATTTCAACCATCCATCCCGGGACCAAGCGAGGCTGGCGACAGATATTTAGACTGATATTTTAGATGTACCAGAGCATGGAATTAACCTGAGTCCGCCAATGAACGGTTCCGAAGAAGTCTGCGAAGCATAATTATTAGTCTCGTGCACCGATCATCGCTATGTCTGTGTGGCGTCTGGACGCGGCCGCGATGGGGACTTCGCGGGGTACAACGGAATGGCTCTGAGCACTATGGGACTCAACTGCTGTGGTCATAAGTCCCCTAGAACTTAGAACTACTTAAACCTAACTAACCTAAGGACATCACACACATCCATGCCCGAGGCAGGATTCGAACCTGCGACCGTAGCGGTCGTGCGGTTCCAGACTGTAGCGCCTTTAACCGCTCGGCCACTCCGGCCGGCTGGTACAACGGAAGTTCCGAGGACGGACGAAAGCAACGTTTTACAGAGGCAAAAGGTGTTTTCGTTTTAATCATTATGTTTCACCGAGTACTAACAGTGAATTTAACAGAAACTACACGCATAACACATGAGCAGTACACAATTCTAATAATAAGTTGCCGACCAAAAGCACGGGGCCTCATCTCGCAAGTAACAAGGAAGGAGGACGGGGACGAGTAACGTCTTGTTAAAAAAAAACCCAGGGTCCATCTGGCTCCGGAAGGTATCACCCTGTGAGGACCTTGCCTAAGTTACGGGTGAAACCTCAAAACCCATACACTGGTATTCTGTCCGGTGCCTGCTGGCTCTGTGAATTCGGCTGTGATTGAATCTTCTGGAATTAAAAACTTCAGTCGAAATTGTGTGAGATCCTTCGGGACACTACCTAAAAATCTCCACACAAACTAATAATCGTGAGAGTACAATGGAAAGAGTCCACTACCCTGGGCCTCAGTCACTAAGACTGGATAAAAGAGCAGATTATCGGGTTCCATGGGATCAGGCATGTCATGAAGACAAGAATTGGAGCTTCTCAAAAACCATCAAGCCTAACAGAATATTTTACATATGGACACTCAAGACCAACACACTACTGAAACTAAGTAAGTTATAACAACTGACGAAAGCCATGGATAAATTAAATATCAAAATAATGACAATACAACAAACACGATTCTCATATGAGAACCACTTTGGCTTGAAAAATTACAGAATATACAAAGGGAAATCAGGTGTAACTATTTCAGGAAGAAATCTCAAACCCTTCGGAACATGATATCTAATACACAAATCTATATTGGTCTCTGTAACAGATTTCACCTCAACATTGGAAAGATTACCAAAACTCACGATACTCCATGGAAAAAAGGCTATACACTAATCGTCGCATTTACCCCCACAAATAACTACAACAAGAAAAACCCCCAAATGACAAAAGAATTCTGGGAAGATCTGGAAGAAATTACCAACAAAATGTTCACGATGCAAGCAAAAATGTTTCCAGTAAGGCACGAAAAGGAAATTCAGAGACGCAACAGGAAAACACACGGCCCACAAAAGGAAAAACAAGAATGGAGAGAACGTGTTAAACTTCTGCAGAAATTTCGACCTCAAAATAGTGTCAACGCAATTCCAGAAACCACATAAGAAACTGCAGACTTTTAAAGCCCCTATGCCCTGGAGAATTTTAGACAGATCCTACAGCGATGTCCATGGTAAACGACAGAGACATTACGAATGTAAGAATGGTGAAAGAATTTTTCGGACCAGATCCTCACCTACTCCAAATGAATGCTATATTTGTACCCAACAGACAGAACTTCCAGAACAGACCCAAAGTCCCTTCAGTTGCACAATAAAGAAATAACAGAAGAGTCAAGAATATCGAGATTAACGACTGAACCGTTAAAAAAGTGAAAGAACCTATAATATTTAGGCAACACCGAGAACAAGGGAAGACTGATGGCGGAACATGACATGCCTCAGGCACAGCCATAGAAGACAGAATACAAGTCTGAAAAAAATTTAACGGCCGTAGAACATTCCAAAAATGGAAAGATCTGAACAACGTACAGAAGACTTCTTCGAAAATAAATGGTAGAGAAAAAAGAAGTTACGAAAACAACAGGTTGAAGGAGATAACAAGGACCTCAGCAAAAACAACACACGAAAATTTCACAGAACATTCACAGAAAATATGACAGGACATCAGCCACCGAGATTATGATTAAAAAGATGAGAGGAAACACTGCAGACAAACTCGAAAAAAACTGTGAAATATTGACACAGTACTTCGACACACTACTAAACTGTGATAACCCAACACAGAGACTATAGTTCGAAAATCCAGAACTTAACTTGGTTTGAAAATTCCCAGCATACGAAGAAATCATGAATACAAAAAATCAGTGAAAATAAGAGAGTCCCTGGAAATTAAGGATTGATTTTGGAAATCTGTAAATTATAGCACGACAACATTACACTCCAAACATACAGAATCATCGGAAATGTCTGGGAAATAGGAAAGGTACCTGAAGAATGGAATTCAGCCCTAATACACCCCCTCCTCAAGAAAGATGACAAAGTTGATCATAATAACAAGAAACGATCAGAACTTCACAACTACCCGTCACATACTAAATTTTATCCAAAGCGCTGTTAAATCGGCTATTGCTTGAGGTAGATCCACAGATAGGAGAATACAAAGGAAGGTTCTGGAAGGGAAGATCATGTAGTGAACAGATATGGTGCCTGAGAACAATATTAACAACGAGAAAGACCAGGAATACCACAACAACATAGAGAAACACTGTTCAACGTTCTGACAGAAACGATTGTGAATAACAAGACCATAAAGCCAATTCAGGAAACATTTACCTATAAACATCCAAAATTAAATTAATGGGAGAGATCTCGGAACTATTTGAAATCAAAACGAAGTGAGACAGGGAGATGGCCTGTTATTCATTCTATTTAACTCAGTTTTAGAGAAAGGAATAAGGACAAGAGGCAAAGGTGTATATGGGGAAAAAGTGTCAACATAAGAAGTCTGACATTTGCTGATGACATAGCCATTATAACAAATAACAGAAAGGAAGCCACAGAAGTTCTAGAGACATTGTACGAAATCTCACCCAAGACAGGACTGAAATTTTCATAGGAGAAACACAGAACATGGACACAATATCCACAGACAGACACGCCACAGAAAACTAATTACGGAATGTTTCAAACACCTACGAGAAAATATGCAGAAAGCAGGACTAAACTCGATATCCAATGAAGAAAGGACCACAAAATTACAGAAAGCGTAGCGACTCACATGCAAACTACAAAAAAGAAGTATCTTCGTTAGTGCCAAATTAAGACCCTATAACACAATAGTCTTACCAGATGCCTATTACGCCTCAGAAACAACAACAATCAAGGGAAGAACGAAAATCAAGGAAACAGAAAGTGAGGCTAATAATAAGAAAGATATATGGGCCAGTTCACAAAGAGGGGATCTGGACAAAGAGACCAACAAAAAAAATTGTATGAACAGAAACGATCAGAAACAACATCGTGAAAAGAAGGAAAAAGTTCTACGGACACATGCATAAAATGAACGAAGACCGACTGACGGAGAAGGTCTTTAACATACTCGGTAAAGTAAACCATGGAGGATCCCATGAAACTAAACACATAGACAGGAAAAACACAGAGATAAACAAGAAAACAGAAATTTGAGCAGACGGCCGAAGAAAGAGCGAGTTAGTGAGAGAGAGAGAGAGAGAAGGGAAGAAATGGATAGAAGACAAGAAGAAAGAATACAGTGAATATATGAGAGGTCTTTTGTTTTTGGGAAGAAAGAAGTAAGAGACTGAAAAAAGGTCATCAAATTTATGATCCAGCGCTCTCCTTATAGGAGAACTACAGACAGTAATAATAATAATAATAATAATAATAATAATAATATATTAGATAAAACAATCTTTACAACATGCGTAGAACATGACCATTTCCATACATGACCGGCGAGTGTGGTGTAGACAGGATGGAGGAGGTTGTTAACAATCATAAACACAACGAAAATTGTGGTGTCACCGCCAGACACCACACTTGCTAGTTTGTAGCCTTTAAATCGGCCGCGGTCCGTTAGTATACGTCGGACCCGCGTGTCGCCACTGAGAGTGATTGCAGACCGTGCGCCGCCACACGGCAGGTCTAGAGACACTTCCTAGCACTCGCCCAGTGGTATAGCCGACTTTGCTAGCGATGGTTCACTGACAAATTACGCTCTCATTTGCCGAGACGATAGTTATCATAGCCTTCAGCTACGTCATTTGCTACGACCTAGCAAGGCGCCATTATCAATTGCTATTTATCTTGTGATGCATGTACCGTCAGACCGATGTTCACCAATTATGGATTAAAGTTAAGTATTCCAGAAGCTACGTACCTTTTTTGCTAGTATAATTACTTTACCTGTTCCAGACCTCACGCCAGCCCGTGTGAGCTTAAACGCGTGCCTTTCGGCTACCTCCTAGTGGCTTGGCTGTCTTGCCAAGTCACAACAAAAATGATGCCTGCGTGTGTGGTAGTTACGGTTTACAATGAGACCCTCGAGAAAAGATGGAATTATTCCTTATGCCAGTCTCATAGGCGACAAGAATGCTTGACCAAAGTTAAAAGATATGCTAAAGGAACTGTGATATTAAAGGAGCGATGACGAATATTAGAGAGAGGGCTGATGCAACTTACAAGAAAGACAGAGGAACATGCAAGTTGCAATCGAGACCGAGGAAGACAGTCTCAGGCCGTCTAGTCTGCGGTTGAGCTGAAATAAAATAGAGAAATGGGCTGATAGCCTAAGCTGTCTGCCCTGGTGTAAAGTTAAAACACAACAGAGCGTAATTCAGAAGCGCCTCCCACCAGGTTGTTACATGGCCTCTCTCCCATGCCTCGTGATTTATTATTAAAAGAATGCTGGAATACGCTGCGTCTTTGTGTGGGCTCTGCACTGTCCTTGGCCTTTGGACCATCAATTCAGCATTCGTGTATCTGGCTAGAACAACAGGACATGTATAATCAGAGCTTAAGGATAAATGAAATGATAATAAAAATGTATATTGAACAAGCAGTAAAGGAAACAAAAGAAAAATTCGGAGTAGGTATTAAAATTCATGGAGAAGGAATAAAAACTTTGAGGTTCGCCGATGACATTGTATTTCTGTCAGAGACAGCGAAGGACTTGGAAGGGCAGTTGAACGGAATGGATAGTGTCTTGAAAAGAGGATATAAGATGAACATCAACAAAAGCAAAACGAGGATAATGGAATGTAGTCGAATTAAGTCGGGCGATGTGGAGGGAATTAGATTAGGAAATGAGGCACTTAAAGTAGTAAAGGAGTTTTGCCATTTGGGAAGCAAATTAACTGATGATGGTTGGACAAGAGAGGATATAAAATGTAGACTGAAAATGGCAAGGAAAGCGTTTCTGAAGAAGAGAAATTTGTTAACATCGAGTATAGATTAAAGTGTCAGGAAGTCGTTTCTGAAAGTATTTCAAAATGGTACAAATGGCTCTGAGCATTATGGGACTCAACTTCTGAGGCCATTAGTCTCCTAGAACTTAGAACTAGTTAAACCTAACTAACCTAAGAACACCACACACATCCATGCCCGAGGCAGGATTCGAATCTGCGACCGTAGCGGTCACGCGGTTCCAGACTGCAGCGCCTAGAACCGCACGGCCACTTCGGCCGGCCCTGAAAGTATTTGTATGGAGTGTAGCTATGTATGGAAGTGAAACATGGACGTTAAGTATTTTGGACAAGAAGAGATTAGAAGCTTTCGAAATGTGGTGCTACAGAAGAATGCTGAAGATTAGATGGGTAGATCACATAACTAATGAGGAGGTACTGAATAGAATTGGGGAGAATAGGAGTTTGTGGCACAACTTGACTAGAAGAAGGGATCGGTTGGTAGGATATGTTCTGAGGCATCAAGGGATCAACTATTTAGTACTGGAGGGCAGCGTGGAGGGTAAAAATCGTAGAGGGAGACCAAGAGATGAATACACCAAGGTAATTCAGAAGGAAGTAGGTTGCCGTAGGTACTGGGAGATGAAGAAGCTTGCACAGGATAGAGTAGCATGGAGAGCTGCATCAAACCAGTCTCAGGACTGAAGACCACAACAACAACAATAAAAATGTCCATGTATAGGGTACTGCACTGCAGCTGACAACTAGGCTTTGCAGTACATAACAGTAACACGGATCCACGAAAAATTAAGTGGGCAAATTGTTTTCAACTTCCGACAGATCGTGAAATTAAAACCATAGCTAAAACCTGGTGGATTTTTGGGCAGATGTGTAGCGCAATGTCACGTCGCACTTTTCAGTTCTGCGAGCACACAGAGCACGTAAGACGCCTAGAACAATAGTGTCTCCCGGCAGGCATGAATTTCTGCTGAAGGGTTTCACTTGATTTCATGCAGCCCACACAACATAACTGTCATGCGTGTCCGTCCTTGTAATTCTCTTCCGCATTAATACGGGTGCAACGAAGACGCCCCTGCAGCGGTTTCGATGAGAAGTGTTTGATCACCCACCGTACAGCCCGCACTTGGCAATCTCCGACTTTCATCTCTTCGCTCACATGAACTGCTGGCTATGAGGACAGCATTTTGGCACAGACGAAGTGACTGCCTTCTATGGCGAGGGTACTGGAAAGTTGGTACCACGCTATGACAAATATCTGACGTAAGTCGGCGCTGCGGCTATTTAGAGGAGTAGCTGGGAGGTACAACTTAATTTTGAAAATACAATATTTTTGGTGCTCATTGTGGTTTCTATTCTGCGACCAATCGCAGGTTGAAAAAAATGGCCGTTATATTTTCTTAGATAATAGATTATTATTATTGTTTTTTGGGCGCAACAGTAAATCAGTATCTGAGCTCAGCTTTTTCTGTAATGTGCGTTTTTGTCACAGTGTGTCTTCGCAATAACCTAGAAACTTCGCACTGCAAATAACGACAGAGCCTGGCATAAAAGCTGCGCTTGGTGGTGCTTACATCACAGTAGCTGCAAAAAATGTTCAACAGTGTGTGAAATCTTATGGGACTTAACTGCTAAGGTCATCAGTCCCTAAGCTTACACACTACTTAACCTAAATTATCCTAAGGACAAGCACACACACCCATGCCCGAGGGAGGACTCGAACCTCCGCCGGGATCAGCCGCACACTCCATGACTGCAGCGCCTCAGACCGCTCGGCTAATCCCGCACGGCCACAGTAGTTGATTCCGACAACAGTACCATTAAATTTTAACACTTTTCTGGGACACTTTTGCGTTAATTTACCGCGTCAACATTAACAACCGTTACATCATTGCACTCGTGTTTTCAAAAGTAAAATCGTGTCACGTCTTAGCACGGTTGTGTGTGTGCGTGCGTGTGTGGGTGGGGGGGGGGGGGCGGCAGGAGAGTTGGGGGGCAGAGAGAGATAACACTTTGTCACTTGTTGGCACTTAAGACAGCGCGTGCAAGCGTCTTTGTATCTGTGAATTTGCGCGATCATGCACTTGTGTGTGTGTGTGTGTGTGTGAAAACGTTTATCCGATACAAGCACAGGTTCAAGATTTCTGCCACATACCGGCTACAGCTATTCTCACGACAGATAACGACTTTTTAGACTGAAATGCGATGGCGACGTCGTGGGACGCGTGGTTGGTGTCGCAGCCTGCCAGACTTTCAACAAGGCAGCGTGTATTGTGTACAAAATGAGGTGGGCCTGGCAGCAGGACGTGAGTGGTGGGCGACGACCTGCGGCGCGGGGGTGGTGGCTGGTAGCCGCTTCCAGGAATCGGAGAAAGGACCGCGGGGGCCAGGGGTTGCTGGCCGCACGCCGCGCCTTTCAGATGGAAAGCACTTCCCCTCCCCCGCCCACCCTCTCTCCCTCCAGTCCACTGCCGCCAAAAGCGACTTTCTTCTCTTCTGTGCCGAGAGCATTCCTAACAGTAACTAATTCGGACGCGTCTCAGCATGATCGACCCTCCCACGGTCTCCCAGTCGTCAACATAAGGGAGACCATTCGAATAGGACAGCGGGATATTTGCCTCAGAATTAGAGACTCCCCGTTGGAATGTGAAGAAGTACTTATGCTCATTCTCTCGGCGTGTTCACTAACTCGGTAAAAAATTACTTCGAATGTATTTCTTCAGCAAATAGGGACTCACAAGAAATATCAACTTTTTTTAAAAGTCGATCATCAGCAACTATATATGATCCACTGATGCACAAGGGCGACTTCCTGACATCTATACAAGTTACGATCACGAGCTTTACGTGTCCAAGTGCGTCCCATTGTTTCATGGTATCATCCACCCGCTTTACACGACAAAGTCACATAGTCATTTTACATCACAAGGGGACAATCAAAGTAATTCCTTAGTCATTTACAGTCAGTTCGTCTGGTAATACGATTTCCTCATCTCCATTTCAGTTTCATAAGTCATTGTAGGTTATTAAAATCTACTCCTTTAGCCGGGCGGTGTGGCCGTGTGGTTCTAGGCGCTTCAGTCTGGAACCGCGCGACCGCTATGGTCGCAGGTTCGAATCCTGACTCGGGCATGGATGTGTGTGATGTCTTTAGGTTAGTTAGGTTTAAGTAGTTCTAAGTTCTAGGGGACTGATGACCTCAGATGTTAAGTCCCATAGTGCTCAGAGCCATTTGAACCATCTACTCCTTTCTATTATCAATTATTCATTCATTGCACGTAGGATAATTAGGTTGTGGGGTGTTTTGTACATCTAAGTTCCTTGTCTCGTTTTTATATTTTGGAACTGTTAGCAAACACTTACATCAGATTTTCCAATGTATTCGTCTCCCGGTTATCGACATTCTTATTTTCATATCTCAATGGGCAGTTCCAACGCTTTGGGCTATTAGGGCATTCTAGTTATATCTAGGTCAGAACAGAGGGAAGACGTTGGTCATAGAGCATCCATTTCAGACAGTGTGCGAACTTATTTTTGAATGCAATACTCAATGTCCAAATTTTATTCCATTTTTTTCATTTTTCCGATGTTCAGTGACTGCTCGTTTTCCGTTCCCCTACATCCGAGGTGAGTGATCGTCAATAACTTCAGACTCTCTCAACACTAACATAGCAACTGCACTAAGGTCAAACTGGTACTAAGACAAAAATACAATTCGACCTGGCTGCAAACTAACGGGAGGCAACAGAGTTGTCGATTCGGACATTGTGTTGTTAGTTTCATTACTTTTTTAGGATATCTCGTAGAGTAATTCGTTTACTGGTTCAGTTACGACATCGATCTAGCGTACGAAATACCTCATTTCTGTTTTAGTATAGTTATTTTTTAGCTAAATTCTCAATCTTTCTTTGTCAAATTCATCCAGTCTTTGCCGTAAACCTTCTGGAATCGGAGGAAGCCAAACGGAGTCATTCGAAAATCGAAGGTAACGTACATTGATGCATACTCCTTCGCCCTGTTAAGTGGTTTCAGCACTTACTCCAACGCAGCAGAAACAATGTTTCCAATGAAACGGAGTCATTATGCACATTCCTCAGTAATAAAATTTTCGCTTTCTTACTGTAATCGAATTGTAACTGTAACCTTCCTGCAGAAGCCGTTTTAAAATAGATGCACACAGATCCTATTCCATATTTCTCACGAGCACCCTTCCGGGAGTTGTTCGAAAATGATCAAAAGCTCTCTAGAGATCAAGTAAATGAAGCAACATATACGCGTCCCTTCTCTTTACAACAAAGGTTATCACTCTTCTAAAGCCAGCTTATTGTTTGACATTCTTAAAGCCTCGTATTTTTCTCTAGAGAGTTCGTGAGAAGTGTGGAACCAATATTATGTACCACTAACAAGGACTTATGAGCATATATTGAGTCACATCGTCTTTGTTTCATTTCTTGTGAACTACAGTGTTTGTGACCTTCCTGTTTCTTCATCTGCGCGTTTGTCCTGTTATTTTTAGGTGCTTCCACCTTTTGACGTGTTCAATGGCTTTATCTATTTATTCCGCCAGTATTTCAGAAAAATATTAATTCTTGGAGTCTTGTACCTGATTTTGTAATTTCATTGGGAGAGCTATATTAAAACTCATAATTCCTTGAAAAACCTCAGCCCCAAGGGTGTCATTCTGTATTCTGAATGATGGAATATGATTCAACATAAGCACCTAATTCGATTTATTCATAGTTCGGCTTTCCCAGTTGTTTTTTTTTTAAATGTCTTCTGCTTACACAGGACGAGCATAAAGTATACCCTGAATGCTAAAATTTATTTCTAAAGAAATATGCTAGATACAGCTATGCAGTCTGTTGGAAATGATAGCTTAACTCATGACGTTATTTTATGGGCACACTTCACATTTTCTCCGTTTCCTGTCCGTATAACATCTAAACAATACAGGGCGATTCAAAAAGAATATCACAACTTTAGGAATTTAAAACTCTGCAACGACAAAAGGCAGAGCTAAGCACTATCTGTCGGCGAATTAAGGGAGCTATAAAGTTTCATTTAGTTGTACATTTGTTCGCCATTTCAGCCAATAAAGTTTTGGTCCCATTTTCTTCGAAGGTGCTACTGTAACTGGACTACAGTATCTGGAGATGTTAGAGAATTGGCTGTTCCCTCAGCTCGAACAAGAAGCACAACAATTCATATTTCAGCAGGATGGAGCGCCACCACATTGGTACTTATCTGTCCGTAACTACCTGAACGTCAACTACCCGAGGCGATGGATCGGCCGCCAGGCAGCCCGTGACAGAGCACGTCATCACTGGCCTCCAAGAAGCCCTGATCTTACCCCCTGCGATTTTATCTTATGGGGGTATGTTAAGGATATGGTGTTTCGGCCACCTCTCCCAGCCACCATTGATGATTTGAAACGAGAAATAACAGCAGCTATCCAAACTGTTACGCCTGATATGCTACAGAGAGTGTGGAACGAGTTGGAGTATCGGGTTGATATTGCTCGTGTGTCTGGAGGGAGCCATATTGAACATCTCTGAACTTGTTTTTGAGTGAAAAAAAAAAAACATTTTTAAATACTCTTTGTAATTATGTATAACAGAAGGTTATATTATGTTTCTTTCATTAAATACACATTTTTAAAGTTGTGGTATTCTTTTTGAATCACCCTGTATTTTGTTTCTCTACATGTTTTTGTTGACATCTCTTTTGTCACCGCCTCTACAACATCTCGTATTCGTGCGGTAAGAGTTCTCACATGAGGAACTGGTGAAATGAATGCTCATCCCTAAAGAAATCCATAAAAAATTCAAGAGGAGTTATGTCTGGTGAACGTGGTGGCCATGATGTTGTACCGCCTCTGTCGATTCTAATGTCGGGGAAGGCTCCTTCCAAGACCTGGTGAACAAATAACCCCAGTGTGGCGGCGCACCATCTTTTCATAACACTACCCATGATTAAAATTAATGTAACTGATGTGCAACATAAGTGCCAACATGTCCAGGTATTCGTAACTGTGGCCTTAATTGTAGACTCGCTTTAAAAGGACATTCCACACCACACATTCAGTTTCGTCCTGTCCCTTATCTGTTGTACCGCGGTATGTGGGTTTCCCGACCCCTATGTCCGGATATTACGCCTACTTACTGTCCCGGAGACGTGAAAAATCGCTTCATCAGGAGAAACAAAGATTCTTACGGTAGTCATTGCCTGCAGTGATTCGTTCCATCATGTTACTAACAAACTCATCACGTCTGGGCCGATTATCCGGCTGCAAAGCTTGCAGGGGTTGCAGTTTGTATGCATGGAAATGCACTGATCACCAAAGTGCTGTGTAGTATGGCAGTTTCTCTGAAAAACAAGATACGTCGATTTCCGCGGACTGCGTTGAAATGCTACACGCAAGGTATCAAGTGTCTCATTCTAGGTCAAACGCTTCTTGCATTGCCACAAACACCGCCAGTATCTTTAAGTTTTTCATACCGTCCTTTGATGCTCTTCACATACGTTGGATCTCGATCATAGCCATTTCAGAACTGTCACTGAACTATGCTCGGCGACGGTATTTCATGAAATCACAAAACACATGCACTTTCTCCTGCATAGACGCCCCTGTGTCTACAGCATTTCTAAATTACGCTACCCGTAAAAAAGAGAGAGAGAGAGAGTTAGAGGAAATCAAATGCCGTCAGAACACATTCAGAAATGTATCCATAAAACTACATTAGTTAAGCTACAATTTGTTACAAACCGAGTATGTAGCACACATCCTTAAAAATAAATTTTCGTAGTCATGGGTCAACTTGGATTTTTTAAAATCTTGTTGTAATCATATCTGAACACCTGAGTTCAGTCCACCGTATAGCACTTCCGTTATACGCTATAATATGTAATGACGCTGCCACCTCGATTTTCGCAGCTCGAGACCACCTTCAGCGGAAATGTATTCCATATCTTCGATACACGAAAGAAAAACTTCCCCAATTTAATTTAGAGCGTGGGAGATGGAATCCAAAAAATAGAAAGGCGTGCAGAAAAGTAATGCCTCTGAAATTTTTCTGTACAAACTCTTAAAGTTTTTCAAATAAAATAAACAGTATTAACATTCAAAATCTTTATTTTTCATGAATACATATCTGTAACCCTCTGCCACTAGAGAGCTCCGAAATGTAGCGTGTTTCATCGCAGTGTATAACGTAACTACGTCGTTGCGTGTGAAAAAGTGTGCTGTTATCGAATTGTGAATTCGAGTAATTCGTCCACACATAGAGTACCCTCTCCTTTGGCATGAAAATGTCGAACCACATACGAGCGCTGATACATCTGCGACAATCCGACGCCTTGGGTTCACTGTCATCGATCATTCTTCATACAGTCCCGACTTGTTCCCAACCTATTTTCATCTGTTTCCAGAAATTAAATAACACGTTCGAGGACTTCGCTTTTATAGCGATGAAGCGGCGCATGGAAGGGTGAGGTGGCTGCATCAACAAAGTCAAATATTCTACAATGACCGTATCAACAAAACTGTCTCTCGTTAAGAGAAATGTGTTCGTCTCCAGGGTTGCTATGTTGAGAAATAAATACGTAGACACGAAGAATAAAGATGTAGAACTCTAATAACTTTCATTTTGTTTAAAAACTATTAACAGTTTTCACACAAAAGTTCGAAGGCATTACTTTTCAGCGCGCCCTCGTAAGTGACATTTCCGATTGGTTCCTGAGACAAAATAAGGCGCCAGACAACCTTAAATCAGTATGCAGATTTCAGTCATTCGTGTACCAAATGTGCCAGGAGGAATGGCCAGTATTCATGGATATGAAAGGAAACATCATTTGAAACAAAAAACTTCGTATGGACATATTAATAATTGACAGCATTCAACCGTGCTTCAACCCTACACACAGCTTTACAACGCGTTTCGGGAGACAGTGCTCTTATCATTAACTTAAGAGACTAAAACACTAAAAAGTTCACCAACACAACTGCGGCGTTCATACAATAAAATAGAACATCTTGGACTGTGCGTACTCGTCTGTTGTTAGTCACCCCATCTCACACCGCACACTGCACCTGGCCGCGTCCTCCTGGCCTGCTGTGGGCTCCAAGAGTGCGAAGTTGACGTCATTCCTCAGGTTGTTACGTACTGACATGTCAGCAGTAATGCTGCATAAGAGCAGCTATTGGCTCATACATAATGCTGTTCCGTTGCTCGCCAACTTTTTCTCAGTGCGTAATTCGACAATCGTCAGCCTATGGCTATTTCGTCAAAGAGGTATTGCAAATTTATAATCGTGTGTGTCTCTACCTTAAAATAGTCCTACGAAGCGATTAAGAAGTCTCGTTCCGTTGTCTTTCACTTGCGCCTTCACAGTACTGCGATGTTTCTTTTAGTGAATAGCGACCTCTAGTTCTGCCAGAAGATCGAGTTTCCTCCTTTTCTTTTCTATGTGCAAGATTTCCAAGCCTTCTTCTAATCCCTTAACGGGGTGGCGTGTTTCGTGTACATGATTTGCAACTGCTGATTTGTCATAGTTATTTAATACGAATGCATCTTGATGTTCCTTTTATGTAATCTGTTCAGTGTACTTTGCGTCACAGCATGTGTTTTGAATCCACTTCTTGTGGTAGATGGTTGATCCCAAATACACCCAGCTGATCTATGCTTTATACCTTGAGATATGATGAGTCACAATCATATGTAACGGGAACTACATGTTTCAACAAAATGGTTCAAATGGCTCTGAGTACTATGGGACTTAACATCTGTGGTCATCAGTCCCCTATGCTTAGAACTACCTAAACCTAACTAACCTAAGAACATCACACACATCCATGCCCGAGGCAGGATTCGAGCCTGCGACTGTAGCGGTCACGGGGTTCCAGACTGAAGCGCCTAGAACCGCACGGCCACACCGGCCGGTCATGTTTCAACAGGTGAACCATTCAAGGTCTTTGCAACTTCACCATGCCAGGAAATCAAGCCAGAACTCGCATTCAATACCTACTGCTCTTAGCATCAAATGAGATTAGCTTAACACTAGGTGGAATTGATATATCTTTCAGTTTTTTCAGTAATGTATGCGAATTACTTATTGCTCATTTTTGTTTCAATTTAGTTTTTGCTTTAATTAGTGAATCTAAGTCGTTGGATAATTTACGACAAGGTGCTGAAACTGAAGACGTTACAGGTTTAATTAAAAGACCTTTCTTGTCAAGCTTAGGTAACCCATGCGATCTGGATGCTACTGGACTCAAATTTCTGGTCATTATCGTTAAATATCGATTGACAATTTTAATAGGATTCTTCATATACAAAGTACTTTTCTTCGTGGGATCGTTAGGTAACAGGGGGGGGGGGGGGGGAGGAGGGGGAGGGAAGGGGGAGGGGGTATTATACACGGCTGAGGAATGTAAACAGTATTTCAATATATTCTGACTTATTAAGTAACCCTAAAACTCACTTTGTCAGCTATTGTGGCAATCACATCTTGAGATGATAGTTTTTTCTCTAATGTGGTCAATACTCTTTGCTCCCTACAACTATCATTGGGCGTGTCTGTATTTACGGTTTTTAATTTGCGTGCCACCAGAAGTGTTATTGCCACATCATTTGACAAAGAATATTCCAGGCAAGGTATAACTACCGGACTCATTGAACGTGGAAGTAGTTGGGGGACTGGAAAAGAAAGATTCCACTACTGCTGAAAATCCTCTGAATGAATGTCGTTCTTGTGATATGAAATGTGATGTTCTCCATACAGTAATTAAAGGCAGGTAACTAACATTACTTTAAATTATGGCTATCAATAAACACTAATCACAGAATCCTGGTTTAATTCTTAATGATCAAATAGACTTCCATTATTTACCCTTGCTTAAGTAGCAGCAACCAGTTAATATCTTTCTCACCATTATACACTATGCTTGTAGCAAATATCATAAATGTTTCTCGACCACATTCCATTGATTAAATCCTGCCTCGGCTTCCCACCTTTTTTTCTATGTTTATCACATTCACCAGATATTTCCGCTATATAACATAGTACACCCTGCCAGTACTCACCTACGTACCGTTTGTGGTTTGCAGATTCTTATACTTTCAATCTTTGAGTATAAAGTAATGTAAGATTTATTTGTTCATAGCTTCTCTGTGAATTTCATTGTGTTTGTATTTTTTTTACAGATAGACAGTCGTAAAAGTTCACATATCTCTGGAAAAACAATATTTGCTCAGCTATAAACTTCCGCTGATGTTGTGTGATCAATATTTTTACTCTTAAGTTGTCTTAGGATGGTCTAGAAAGCCGAATGCTGGTTCACAACGTACTAAAAAATAAATATTATTGTGAAAAATCAGTACTGTATATTTCAGTTTATAATATGCGTGTGTTCCTCGACGCATCAATGGAATATTCCATAATTACCTCTTATTTTCGCGAATGTGCCCTACTGATGAAATTCAGCCATTTTTAGTCAATACGGCGCATTAGCATTTCCTGTGAAACGGATAAGATAGTGTCAATAATATATATATATATATATATATATATATATATATATATATATATATATTTACGAGCTGTGGGTCATCATCTGCACAAAACGTGAGATACAGGTCTAGACTGCAAATCTCGCAACTTTTTTTACATCTAAGACCCTCTCGGTTCAGCGTATGGTTTCTTTCTTCTTTCTGGAGGGAATGAAGAATAGTTCATCCTTGCGGAATTATGTGTGTTCGTTGTCAAAAAACGTTATTGTTTACAGAAAAAAATCTTTCACTCTTTAGCGAAGCGTGTGCTTTTCTGAAATTTCTCAAACTAGGACTAGGATCTAGGTCCGAGTCACGCTTTGGCACAGGCTTTTAATACACCAGGATTTTTCACACCATTGTTATTTGAAACTTGAGTAGGAATGATTGTTGCGCTCACAGTTACACATCATGTTACTGTAATGACATTAAGAAAGGTATTACTTCCGATTCGGGAGTTCCTGTTGTTATCTGCATGTCTCTCCAGTGAGAGAGATATTCTTCCATATCTTCAATTATGCTCATACTATCTACAACTATACTACAGCTACTACACAATGAAATGTTTTATATCAGTAGTATAAAATGATATCGACACTGTCTCTATGTAACATGGGAAGGTAGGCAAAGAAAATCGACGTTTAAAAATCCCTTTGCTACGAAGCTCCTGGCTTCCTATTCGGTTCTCACGCAGCCTGCTGAAAAAGACAGACCGGCTGTAAACACCCACAAGCCTTAAGTCTTTCACAGGGTCCCTCTGTCCCGTCGCAGTTTGTCTGCTGCGGGAACACAACGGACCTTTGACTTGACCGGGTGCGGATCCCCCGCTGTTGAAAAATGACTTTCTCCCTGCAACCATTATCCCTACGAGACCGCCACAGATCTTTTGTGTTGGTCTGCATTCCTCATTCACACAGCTACCTGACAGAAGCTTACTTGTTAACCAGTCCTTTCCTGTCAGCATTAACGTAACTCTTGAAGACTATGTCGAAATTTCTGCGTCTGTGGTGCCTAAGGTTAATCAAGCTGATTTATTTATTTATATTAGTGATTTCCTGGTCTATAAGCTATATGTGAAAGCAATGAAGTTTCTTCTGTGTTATCTACAAATCGATAATATCTCGACATCCATTGCTTATACCCGAGTCTATCATATTTCACTTACTATGATTTCTTTACTGGAGCACCGTTGATCAAGAATGAGAAACAGTAGAATTACGATTTTTAACAGATTTTAAATAGCCATATTGGTAATTTTTCGGTGCTGTAAGGAGACTAAAAACTTGCCGGTGAGGAAGTGAAGCCGACTTCTTAATAATTTTATTAATTTCATAATTTTTCTGTGGTATTAACAACTCTGTGACCAAAATGGTACTGAAACAGAGGATGACAACCTAAAGGCCGAAATACTAAATGTCTTTTTCCAAAGCTGTTTCACAGAGGAAGACTGCACTGTAGTTCCTTCTCTAGATTGTCGCACAGATGACAAAATGGTAGATATCGAAATAGACGACAGAGGGATAGAGAAACAATTAAAATCGCTCAAAAGAGGAAAGGCCGCTGGACCTGATGGGATACCAGTTCGATTTTACACAGAGTACGCGAAGGAACTTGCCCCCCTTCTTGCAGCGGTGTACCGTAGGTCTCTAGAAGAGCGTAGCGTTCCAAAGGATTGGAATAAGGCACAGGTCATCCCCGTTTTCAAGAAGAGACGTCGATCAGTTGTAGAATTTTGGAACAGGTATTATGTTCGAGTATAATGAGTTTTCTGGAGACTAGAAATCTACTTTGTAGGAATCAGCATGGGTTTCGAAAAAGACGACCGTGTGAAACCCAGCTCGCGCTATTCGTCCACGAGACTCAGAGGGCCATAGACACGGGTTCCCAGGTAGATGCCGTGTTTCTTGACTTCCGCAAGGCGTTCGATACAGTTCCCCACAGTCGTTTAATAAACAAAGTAAGAGCATATGGACTGTCGGACCAATTGTGTGATTGGATTGAAGAGTTCCTAGATAACAGAACGCAGCATGTCATTCTCCATGGAGAGAAGTCTTCCGAAGTAAGAGTGATTTCAGGTGTGCCGCAGGGGAGTGTCGTAGGACGGTTGCTATTCACAATATACATAAATGACCTTGTGGATGACATCGGAAGTTCACTGAGACTTTTTGCGGATGATGCTGTGGTATATCGAGAGGTTGTAACAATGGAAAATTGTACTGAAATGCAGGAGGATCTGCATCGAATTGACGCATGGTGCAGGGAATGGCAATTGAATCTCAATGTAGACAAGTGTGAGGTGCTGCGAATACATAGAAATAAAGATCCCTTATCATTTAGCTACAATATAGCAGGTCAGCAACTAGAAGCAGTTAATTGCATGAATTATCTGGGAGTACGCATTAGGAGTGATTTAAAATGGAATGATCATAGAAAGTTGATCGTCGGTAAAGCAGATGCCAGACTGAGATTCATTGGAAGAATCCTAAGAAAACGCAATGCGAAAACAAAGGAAGTAGGTTACAGTACGCTTGTTCGCCCACTGCTTGAATACTGCTCAGCAGTGTGGGATCCGTACCAGATAGGGTTGATAGAAGAGAAAGAGAAGATCCAACGGAGAGCAGCGCGCTTCGTTACAGGATCATTTAGTAATCGCGAAAGCGTTACGGAGATGACAGATAAACTCCAGTGGAAGACTCTGCAGGAGAGACGCTCAGTAGCTCGGTACGGGCTTTTGTTGAAGTTTCGAGAACATACCTTCACCGAGGAGTCAAGCGGTATATTGCTCCCTCCTACGTATATCTCGCGAAGAGACAATGAGGATAAAATCAGAGAGATTAGAGCCCACACAGAGGCATACCGACAATCCTTCTTTCCACGAACAATACGAGACTGGAATAGAAGGGAGAACCGATAGAGGTACTCAAGGTACCTTCCGCCACACACTGTCAGGTGGCTTGCGGAGTATGGATGTAGATGTAGATGTAGAACAAGCTTACCTTATCAAGTCTGAGTCAACTTTGACAAAAATTAGTTTCCTTTCACTTCTCAGGAATTAACTGCATTCGCCTTCAACCATAACTGAAGTCTATATGAGTCCTTCACTAGTATAATAACGTAAACCCTAATCCCGCACAAAATGTAGCCTTCAAGCAATATCCTTATCATTTGCGGATAAAATAGTAAATAACTTTCTTCCTTTATCATTCAACAATTCTTTGTGATAGAGGTACTCAAGGTACCTTCCGCCACACACTGTCAGGTGGCTTGCGGAGTATGGATGTAGATGTAGATGTAGATGTAGATGTAGGTGTAGAACAAGCTTACTTTATCAAGTCTGAGTCAACTTTGACAAAAATTAGTTTCCTTTCACTTCTCAGGAATTGACTGTATTCGCCTTCAACCATAACTGAAGTCTATATGAGTCCTTCACCATTATAATAACGTAAACCCTAATCCCGCACAAAATGTAGCCTTCAAGCAATATCCTTATCATTTGCGGATAAAATAGTAAATAACTTTCTTCCTTTATCATTCAACAATTCTTTGTGATAACCTCCTAGGGATTTATAAGAAGACACTGTCATGTTTTAATAAATTAATCTACAAAGAACTGCACTTTTCACCTGGAAAAATGAAACCATGACAGCAATACACACTATAATTTCGCGAAAGTTTTATCAGTCTCTATAATACATATCGTGATTGACAATCAAGCACCTAATACAGATACTTTCTTCTGTTTCCCAGGACTTTTTTTTCTTCTTCATTTTTACCAGTTGTATGTTCCGTTCTCTCCTCATTTTCCGGCGTTCTTGCTTACAGGACCTGTAAGCTACGTAATACATCACCGAATCACACACATTTGTAGACACTTCAACTCGCATATTACGCGTTACTACGCTGTTCATAGATATCTATAGATAAAATAAAATAAAGTGCACGCCGCTGTGTGTTTGTATTCAGAGACCGCTATAATTCTTGACAATAACCACTTTAGTTTAGGAAAGAAGTTGTGAATTTAACGTACTGTCGGCTTCGCTGTCATTTGACATGGAGCATTTAGTTCAGCTGTAGAAGTAAGAAGGAAAGAAGTAATCACAACCATTTAAATAACAATTATAACAATCGTCTGTCGTGATTTGCGGAATCCACGGTAAAAATACATCAGGATGGTCAGACTAGTAGATAAGATCGTCTTCTCCTGTGGGTTGAGCGGGGACATGTAGTCTCTTGAACACAACCACAGGATGGATAGCAAGAGAAAATTAAAAATGACCTACGATGGTGTCGGTATATTAAATAGAGGTTTCAAAACCGGCTTCTAGAAAGCGTACAATCAGTGCGTATTATAAGGTAGTTTATCTCTATTAGGCGTGGACTTACAGTGCGAAAATCATTCCATCAGTGAGTCTTGAGCAGCGAGTAATGGAGAGAAGTAGGATGAGAATTATAGGAAGGACAGGATAAATAGATGGGGATAGACAACGAAGCAAAAAAAAAAAGTCTCTGAGCACTATGGGACTTAACATCTGAGGTCATCAGTACCCTAGAACTTAGAACTACTTAAACCTAACTAACCTAATGACATCACACACAGCCATGCCCGAGGCAGGATTTGAACCTGCGACCGGAGCGGTCGCGCGGTTCCAGACTGAAGCGCCTAGAACCGCTCGGCCACATCGGCCGGCAGACAATGAAGCAGAAGACGAATTTATAACAGTAATCAAAATGGAATGAAAGTGGATGGGAGAACATGGAGTCACGTGAACAGATGGAATGGAGCAGGAAGGACTTTCAAGATATGAGAGAAGATTGAGGCGAACGTAGGTAGAAAATTTTCCAAAATATGTCGAAGAAACATTGATGGAGAAGGCTCGAGGAGTTCTTTGTGAAGCAGCAGATGTCAGTAGGTCATCATGATGACGATCATGATGATGGTGATGATAAGGTGATGATAAACAATTACTATACCTAACGTGGACCCCTCTAATAACTTATTAACGTTCCAGATACGTAAGAAAGTTTCTCGACAAGTCATATGTCGCAAGTTAATGAGTATCTGGCTGCGTGATCAATTCTTGAAATTGTTTTCGTATGCCGAGATTCTGGTGCAACAGTTTTACGTCTGTAAAGAAGAGGTTTAGTTTTTAAAGATTTTTCGATCACTCGTGGAAGTATAGTGCAATGATTTACCATTCGTTAATGTCCGCCGTGTAAGGTTTGCCAAAAGTAGAACCGAAATGTGCTAAATGTGTGCCAAACGTTGAAAACACAGCTTCTTTAAGTGATGGACTCGCGGACTTCGAACGTGGTTAGGTGATTGGGTGTCACTTTTGTCATACGTCTGTACGCGAGATTTCCGCACTCCTAAACATCCTTAGGTCCACTGTTTCCGATGTGATAGTGAAGTGGGAACGGGAAGGGACACGTACAGCACAAAAGCGTACAGGCCGACCTCGTTTGTTGACTGACAGAGACCGCCGACTGTTGAAGAGGCTCGTAATGTGTGATAGGCAGACATCTACCCAGACCATCACAAACTGCATCAGGATCCACTGCAAGTACTATGACAGTTAGGTGGGAGGTGAGAAAACTTGGATTTCATGGTCGAGCGGCTGCTCATAGGCCACACATCACGCTGGTAAATGCCAAACGACGCCTCGCTTAGTGTACGGAGAGTAAACATTGGACGATTGAACAGTGGAAAAACGTTGTGGGGAGTGACGAAGCACGGTACACAATTTTGCGATCCGATGGCAGGGTGTGGGTATGACGAATGCCCAGTGAACGTCATCTGCCAGTGTGTGTAGTGCCAACAGTAAAATTCGGAGACGACGGTGTTATGGTATGTTCGTGCTTTTTATGGACCCCGTGTTGTTTTGTGTCGCACTATCACAGCACATTGATGTTTTAAGCACCTTCTTGCTTCCCACTTGCTGTTATCCCCGCAACTGCTGTTTATAACGCTGATCAGTCAGGTTTCGTGAAAGTACTGGGTGCACATCGCACTTTATCATTTCGAGGTGAAAAATAGACGAGTCGGTTGCCTAATCCATGAGCGCAATGACACATCTTTATACGATAATGCCAGTGATAAGTTTGAGTGGTTTACTGTTTCCGCAGCTGTATATCTGTCTTCAAGAACCGCAAGGCAAGTTCGGAACGAAAATAAAATAAATGGACTGTTTATTTGCAAAAAACCCTGTAATCGACAAATCAAAATCTGGAAAATGGGAAAGAATAATTTTCAACATTTCTTTCCAAACGTATTCCTACTATCTGCAGAAAGTAATTCATTGCTTTTGTTGGATTAATGATCTGGACATAACGACGCCTCTGTTTTTGTGGAGGATGACGAAAAATCTGTAGATGTAATGTGGATTCAGCCTCGTAGTACTAGTGTGATTCAACCTCTCGATAAAGAATTTTTTCGACAGTGGAAAGCATTTTTCAGAAAATTATTAGACAACATAATTTCCGATACCTCTCTCTCGTTTCAGATTTATCAGCTCACCAGTATTCGTAAGCTCCAGTCATTTGTGCATTACCAGTTTTCTTCGCCATGCTTTTCGAATTTGATCAAGTATGCCTGGTATGCAGCGCAATATGCATAACAACGACCGGAACCGTTTCTCATTCCATCCCAGTTCTATCTAAATAAAACTTGTGGTTACTGCGAAATGCCTGACTGCATCAATTTCTTCATTGTCCGGTGTGCCTGATGCAAGAAAAATGTCTGTTTTTGTCATTCAATAGACACTTCGTGTTTTTGTGACGACTACAGGGAATAAACAAAGAATTGTTTCACTGATAGTCAAATGTACAACATTCCAACATTATTATAAGGACTGGCCTACAGGAATTGTTGTAAGATGTAGTACTGCAAGACACATTTCATTTCAACAGATTACAATTCCTCATCGATGGAAGTCGTCTGTAACATCAAACACTGTCATAATTTCATTTTCTCTGCTAGCCACTGTTACCAGAATTGCATGTGCAAGAATTGAACTGTTGATATGAAGTTACTAAAAAAATTGTTTTTATAGTTTCAGCTAGGTTTTCACCGGAGCAAACCAGCTAACAAGCACAAGCAAAAGAGAATTCTGTCTGGTGTACCAGGTACCTCTTCAGTTATTTCAACTGGCCACCACTGCAGCTACTTATGTTTCCCTAACCTTCCCCAGTTACCTAATCGGAAAATGGAGACCTGCAGTTTAACGTGGAATCCGAACCACATGTCTTTCGTGGCCCTCCAACATCTGTGAGAAGTGAATCCTCGGTTAAATATCATAGTGAACAAGTTGTGGTCTGAACAGGATTTGGTTCCGCGCTCTCTGGGTCACGAACAGGGCGCTTTGCCATTAAACCATTCTTGTTTTTTAAAAAAGAACATGACCATTAGACCTTACAAACGTAGTGGAACCGTCAGTGCTCTGTTTATAAATTTCCCCTCAATGGTAAAGAGAGGCAGGGAAAAATGACAGACGACATACAAGGAAAATTTTGGACCAGTGCTAAGGAGAGATGGACATGCAATTCCGTGTAAAGTGCACGATCTCTACTCATGTTACGCTTCCATACAAATTGAGACACTCAAATTCATCCTTCCTTGCACCATTTTGCATACTCCGTCAAGAACAGTGCACTCGCCACGCAAAATAATTCTCACTGAATAGCAAAGTTTTCCACTATGGCTCTAACGAGATAGAGTTGTATCCTGTATGCAATTCCAAAAACTAAAAACTAATAACACAGCATTCATAGACAATGTTCGTTGCTTCGTGTTCTCTTCTGTTCCCTCTAGCATAAACGATTCTACCCACATACAAGCAAATGATAATGAATTTTCTGCAAATGCTCATTCACACATGTTCGCTTCCATTCGCTCCACTGTAAACCAGGCATTAGGTGCTTAAAATTGGTATCTATGAACTCCGGATAATTCTGCTAGGCGGTGCTGCGTGAGTGATTCGCAGAGTCGCGCGTAGGTGGGCAGGGCTGTACAAACCGCTGTTACAAACTGTTCTTCGCGCGGCAAAAATGTGTAGCTTCAACATTTTGTACAAAATACCTGCAGGTGCTCTTAGCAGCTAAAATTTTGGCAGTGCATTTATTTCGTTGTCTTCCTCCAGTGTAAAAAATTTCACGGTAGGTTTCGACATGTCTTATTGGACCATTCCCTTGTAAGTCAGTTTCCTCCTCCCCTCCATCTCTGTGCACTGCCTCCTCCCCCTCCCTCTTTCCACCCGCTCCACCCCCTCTCTCTTTCCATCTCTTCCTCGCCCCTTCCAGCTTTCTATCTCTTTCTTCCCCTCTCTACGTCCATCTCCCCTTCTTACTTCCTTCTGACCAGCTTCACCTCTTCCTTTTTTTTCTGTACATGATATGTTTTACAGATCACGTTCCTCTCAGAGTATGCAACACAATAGAGCCTTTCTTAGCAATCATATACAACCGCTCACTTGACGAAAGATCTGTTCCTAAATACTGGAAAGTAGCGCAGGTCACACCAATATTCAAGAAAGAAAATAGGAATAACCCACTGAATTACAGACCCATACCACTGACCTCAATTTGCAGTAGGATTTTGGAGCATATGCTGTACTCGAACATTATGAATCACCTTGAAGGAAATGAGTTATTGATGCATAACCAAACAGATTCAGAAAATATCGTTCTTGTGCAACACAGCTAGCTCTTTATTCCCATGAAGTAACGAGTGCTGTCGACAAGGGATCTCAGATCGATTCCATATTCCTAGATTTCCAGAAGGCTTTTGATACCGTTCCTCACAAGCGACTATTAATCAAATTGGGTGCATATCGAGTATCGTCTCAGTTGTGTGACTGGTTTCGTGATTTCCTCTCAGAGAGGTCACAGTACGTAGTGACAGACGGTAAAACATGGAGTAGAACAGAAGTGATATCTGGCGTTCCGCAAGGTAGTGTCACAGGCCCTCTGCTGTTCCTGATTTATATAAATGATCTAGGTGATAATATTAGCAGCCCCCTTAGACTGTTTGCAGATGATGCTGTAATTTACCGTCTAGTAAAATCATCAGACGATCAGTTCCAATTACAAAATGATCTACAGAGAATTTCTCTATGGTGCGAAAAGTGGCAATTAGCACTAATCAAAGAAAAGTGCGCGGTCATCCACAGGGGTACTAAAAGAGATCCGACAACTTTTGGGGCCGGCCGCGGTGGCCGTGCGGTTCTGGCGCTGCAGTCCGGAACCGCGGGACTGCTACGGTCGCAGATTCGAATCCTGCCTCGGGCATGGGTGTGTGTGATGTCCTTAGGTTAGTTAGGTTTAAGTAGTTCTAAGTTATAGGGGACTTATGACCTAAGATGTTGAGTCCCATAGTTCTCAGAGCCATTTGAACAACTTTTGGATACGATAAGTCGCACAAATCTAAGGGCTATCAATTCGACTAAATACCTAGGAATTACAATTACGAGCAACTTAAATTGGAAAGACCACATAGATAATATTTTGGGGAAGGTGAAACAAAAACTGCGTTTTGTTGGCAGAACACTTAGAAGAAACCCACTAAAGAGACAGCCTACATTACAGTTGTCCGTCCTCTGCTGGAATATTGCTGCGCGGTGTGGGATCCTTACCAGGTAGGATTGACGGAGGACATCGAAAAAGTGCAAAGAAGGGCAGCTCGTTTCGTGTTATCGCGCAATAGGTGTGAGAGTGTCACTGACATGATACGCGAGTTGGGGTGGCAATCTCTGAAACAAAGGCGTATTCTTTTTTTCGGTGAGATCTATTTACGATATTTCAATCACCAACTTTCTCTTCCGCCGGCCGACGTGGCTGTGCGGTTAAAGGCGCTGCAGTCTGGAACCGCAAGACCGCTACGGTCGCAGGTTCGAATCCTGCCTCGGGCATGGATGTTTGTGACGTCCTTAGGTTAGTTAGGTTTAACTAGTTCTAAGTTCTAGGGGACTAATGACCTCAGCAGTTGAGTCCCATAGTGCTCAGAGCCATTTGAACCTTTCTCTTCAGAATGCGTAAATATTTTGTTGACACTCACCTACGTAGGGAGAAATGATCATCATAATAAAATAAGAGAAATCAGAGGTCGAACGGAAAGATTTACGTGTTCCTTTTCCCCACGCGCCATTCCAGAGTGGAATGGTAGAGAAGTAGTATGAAACAGGTTCGATGAACCCTCTGCCAGGCACTTAAGTGTGAAGTTCAGAGTAATCATGTAGATGTAGAAATGTATTCGCAGTTGTGAATACAAACAACCATACACTGCACGACAGTGAAAATATGTGCTGGAATGAGACTCGAACACAGGTTTCCCTCTTTACGCGAGTGCTCACCTTACTGCTTTGGCTATCCGCGCACGGCTCACAGCTAGACTCAAAGTTACATATGTCGTCGTTCCTGCGTCACAACCTGTACTCATACACACATTGTGTAATTCCCGTACAGAGATGGACGTTTTGATTGAAAGTCGCTGCCCAGTATCGACGGATAAATACGATATTGCAGTGTCTGTGTTGTGAAGAAGAGGATGCAATGTTTCTTCAGACACTCATGCATGTCCAAAGGAACATTGCTTCGTCCTTCATAACAACACAGACACTGCAATTACTAAATGAAGAACTGTGTGAACAGCAAATATGCTTTCTGTATTCAAGTGTATCATTAATGGCAAGAAGATGTCAGTACCAGTGGTATGGCTTGGCTGAGCTGAGTATACCTTGATCACTCAGTAGCTTCAAGCATTTTTAATATCACAATACGAGTGACTGCTCAAAACCAACTTTGTAATGCAGCATAAATTATTTTTTCACTTATTATACCATTTATTTGGGTTTGTATGATTACAAAACCTAAATTAAATGTGTTTGTGCTGACATAATTATGTGAGAGAGCATGTCTCTTTCTTTCAGCTCGATTGCTGTGTTTCATGTGATAGAATCTCACTTCATTATATGAAATTAGCTGATTACCCAGTGTTGCTCATGTACACATTTACTCCAACTTTATTCATCCATCTTCTCCTTCCCCCATCCTCTATCCATCTCCTCCTGCCACTGTCTCTGTACATTTTCTAGTACACCTCATTCTATGTCCACCTGCTCCTCCGCCCTCTGTCTGTCTGCTACTTTCCCCTCTGTCTACCTCCTCTTCCCCCTTTAAGCACAGCTCCTCCTGCCCCCTCTACCTCATCATCACCCCCTCTACATCCATCTCCTCCTTCCTCTCCCTTTGTCCTTTCTCTTCCTCCCCCACTCAGTGTCAATTTCCTCCTCCTCCACTTTGTATCTGTCCATCTTCTCCTCCTCCTTTCTCTGACCATCCCCTCTTCCCTTTCTCAACCATTTTCTCTTTCCCATCTCTCTGCCCATCTACTCCCCATTATCACAGTCTGCTCCCTCCTCCCCCCTTTATCTGTCCCTGTCTTTCCTGTCTTACATGTCCTTCTTCCTCCCCATGTCTATCTCTTCCTCTTCTCTTTCACTGTACATTTCTCCCTCTGCTCCCTCTGGCCATTTCCTCCACCTCTATATTTGTGTCCGTCTCCTTCTTCCCCCTCTAGGTGTGTCCATTTATCCTTCCCTCTTCTCTCCATGCATTACCACCCCTACCCTCTGCTCTCCACGCATCATGACCATTACCCAAATAGGTGGTTGCTGGTTCTTACCCTCACAGTATTTCTTCTCATGTAGTAAGTATTATATGAATCATGTTTGATTGAAACCTATCAAGAGGTTGAGAAGAGTAGTAGGTCAAAGAGAGAAGGAGCACAGTTTGTTAGTGGAGGATGCATACATGCATTCATTCAGGGTCAAACATATTATTTTGCTAATTAGTTTATGATGTCCCTTCCCTTGATTTATGACCACCAGGGGATAATCCACTCTTCTGAGAAACTTCCATCCCTCCCCTCCCGTTGATTTATGATGACCTGGGGAAAATGCATCCTTCTGAGGAACCCTCATCCCTTGTGTTGCTTTTCCCCCTCCCCCTATGGGAAATCCACCACCATTCCTCTTACACCTCCATACATTAAAAAAAACTGTCAGGAAAATCGCTCAGTGTGTGCAGATCTGTTGGTGTGGAAGGTGCAAGTGTTACTGTGTCCAGCAACTACATGTCCTAATTATGTGATTACACTGCTGCAGATTAGATATGTTGTCTTGATGGAAGATTTTTGTGTTTGCTCACCTTGATGTGTAGGGATCGACTGAGCTAGTGCACAATTCTAGAACCAGAGGATGTACCACTTTCACCCCTCACCCCACCAAGAGAAGAATTGGCGGGAAAAATCGCTCAGGCTCTGCTGAGCCAGTGGACTGGATGGATCTCACAACAGGAAATTCAACTATATTGCAAAGGGAATAATAATATATCGTTTATTTACAAAATTCATTTTGCATACAAATTCACAGGCAGTGGGTCTTATTATTTGCCAGGAAATCTCACCATTCTCTGCTGTTAATTTAATTTTGGAAGCTGCACATCTTGTAAAATACATCAAAAAGAAGTAATGAAATATGTAAATAGATTGCTGTTTCCTGATCATGCAAGGAATACTGTCAAGGAACTGACATTAACATAAAACACTCACCACATGTAATTACACTGTTACAGCTAGCACTAAACGTAGGTTGAGAAAAACATTCTGATGGTGTTGTCCGCCATCTGCCATCTGCTGGGCCGCACCACATGTGCCAGACAGCTGGTAACCCGTTTATTCCAGATTGCTGGGCTGGGCATATCAGCACATTTGCACTATGTTCTTAAACTATTAGCAGGATACAGCACAGGGGTTAGACTGGACTGCAATAGCACTATCACTATCAGAAACAATAAATTGATAAGTTGGGAATTGGACTTTATGATTGGAAGTGGTGCTGTATATAATTATTGTTGTAATTTCAAATATCAGGTGGAATTTATGCCGTCACAGTTGTGTAATTCCCTACCACCTGCAGGTCTGTTAACTATATTTTTAATACGCTATAGAATTCAGAATTTGGTTGTCTCTGCTACACCAGGAAGAGGACGGACGGGAAAAGGTCTACTACATGACAGGATAGTAACAACAACAAATCCACCTTTATTTAAGCAAATACCACTCCACCTTTCTGCAGCGAGACAGAGTCAACTGGAATGTATTGAGAAGTACCTCAATGCCACACTTTGTTAACACATACACTTAAACCATGATCCATTTCGTTGTATCTGTCGTAAGTAGATGTCAGCTATCTTGTTTACTTCCGAAGGCTTCTCACACGCATTTGCCATGTCAGCAGCTGCACACTCATTACCAGACTTCCGCACGCTGGTTGTTGCGGATGCTCAGAGATTGGAGAAACTGTTACTGCTACCACCAAGCTGTCAATCGGTCACTTAACATGGAGGAGGGGGAATAGTCACCCAAAGCAAACGCTTGCCACACTGAATCTTCTCAGATTTTCACATAAAAATTGGAGAATACCAGCAGCATGTGTGATCGATCAGGCTGCCCAACATATACTGAATATTAGTTCGCTATTCACCCGCCCAGAAGTTGACATGGTTAGGTCAACTGGACCCTCATACCTCACCTGTCTGGTTCAGAACGCTCATCGGTGGCTCGCGTCTTATGCCTGATGTCATTGTTTCATCCATTTTCTCTTGCTGACAATCATTTTATAGGACTGATGCGAGAACAGCAGAATTTCCAAACCATAATCAAATGTCAACAGTGGGCACTATACACCTCCAGAAAACTGTATAGTGCATGTATCACAAAAAATCTATGTTATTTCTTTTTTGGTGAAAAAGGAAATAGTTTTATCATCGTTAAGTTTCTCACCATAGTGGGTGGGACAGAAAACTTGCAGAATGAATGTAGGTCAGATGTTGGAGATATATTTCCTGCATGCGAGCATTAACAGCATTTCATTCCATGTGACTAATATATCTAAAACTACATTGCTTTAACATTATAGCATGCTTAAGTGCAGAAACGTGTAGTTTTAGGAGCGTGTGCTTATGTTCTACAATCATTGCTCTCCTCCCAGTATCTTCTTGATACAGAATCTAAAATCTGATAGCACAAGTGATTTACATAAAATGTTTCAAACTCCTTCCATATTTAGCCCCACCATGTATAAGGCAGACATTTCTACTTCTTCTTAATCGTCTGGTGTGTCACCACAACACTCTCGAATGCATCAGGTTCGTATCTCCTATACACCAATCAGGAATGCTAACCTCCTCAGCATGCATGCGTCTAGGGAGATCGTGTATAATGCAGCACTCGTGAGGAAATCTAGAGACATAAGAGCAGCTTGTCTCAAAACAGAGGGTACTGTGCTGCTAGGGATATAATTCGTTTGTTAGGATGGTAATCATCAAAGGTGTTGATGAAATCTTTCAATCTCCAACTTTGTCCTACGAATGCGGGAATACTTGGTGACTCCCGTCCACATCAGAGGAGATGGCAAATCATAACAAAATCACCAAATCTATAAAGTATTTCAGCTAAGGATCATAGTTTTTCCACCTCCTCTCTCATGATGGGTATTTCCTACACTAAGAAACAGTGATGTAGGCAGTGTACCAGGATTTGCGATACGTCTCCATGTGTATGAACACGGAAAATAATGGAAGCGGTGGTTTTGTGATGATACAGAAATTTTGAACTATGCTACAATGTCAACAGCTGATACCATCATATGATCAACGCGATGAGACGTTTTGTTGACGTGACAACTCGCCAAGAGTGGTGGTTTGGACCTTGATTAATTGTGAAAAATGCGTTGAATTTATGGAATACCTGGTAAAATTACGAAAATTGATGGAAAATAAATAGAACTGATGAAGTGATTCTTGAGTTTCTCCTGGCGTATTTGATAATCAAAATATCCACGGGTGTACTGCCGGTCTAAAGTGTCCAACGGACACAATATTTCGGCGATCATACATGTCGCCATCATCAGGTGAACTGACGGACTGAGCTCCTGTGATCGTGCCGGCACGGAGATCCGTACGCTATGGCTGCTCAGGGCGAACTGGGTTCGGTCGCGGCGGCAGAAGATTTAAATACCCTTCGCCCGCGTCGCACTCCCTCCGCCGTCCGCGCCCCGCGCCACCGTCGCGAGGTGGAACAGATTACGACGGCGTCTGAGATGACGTCGGTGTGATGGCTCTGTACGCCGTGGTCGTCACAACTATACGTTTGCTCGATTTACTCTTGATTAACCCAATCGCTGGTTCCCAAACCTTGCTAAGGTTATAGCCACAGTCACGGTTTATGAGGTCGTCACTGGTGCGAATTTCGATGGCCTCTCTAACAACGCTGTCCCAGTATCTCGAAGTCTCTACCAGAATCCTCGTGCGCTCATACCCCATAGCGTGATTTTCCGACAAACAATGTTCAGCGACCGCCGACTTGCTCGGATACATCAGTCGAGTGTGCCTCTGGTGTTCACGGCATCGATCCTCGACGGTACGCATTGTCTGACCAATATACGACTTGCCACATTGACACGGAATCTGGTACACGCCGGCCTTCCTCAAACCGAGGTCATCTTTGGCGCTCCCAACGAGTGCACGAGTTTTATTCGGAGGACAAAACACAGTTCCGACCCAATGTTTCTTCAAAATGCGGGCGATTTTCCCCGAGAGTGCGCCTGTGTATGGAATAACCGCAGTGCCTACCTCCTCCCTCGTGATTTCATCCATCTCCACAGGTTTTGCTGTAGTGGTTGTCCGGAGAGCACGTTGAATCCGCCACTCTAAGTACCCATTTTTTTCGAAATACAGTTCTCAGATGTTCCAATTCCTGGGGTAGACTCTCTGCGTCAGAGATAGTGCGCGCCCTATGTACTAGAGTTTTAAGTATCCCATTCCTCTGTGAAGGGTGGTGGCAGCTGTCTGCGTGCAAATGCAGATCAGTGTGCGTTGTCTTCCGATACACCTCATGACCTAGGGTGCCGTCAGCCCTTCTCTTGACCAAGACGTCAAGGAAAGGTAATTTACCCTCCGTTTCAGTCTCCATAGTGAATTTGATGTTGGGGTGTATGGAGTTTAGATGTGTAAGGAAGTCAAGGAGTTTATCCATACCATGTGGCCAGATGACGAACGTGTCGTCCACGTAACAGAAAAAGCAAGTAGGTTTCCATTCGGATGACGACAGGGCTTCCTCCTCGAAGTTCTCCTTGTACAAATTCGCTACCACCGGTGAGAGTGGGCTACCCATGGCGACTCCCTCCGTTTGTTCGTAGTATTCGGCGAATATTTTCTATTTGCACGATATACGAGAGAGCATGTGCTTCGGCAAGTGCCGAAGTGATAATGAATACTACTCAATCCATGATAAAGAGATTGCAGCACTACATTGATACCAATGGTCATCACATCGAACACTTTCTGTAAATGGACGTTCATGCCACCTTTGAGAAATTCGTTGACTTTCAAAGACCATACTGTTACAGTACAGAACTATAGCATCCAATTTAAAAAAAAAAAAAGAAAGTTAAGCATATCTCTGACGCGGCCTCACCTAGCAACAAAAACCAACGTCATATTATGGCAGCCGTTGTCCCATGCAACATTTGTCCCACAAACCTTTCAGCTACTATCATACTTCCGGAGTTATTCTAGGTGGAAATAGTGACTCACCCTGTATAATGAACATTAGATCAGTTTCAGTAAAACACTTAAATACAGGATTCTTAACTTTGATAGATATCCCTATCCATATCAGGGCTACATACATTTGATACAATCGCAGAAGACAGTTATAAGTTTATTACTTGAATAATAGTGCTGCACTTGAAGCAAAGCATGCGCTGTACCATGTCCGAGATACAGAGGTGAGCGAGTGTGCCGGGACTTACCTCAGTTCTCTGCTAGTAGCGCCACGTCACCTTCACGCGTCTGCGCCTAGCGTGCAAATATTGCAGCACAATTAAGTATGAAACTAAAAAACAAAATTTACGTTTAAAACTTTGTTAAAATACAGTTTAGTGTTATCATGTTTCAAATATCAACTCTTGATATTCTAGACTTAACAGTTTACGTAAAAATGCCGTTTAAAGAGAAAAATAAGTGACACTAAATAATAAATCCAGAAAGACAGAATTTGGTCAGAGGGTATCTTTAGAACTCATAAGTAAGTGGTGCAGGTTTCCAAAACCATAGAACAAAACTTGACACCAGAACCCACGTTTTTAGGAAAAATCAGGGGCACTAAATATTGGACTTAGAAACATGAAAATTTGTTTTATGCTTCAGTTCACCCCAAAAATAATAACTGAGAGACCACGTTAAGCTACCTTTGAGTAATTGATTAAAAACAAATTTTGTAACTGAAATACACTCAATTGTTGTGAATTAAGTACCTGTAATTTTAATGATAGATAATTTTGATTAAAGTGGGTGATACAACATAACAAGTGATGTTGTTGTGTGAAATCTTATGGGACTCAACTGCTAAGGTCATCAGTCCCTAAGCTTACACACTAATTAACCTAAATTATCCTAATGACGAACACACACACCCATACCCGAGGGAGGACTCGAACCCCCGCCGGGATCCATAACAAGTGATAGAGCTATACCAAAATTGAGAGTTGTAGTATTAATAACTGACGACATAAGTTCTAGTAAAGATATAGTTCAGAGGTAACGATCTACCGTTAGTTCCACTATAAAAATTCTACACCACTGGCCATTAAAATTGCTACACCAAGAAGAAATGCAGACGATAAACGGGTATTCGTTGGACAAATATATTATACTAGAACTGACATGTGATTACGCTTTCACGCAATTTGGGTGCATAGATCCTGAGAAATCAGCACCCAGAACAACCACTTCTGGCCGTAATAACGGCCTTGATACGCCTGGGCATTGAGTCAAACAGAGCTTGGATGGCGTGTACAGGTACAGCTGCGCATGCAGCTTCAACACGATACCACAGTTCATCAGGAGTAGTCACTGGCGTATTGTAACGAGCCAGTTGCTCGGCCACCATTGACCAAACGTTTTCAATTGGTGAGAGATCTGGAGAATGTTCTGACCAGGGCACCAGTCGAACATTTTCTGTATCCAGAAAAGCCCGTACAGGACCTGCAACATGCGGTCGTGCATTAACCTGCTGAAATGTAGGGTTTCGCAGGGATCGAATGAAGGGTAGAGCCACGGGTCGTCACACTTCTGACATTTAACGTCCACTGTTCAAAGTGTCGTCAATGCGAACAAGAGGTGACCGAGACGTGTAACCAATGGCACCCCATACCATAACGCTTGTGATGCGCCAGTATGGCGATGACGAATACACGCTTCCAATGTGCTTTCACCGCGATGTCGCCAAACACGGATGCGACCATCATGATGCTGTAAACACAACCTGGATTCACCCGGAAAAATGACGTTTTGCCATTCATGCACCCAGGTTCGTCGTTGAGTACACCATCGCAGGCGCTCCTGCCTGTGATGCAGCGTCAAGGGTAACCGCAGCCATGGTCTCCGACCTGATAGTCCATGCTGCTGCAAACGTCGTCGAACTGTTCGTGCAGATGATTGTTGTCTTGCAAACGTCCCCATCTGTTGACTCAGGGATCGAGACGTGGCTGCACGATCCGTTACAGCCATGCGGATAAGATGCCTGTCATCTCGACTGCTAGAGATACGAGGCAGTTGGGATCCAGCACGATGTTCCCTATTACCCTCCTGAACCCACAGATTACTTATTCTGCTAACAGTCATTGGATTTCGAACGTAGCTGACTTGCAGGTCCTCTAATATCTTTGCAGTACAGTCGTTCGAGTCTACAAAATGGATACCACAAGAGATCGCTATAGTACACTATTCTTTAAGGTAATCAGTCCACATGTAAATCAACACGATAATATTGCAAATACTACGAAACGTGTCATTAGAGATGAGACAGTCCTCAAAGCTTGTAAACTCAACTTTATCACAGTAAGGGATATTTCAAAATCACTACCACATTCATTAGAACTTGAGTGAACTAACTCTGTCACATAAGTCAATCCAGCAATCTTTAGGCAAAATTAAAAACTTTTATGAACAACAGATTTTGAGACAATAGCTGTCTCCTAAAGTCCTCTGATAATTCAAAGTATTTTTGCTCTTTAAAAGTTTTTCCTGCATCTATGTAACGTTATACATGATACGAGCAGTTTGTCATAAACTGGATGTTCAACTAACAGCTAAAAGCAACGTGGTTAACAGTGCAAACGCTCTATGAAAAGCTCAAAATTAACATAGTATCATCAGTAATTTCTCTTTACTCATGATTGAGCAATCATTTGTGCACATGTTTCAACTTTAAACGACATGATGAACTTTTTTGTTCTGGGCCTGGATTGAAACCAAGCACCTGTAGCCATTGTAACTAATCAAAATTTTCGTGCCTGGCCGAGACCCGATCACAGTAACGTTCGTCATTTGTGACTAGGCATAAAAGGTCGTGAAATATCGAATTTACACGCGTATCAGTTAGCACATTTGAATCTGAAAATTTTTGTGCTCTGCCTGGAATCCTGTCAAGCCACATATCTCCTTATTAACTAACCACGAAATGTTGAATATGATTTCGAATAACAAAGTTTGTACGTGTATAAAACTAAGTTCCATGATGTAAAGTTTTGTGATGGAAACTGGAACTCAGCACGTAATCAGACTCTTAACTGAGTAAAATCAAATGTTGGATATCGAATTTTTTTACCAGCAGCGACATGTTTGAATTTGAAATTAGGATACAATTTTTCTTTGCCTGACTGGGAATCGAACACAGCACCTACTGCCGTTGTTTACGTTGCACGAGATGTTTGCTCACCTGTAGTGAGACTTGCATATTTGACTAGTAATAACGGCACGTAGTGTAATTGTTGACAACACATGTAGCAACATTAAAAATGGAAATCACTTATCACTAGTAGTTCGGTGTGCATTAGCTAGGGATTGAAATGAAACCAGGAGTATTTTTGTGCTGGGCCAGGATTCGAACCCACACATGTCCTTTTCGTGGACAATTAGTTTACGATATTGGGGAAAACAACGAAATGATCGAACTATATCATTCCTTGTGGGTAAGATACGACTAAAGGGGAGATCCGAATACGAATCCCTGTCCAGCATCAAATTTTTCAACGTCTCAAGTTAAAAAAAAAAAAAAAAGCCCTGGGACCTGGAGTGAGCAGTGGCTCACTAAATACAATAAAGTTTCTAGCGTAAGGAAGCTCACTGGCGACAGAGTTTCTGGTAGCCGCTACTTCTGCCTCTGCTATGGCCCAACCTAAACAGCCTCTGCCCCAGTTGGTAGCGAAGGAATATAATGTTTATAGTGCGGATTCTGAACTACGGTGCAACCTGACGTTCTTCACTTGACGTTACTAGATGTGAGGGAGATCCGTTCGTGTGTGTTTCAAAATACCCGAAAGGAGTGGGAATCAAACCCATACTGGTAATTAAGAAACTGGGAACAATCCACCAGACCACTAAAGTTCACATTTGCTACATTCATCATGGTGTCGTAACGTATGATGCGCTTGGATTACAAATTAGACAGGGTGAAAGAAATTCAGTTCCCTGTCAACTGGTTAATTACGAGTAAGCTACCGATACAGATTGTGCTAGGTTTATATCAGCGGGATGTAAAGACGCTTTTATGCAGAGCCACGGTTCGAACCCATTTTTAAATTTTGCACTATTTCATGAAATTTCTTATATCGAGGAGTACCATTGCACAGTATGAAGTTACCAAATACTTCTATTATTACTGCCATTATCGCTATTAACTTCTTCATTCTGCTGGCCGGAGTGGCCTTGCGGTTCTAGGCGCTACAGTCTGGAACCGAGCGACCGCTAAGGTCGCAGGTTCGAATCCTACCTCGGGCATGGATGTATGTGATGTCCTTAGGTTAGTTAGGTTTAATTAGTTCTAAGTTCTAGGCGACTGATGACCTCAGAAGTTAAGTCGCATAGTGCTCAGAGCCATTTGAACCATTCTTCATTCTGCTGCAGCTACACGCGTGCTGGAAGGAAGCATTTAATGTCTCTTGGTCATTTTTGGAATCAGTTGCCCATAAACAGGTAAATACTTAGTCCTCAGCAAATGCTTGCTGCGTTCTGTGGCAACTGGACCGTTACCAGTAGTTACTTAGTTCTTTCCATGCCTAGAGAATATTTTTCAAGCTAATATCGGACATCTCCAATGATTCGTAAATTACGTTAAGACTAAATTAACTGATGAGCACGTTACTTAATGATAGAAATTGCGTTGTATTACTTCATTACTTGAGATTATCAGCGAAGCTTGTTAAATGCTAAAATTGGCGGTATACGCCACTGTCAAAATGTGTGTGAATTCCTGAGGTACCAAATTGCTGAGGTCATCGGTCCCTAGACTTACACACTACTTAAACTAACTTACGTAAAGAACAATACAAACACCGATGCCCGAGGGAGGACTCGAACCTCCGCCGAGAGAGGCCGCGCAATCCGTGACATGGCGCTTCAAACCACGCGGCCACTCCGCGCGGAACACCATAGTCAAAGCCAGACAATGTTAATATAGTCTGTTAAATGCCACGATCACTGTCTCCAGATGGCTTTGTCGGCGTAACCTACTTCAGGTAATACAAGGAAGAAAATTGCAGAAAATCAACTGTATTTTGTTGCAATAAACTCATTCTACGTGGTCCAAGTTAATAGTTGCGCGGACTCACTCTGACTCTAGTATCCACTTCAACAATGTCCAAAAACACTTCAGCGTCACAAAATTCACATCCCACTCAGAGCTCTTACAGTTAGTCGCCAACCTGAAATTCTAATTCTGTGGAACACCAGTTTTAGTAAGCTGATGTAGCGAAGACTGTTTACCATTGCTCTTTCTAAACTAATTGGGCCATATAACTATACTGCAACAGTAATTTCGTGTACAAGCAATGAATACGAATTGTTGAATTGAATAGCGCCATGGCTTCAAGTTCTGTATGTTCCTGACCTAAACTGGCTCTGTATCATTTCAGGCCCCAAATACTGACACCAACAGTGTGCTCGTACTGCCAGCTTAACCTATAGAGTCCTGAAAGTTGTTCCAAAGTCCATTTTATTGAAACTGATATTCACAAGCGATAAGAACACAAATAAGTTAAAAATACAGAGAAAATTCTATTTTCATTTTTACATATATTTTTCAGATGGTATCATATGTGATACCTGCAGTTTGTGTTAATACAAAGTAATACATATGAGTGTTGCAACAAAATTATTATTAACATATAAAATAATCCTGTTTTTGTGTGAGAAACGTAACGTAAGTTCAAATTCGCTTCTTGTGAAAAAGAGCAAAACAATTTCTTTCAGATGTAAAGCACTGGAACATTTGACATGTGCAACTCGTACAAACGTTAGACTTCAACAACTCTCTAACCAGCATTTTGATCTAGTTTTCTGTATGTTGTTCATCATCTGAGGCATGTGCCCGAGGGAGGACTCGAACCTCCGCCGAGAGAGGCCGCGCAATCCGTGACATGGCGCTTCAAACCACGCGGCCACTCCGCGTGGAACACCATAGTCAAAGCCAGACAATGTTAATATAGTCTGTTAAATGCCACGATCACTGTCTCCAGATGGCTTTGTCGGCGTAACCTACTTGAGGTAATACAAGGAAGATACGCAGAATGGCAAAGATAGTAGAGCTTTCGATGCTCTTGCCCAATTTGCTGGTGGATCTTCATCATCATCACCCTCGTCTTCATCATTGCTCGAGTCTGATCTTTGCTCATTTTCTGGCACACCATAGAAAATAAGATTTTATGCAACATCAAGCTTAAAAGCTTGATACTGCATGATGTCTTTTCTCATAAATTTATTACTTTGCGTTGCTTGCCTATATTCTAGCCAAGCTGCTGCAACCGCAAAATCTATGAAGTGGTGGATCACGCGTACTGACCATTTGTTAGTTCTGTTTCTCATTGGGTTTTTTCCCACTACCCTATCCAGAAGATCCACAAATTTTGGAAATTTGTGGTAAGTTCTATGGGACCAAATTGCAGAGGTCATCGATCCCTAGGCTTACACACTACTTAATCTAACTTAACCTAACTTATGCTAAGGACAACACACCCATGCCCGAGGGAGGACTCAAACCTCCGATGGGGGGGGCGCGAACCGTGGCAAGGCGCCTCAAACTGCACGGCTACCCCGCGCGGTGGAGATCCATACTACCCATATATCTGCTGTATTTGGTAACTGCATTTGGCCTAGGAATTTGGACATAAACCTTCTCTTTCTTTGACCAACGTTGAATTTGGACAGTGGGACAAACACCAAAAGCAGAAGATGCAACGTAAATAGGCTTATTGTCTAACCATTTCATTGCAGCTATCTTTTCATCACTCCTTACAACATGATCAAAAGAACGTCTGCCCCCCCCCCCTTTTCAAATCTAAATCTATCTTGAAATTTATAACTTTTGGAAGACGATTAGCCATGATAGTCCCAGTTGTTAAGATTGGTACATGAGTTAGGAGACTATCTAATACTGAGACAGATGTGAAGTTTCTCTCAATGTATATTAGTGACCCAGGTGGCAAGGAATCTGAAAGCTTTGGAACAACACACCCTCCAGTGTCAAGGTTGTCAGGCACTGGAATTTTTCCTGATGTGTTATCTTTACCCTTTCCTTGGTATAGCAAAAAGTCAAGTGGTATACCGTTGGATGTAGCTAGCACAAAGTTCTTCAAACCAACTGGGTGAGGTGTACCCCTAACATACTGTCTTGTTCTTACTTGACCTGTACACGGGATCGTGTGCTCATGTACACGTGAATGAGTTGGTAGGGCATGATTTCGAAATGCATTTCTTAGTCTGTCAAGGAGTGGTCGTATCTTTCAATAACTGTCACTTAGTTTGGTTTCCTCTAATACACCACTGTCATTAACCAGTTTCAGATTATTTCTTATCAGATAAAACCTGTCCCTGCTAATTGTATCTCCAATGAGTGGATAACGTGTTCGCTTTTACCAACACGTTCTCAATCTAGGGAACCCCAGTAATGCAATCAGCATACTAACCCCCCCCCCCCCCCCCAAAAAAAAACTTTCTTAATTCTGTTCCACAAGAGTCATTTCACTTTCCTGTTAGTGGAACATGACATAAATTTATATAATAAGCCATATTATCAAACAATGTTTGGCCAATATATAGCGTGAAATATTCAAATGGTGACTTCACAGCTGGAATTTCAGGTTTTGCAAATTCTACTACGTACTTCAGGATTAAACTTAGAAATTAAAGTAAAATAACATAAATCGTTGCAATCTATACGTTAAATATGCCATACAAATTTGTATCTAGCAACTACTTACTCTGTTGTGTGTCTCCATTTTGCACCTCTGTGTTGGATCTCACTCAAAGGTACCCCATCGATATCTGATTCGGATGATGACTCATCAGCTGCTGGAGTTTGTGAACTGACTGCTATATCAAGCTCATCTTCTTCTTCAGACAGCTCAAATTCAGAAATATTTGGATCTTGCACTGCCAAAAGTTCCGCTATGTCTTCATCAGTTAGCCCTACAGCAGGGAAAAATGGGGTTACTGGGTTCAATTTTTCATTAAAGTAATACAATAAATACCCAATTTATTTACATGCAAGAGAAACACGTAATTTAATACAGGATAACGACAGCAAACAAGAAAATTTAGCAAGAAATGGAGAAACAAACACACCCGCAACTATATCCAGGTAAACAATGACAGGAGATTTATACTTAGAGTCCCGAGGTATCAGGGATGATACCTGCAATTAAGTGAAACATTTTGTTCATGAAGAGTAGTTTCTCGGTAGAGATATTTATTTACAGGATAAATGAACCACTTGCGAATATAAATATGCTTCTAATTGTGTGAAACTGCAGAAGTTAAGAGTATTTACCTTTTTAAATTCCCGACATGGTGCATTACGTGGTAACACGAACAGAATGCGCTGAATGCATACTCTGTAATACCGGCAGGCGCTCTCGCTAAAGCGATCGAAAAACGCGAAAAAAAGTTTAGACTAGAAGTATCACATATGATACCTACGGACGCTAGAGGTTAAGCGTTCGTTTCACTTGATTTTATGATCACTGAAATAAATTCTACATGATCTTCCAACATCGGAGGTTTCATCTCGTTCCTCTTTTGATTCTGGGAGTTTAGTTTCTTGATCAGTAAGCATTTTCTCTTCTAACCAGTGAAATTTGGCAAAGTTCTGTTAGTAATCGGTTCCCAAACCGCAATGTAGTGCTGTTAGGAAGATTTCTTTTAACGTTGCCTTAGGTGAAGGAACATAGTTTAATTTTAAGATATCATAAATATCAACGTTCACAAATTTACCGAATAAGGAAGACTTATTGTCCAGGTACGAAAAGGTTTAAAAACAAAGGTCGATCTTTTCGTCTGATAGCACTATATTATAGTTCGCCTAAGACGTATCACCCTTTGTGGTCCTATAGCTGTGGAAATCAGCAGTTCAAACCGAGTTTAACACCTAATGGTATAGTACTGCTAAAAATACAAAACTTTCAGCGTTTTGTGTGCCTTGTTCCACTTTCTGATAACAACTGCTTCTCTTTTCGCGTAGAATAGAACCTGCGTTGCATACATTCGCAAGTTTAGTTTTCGGTGGAATCCTGAGCCTGCATTTTGTGTCATGTCTTATGGTTTTCCGCATATTGGCCTTTCCGGATTTATTTCTCACGTCTCTTTGTCGATGTTACGTTTTGCAATCAGTGCCGTGTTGTTGTCTTTTCATTTGTGTGCCGCTTTTTTATGGGTAGTGCCTTTGACCTCGATCTCAAGAAAAATATTTTCCACGTCTATTATTATAAAAAAGGATTTGTTGCCTTCTCATAACTTATACAGTACTGGAAATGGTCTAAAAATATGAAATTCAACTGGCGATGATTTCAGCACCCTTAGGACAGGAAAACACAAATAATTGTGGCAGTTAATTTGTGTTGTTTAGATTTCAGTAGGTGCATGCGAGTATTATTCGTGTCGATGCTCTCCTCAAAACCAGATACAGAAACGCAACTACGACTCGTTGACATATGCATTGTGTATTTCGGCGCTCGGCCACCACGTCTTTAAGACACTATGTGTAGTCACTTCCTAGACCATTCAAGGCTGGTATTCATCCTGCTACAAATATAACTGAATCTTGACAACAACGCAGAATATGTCTGGCAGCCCTGTGGCCGACGAGTCACTTTCTGGATGACACAGAATTAGCCTACAAAATTCTCTTGCCATATTCGCATCATTTCCATTAAATAAGCTGAGTGATTTTCACATATGGTGTGAAATAAAGGTATCAATTTATGGTGTGAAATAAAGTAATCGACGTGGCAATTGCAATTAATCTCGTCTATTACGCTGGGAGCTTAACTGTCCTAGACAGCACTGGAGCAAAAAGAGAGAGCAGGATGTAACAGTATTTCATTAGCTACGAGGTACTGTGCTTCCTGAAAAATGTCGTATGCCTTGGTTCCCGGTTCCAGTCTCGCTGAAGAATACTTTTTTAGCAGTTTCGTGACAGAGGTACAAGCTGTCAGTTAGAAAATCAATGGGGAAATTTTATTTATTTTATTTATGAAATACCACATTTCCTTACTACTTCATGGTAACACAGGACAGCAAGTAAACACAGACCTTTTCGTAGTCCAGGACGAGTAATATATTGCGAAATCGGCTGATATAGGCGCGCTCCTGTTACAGGTACTTTATGTTTTATTAAAGTAGACATTTGTCGTAAGGATATCGTGGTATTTGAATTTTATTTGAATTAGTAAATTGCATGTTTTGATACTGTTGTTCATTTAATTGAAAACTACGACTGTACTGGGCACTACACATTGAAGTTTGGATAGTGTGGCTCGAACCCCCACGTGCTAGGGCACGAAAAAATATATATTTGTTAAACTCAGCTTAACTGAGTGGCCCAGAGATGTGGCTGGTCTCAATGTTTGGCTACGTTTTTCGTCATCGGGTGCCTGTTCACACCTGTCGTAAACTCTGTTTTTAAGCTGAAATAAAATATAACAAAACAATGCAGGCAGCAATTGCGGTGAAATTTAAAATACTGAGTCACTCACGTTGATTTATAATTTGAACAAGTAGTTTATTTTTCTTCAATATATTCACTGTTGTTGTTGTGGTCTTCAGTCCTGAGACTGGTTTGATGCAGCTCTCCATGCTACTCTATCCTGTGCAAGGTTCTGCATCTCCCAGTACCTACTGCAACCTACATCCTTCCGAATCTGCTTAGTGTATTCATCTCTTGGCCTCCCTCTACGATTTTTACCCTCCACGCTGCCCTCCAATACTAAATTGGTGATCCCTTGATGCCTCAGAACATGTCCTACCAACCGATCCCTTCTTCTGGTCAAGTTGTGCCACAAACGTCTCTTCTCCCCAATCATATTCAATACCTCCTCATTAGTTATGTGATCTACCCATCTAATCTTCAGCATTCTTCTGTAGCACCACATTTCGAAATCTTCTATTCTCTTCTTGTCCAAACTATTTATCGTCCATGTTTCACTTCCATACATGGCTACACTCCATACAAATACTTTCAGAAACGACTTCCTGACACTTAAATCTATACTCGATGTTAACAAATTTCTCTTCTTCAGAAACGATTTCCTTGCCATTGCCAGTCTACATTTTATATCCTCTCTACTTCGACCATCATCAGTTATTTTGCTCCCCAAATAGCAAAACTCCTTTACTACTTTAAGTGTCTCATTTCCTAATCTAATTCCCTCAGCATCACCCAACTTAATTCTGCTACATTGCATTATCCTCGTTTTGCTTTTGTTGATGTTCATCTTATATACTCCTCTCAAGACACTGTCCATTCCATTCAACTGCTCTTCCAAGTCCTTTGCTGTCTCTGACAGAATTACAATGTCATCGGCGAACCTCAAAGTTCTTTCTTCTCCATGCATTTTAATACCTACATCGAATTTTTCTTTTGTTTCCTTTACTGCTCGCTCAATATACAGATTGAATAACATCGGGGAGAGGCTACAACCCTGTCTTACTCCCTTCCCAACCACTGCTTCCCTTTCATGCCCCTCGACTCTTATAACTGCTACCTGGTTTCTGTACAAATTTTAAATAGCCTTTCGCTCCCAGTATTTTACCCCTGCCACCTTTAGAATTTGAAAGAGAGTATTCCAGTCAACATTGTCAAAAGCTTTCTCTAAGTCTACAAATGCTAGAAACGTAGGTTTGCCTTTCCTTAATCTTTCTTCTAAGATAAGTCGTAAGGTCAGTATTGCCTCACGTGTTCCAGTATTTCTACGAAATCCAAACTGATCTTCCCCGAGGTCGGCTTCTACTAGTTTTTCCATTCGTCTGTAAAGAATTCGTGTTAGTATTTTTCAGCTGTGACTTATTAAACTGATTGTTCGGTAATTTTCACATCTGTCAACACCTGCTTTCTTTGGGATTGGAATTATTATATTCTTCTTGAAGTCTGAGGGTATTTCGCCTGTTTCATACATCTTGCTCACCAGATATATTCACTAAACACTCAAAATGCAGTCTGAGTGGCTTTTACGTAAGGGCGGCCTTTAACAACTCATGCTACAACACTTCACTATAAAATTCATATGTCGCGATCACGTCATCGACAGTCTGTTCACAATTCACAAAATATACTCTCGTCTGCTGTCCTAAACCACTATATTGCGCTCCACTTGATCGCTTTCGAACGTCGCTACATACATACTAGTCCTCGAACGTGGCTACCAACCCACTACTACCCCCAGATGGCCGGCCGAAGTGGCCGTGCGGTTACAGGCGCTGCAGTCTGGAACCGCAAGACTGTTACGGTCGCAGGTTCGAATCCTGCCTCGGGCATGGATGTTTGTGATGTCCTTAGGTTAGTTAGGTTTAACTAGTTCTAAGTTCTAGGGGACTAATGACCTCAGCAGTTGAGTCCCATAGTGCTCAGAGCCATTTGAACCATTTGAACCCCCAGATGCGTGGCACGACCGCCTCTTATTGCCTAACTCAAAACAATGTTTGACAAAGATTACGAAGATTTTAAAACTAAACACAAAACCATATATAATACATTGAAAAATATGAAAATTTTCCGGGCAATAACAATTCTAATTTTTTGTATCTGCCACCGTTTTTTCACAAATGATGTTCTTGTGCTGTGATATTGCTTTTCCCAGATTTTTTACACTTCACATAAACAAATAAAAATACGAGGGCAGTTCAATAAGTAATGCAACACATTTTTTTTCTCGGCCAATTTTGGTTGAAAAAAACGGAAATTTCTTGTGGAATATTTTCAAACATTCCCGCTTCGTCTCGTATAGTTTCATTGACTTCCGACAGGTGGCAGCGCTGTACGGAGCTGTTAAAATGGCGTCTGTAACGGATGTGCGTTGCAAACAACGGGCAGTGATCGAGTTTCTTTTGGCGGAAAACCAGGGCATCTCAAATATTCATAGGCGCTTGCAGAATGTCTACGGTGATCTGGCAGTGGACAAAAGCACGGTGAGTCGTTGGGCAAAGCGTGTGTCATCATCGCCGCAAGGTCAAGCAAGACTGTCTGATCTCCCGCGTGCGGGCCGGCCGTGCACAGCTGTGACTCCTGCAATGGCGGAGCTTGCGAACACACTCGTTCGAGATGATCGACGGATCACCATCAAACAACTCAGTGCTCAACTTGACATCTCTGTTGGTAGTGCTGTCACAATTGTTCACCAGTTGGGATATTCAAAGGTTTGTTCCCGCTGGGTCCCTCGTTGTCTAACCGAACACCATAAAGAGCAAAGGAGAACCATCTGTGCGGAATTGCTTGCTCGTCATGTGGCTGAGCGTGACAATTTCTTGTCAAAGATTGTTACAGGCGATGAAACATGGGTTCATCACTTCGAACCTGAAACAAAACGGCAATCAATGGAGTGTCACCACACCCACTCCCCTACCAAGAAAAAGTTTAAAGCCATACCCTCAGCCGGTAAAGTCATGGTTACAGTCTTCTGGGACGCTGAAGGGGTTATTCTGTTCGATGTCCTTCCCCATGGTCAAACGATCAACTCTGAAGTGTATTGTGCTACTCTTCAGAAATTGAAGAAACGACTTCAGCGTGTTCGCAGGCACAAAAATCTGAACGAACTTCTCCTTCTTCATGACAACGCAAGACCTCACACAAGTCTTCGCACCCGAGAGGAGCTCACAAAACTTCAGTGGACTGTTCTTCCTCATGCACCCTACAGCCCCGATCTCGCACCGTCGGATTTCCATATGTTTGGCCCAACGATGGACGCAATCCGTGGGAGGCACTACTCGGATGATGAAGAAGTTATTGATGCAGTACGACGTTGGCTCCGACATCGACCAGTGGAATGGTACCGTGCAGGCATACAGGCCCTCATTTCAAGGTGGCGTAAGACCGTAGCATTGAATGGAGATTACGTTGAAAAATAGTGTTGTGTAGCTAAAAGATTGGGGAATAACTTGGTG